>NW_026555344.1:27084450-27632373 GCF_029017545.1 Prosopis cineraria | reverse complement strand
AAAGACTCAAAATACCATAAATTCTCAACCCTAAAAAAGGGTCGTATTGATTACTAATTACAGAATGGATTAGTGATTTAATATGGGATTAGGGTTATAGATAATGAAGTGTTGTATTGACTCCTTGGGATGTTATATGAACAGATATGAGAAAAATAATAGGATATCAAGCAAGCTATGTGAGCATAATGAGGATTTTTCCTCACTGTGCCACACGCTGCGGTGAAGGGTGGGTGTCGCGGTGCATGGTGCAGAACTCAAACAAGTAAGAACGTTCTTAGCTCGTAAAAATAGGAGAAGGAACAAAGAAAAGTGGGTCAGTTGTAGAGAAGAGAAGGGACCTCTGCTAGGGCTTTGGTTTTCGGGAGCAAGGACAAATGTTTCTGACTTGTTACTTATCGGGTAAGTCTTGTACTACTTTAACCTTCGATTCTACCCTATTTTCTCTTGGTTTTAACTAGTGAGAAATTAAATTATTTTAGGAGTTGATTTCTTACCCTATAGTAATGAAAAGTTCTTTGGAACTAAACTAGTACTTTGTGACTGGTTTGAGTTAGAACGATAAAGCTTTGAAGCAGTGGACACAATTTGCCCTAATCTAAAGAGAGGATAGTGAGAGAGAAGGTGTTTGTGAGGAAGATAATGGTTGTAGTGAGTGATAATTAAGCATGCTACACATGCGTGAATGAGAATTTTTAAAAGTGATAGCAATTAGGTGCTGGATTATTATAATTAGCACTTTTTATTAATAGAATTATTGACTCTGGGTGCCTAAATTGTGTAGATTCTAGCGTGTGACATGCAAATAGCAAGAGAGAGAGAGAGATTTGAGTAAGGAAATTCATGGGTAATCCCTTCTATCAAATAGAAAGGTTGAGCTAATCATATAGTTTATTGTGTTTATTAACTATTATAACTATATAGAAGTAAAATACAAATGAAAGCATTTATTATTTTATGAGTTTTATCCATGACTTGACATTGTAAACAATTTTAGCATGAAAATTATATTGTGAAATGAAATTTTAAGAGGTTATTGGTTTCAATTGATATTATATATAATATGTTATGTATAAAGTAAATAAAGTGGAAATGTGGGAAAAAATAGTGAATTGCATAAAAAAGGGCATGATCATAGGGGTAGGAGTTCACCAAGAATATATGGGGACGTGTATATGTGGAGATGTTAGTGAAAAATTCATATGGTCGAGCTAGCATCATGGGACATCCGATGCAACATTATACAGGCGTTACCATGGGTAATCTGGTACACATACTATAGGACTACTACCATGGGATATCTTGTAACATCTTCTTATATCCATTCAATATAGGAAAAGATTACGTGTTACTACTACATTACTCACAACAATCAGTAAATAAATATATTGTTTGAAAGGCTTCAGCTAAAGACTTGTTTCACAAAATCATCAAATAATACAACACATCAAAGAATACACAGTGGAAATCATCTATATGCATTCCTAAAACTAAAAAAATTGAGTTGGAAATAGGTCCATGCACCATGGTGTGCAGTACATGCACTGCAGCATGTGGCATAGAGCCACATGCTCAACCTGTTCTATGTCATACACCATGGCATGTGACACCATGCGCCGCGCTACATTCGAAATTCTACTGTCATTTTGATAACAAAATTGATGAACTTCCATCATGCACCGTTTTCACATATGACATCCAATCGGAGTGATTCAAGTGCCCACATGTAGTTTGACTCATAAGCTAGCTAATGAGATAGGTTTGAACATGATCTAACAGTCTAATCAAATTTTGGACACCTAGGTGTAAAAAGTGACTTTTTCTAAAAATTTACGCAGCCAAGTGCTCAAATTGATCCTTTCTCTCATTAAACCACACAAGGTCTTGAATCAAGTCCAAAAGGACCTAATACACCTGATTGACCACATTATATCTCAATCATACACATATATTGAAATTTGATCCTTACAGCCAATTTCTACTTTTCATATTTCAGCATAAAATGCCATTTCTTGGCATAACTTAGGCCACTTAGCCTTATTCTCATCATATTCACATATATCAACATTTATAATACAATATTAGCCCCAAATCACTCATTTCACCATAATTTGTCTCTTAGGCATAAGATTCACCAACAATCAACCACAATTCAATAACAATTACTTAAATCATAGCCCCTTGTTTCAATTCAACATATATACACATAATCAGGCTAGATTTCACAAAATCACTATTCAATTCATGCATGAAACCCTATGGCAACTCATATATACATATATATACACAATCTTAGTTCAGTTCATTACACAAACTCAGAGTACATAGCTTCATAACTCAAGCCAATCCAGAGTCTCTTTCCTTGCCCTGATCACTTCCTGGTCCTATAAACATGTAACCACGAGGGTGAGATAAAAATCTCAGTAATAGAATAACTCACTCCCATTAATTATCACATGAAAAATATGGAAGTAAAGCAGAGTATATCACTAAAATCTCATTAAAATAGCATTTATCACAGTATCATTCACAATATCTCATAACACATCATAGCATCATATAGCATGCTAGCATGATCACTACCATCCGAACCTCTAAATCACCCTGACATAAAACTATAAGCTTACCTTAGGCCAATGTATACTCTCATTGGTCTTAAGCTCAACTATAGTGGTAGAATCACCTAGCCACAGATGTTTTAATGCACAATATGAACTATGGTTTCCCTAATACACGGGCATCATAGACGCCAACACCGTATCACAAAGACACTAAAAAGTCTCTGATATCTCCAACACTACACCTTAATAGGCACTAAAGAGATCTTCTCCAATACCGCACCTTACAAGGTACTAAGGAGAATTGTTTCCAACACCGCACCCTATCAAGTACTATAGAAACCTTGCCATATGATCTTTATCATCTCCTACACTCAGGTGAACTCCCACCCCTATGATCATGCTTTCTGAACCATTTAAGGTTCCCATTTACCATTTTACTCATTTCTTAAACATAGCGTATATATATATTACATTCCATTAAAATCACACATTTTAATGCTTTATTTTAACCAAAAGCCATTTCACACAATAATCACACAATGCTATAAAATATGCTCAATTTAAAACCATTTCATGCACTACATAGCATACTAACATATAGTTATACTATATAGTTAAATAAAGGAAGTTATTCGATTACCTCAACCCTTTCATTTACTAAAAGGTTACCCGTGGATTTCAAAAACCTCTATAGCTTATCTCAAGCTTCCTTACTCTACTCACAAGTCCAATATGCCAATTTAAACAAATTTGACACATTTTAGTCATTTAGTCAATTTTGACAAAAAAACTCATTTTTACTACTTAAGGTTATATTCATCCGTAAAATCTTCTCCATTTATTCACTCTAGGTCCATTACTACCCAATTACTACTTTACATCACCTCAACCAGTCTTATTTCACTTAAACTAAATTCTTCCCTTAACTTTCTCTCTCTAAGGGCTAAAATTGAGCCTATGGGTTCAAAGCTTTACTGTTTAACTTTAAACTAGTCGCAAAGCTCTAATTTAAATTCTAAGAACCTTTTTATTACTATTAGGAAATAATCAAACCCCTTAAATTCTACTAATTCAATTTCCCTATAACTTATTTCCAGATAAATTTGTGTAAATTGGAAGGTAGGAGTTATAGGTAGCTTACCTGACAAGTTATCCATCAGAGTCACCTTCTAACGACCTGAAATGGCTTGACTTAGCTTCTCAGCCCTTCTCCTCTCTCTATCTAGCATGTTTTTCAATTTTATTCCTTTGAAATTTCTAAAATTTTGTGACTTATAAAAGGCAATTTCTGGTCCATGCGTCGCGGTGCGTGGCACAGTGAGATTTATTCTCACCACACACACTTGCTTCAACCCGAAACGTACTCCTCTCGCCCGTGTCTATTCATACAACATGCCCACAAGCCAAATCATCAAGCAATCATCCGAATCTCTAATCCCATACTAATTACTATTTTACCCTTGATTAATCACTAATCACGAGATTAGGAAATTTAGGATGTTACACATATGGGTAGTCTGGCAACTCCCTAGTGTCTGTTAGGATATGGTTAGGAGTTAACAATGCCTCTATCACAAGTGTGTGAAGAAGAAAAACCATAGTCAATAGGTGGATTAGATTACCTTTGGCCAAGTGTTTCTACTACTAAAAGTGTGCTTGGCTCCATGAGTGATGGATCCAGTAGAGCTTATGGTTTTTTGTGTCGAGGAGCATTGGATGTTCGGTTGCTAGATGATCATGCTAGTATGTATTTATGTAGAAATATTTTGAAAAAATAAAATTTTTTCATACATTGATACATATCTGATATTACCCTAGTTTTGTTACTTTGGCATAGTTATTTGTCATAATAGATATTTAATGAACTATATTGTTACCTGAGATTTTTATCTCACTCATAGTCATTTATATTTTTTAGGTTGTGGCATTAATGGTTCAAAGGGAAAGGACATTGGCTGAGGAGATACATCTCATTAAAGCCTTTGTAAAAATTGGTGTAATGAATTTATAGATTATTAGTTATGAATGTGCATAAATTGCCATAGGATTCAGTGCATGTGCATAAAGTAGTGATTGTGGCATGTTTTGTTAGTTTTGGGTCCTTAACCTTGTATATATGTGTGAATGTGATAAAATGATACTGTAGGCTAGTGGATAGAGGATAATGTGTAAAGATATGATAAATGTGTGAAATGTATGTTAAATTTGGCCTTGTTTAACTTTGAGAATGAAACATGTAAATTCTCAAGTTATGTGTTATGGGCAATTTATAGGCCAAACGTGTGTATGTGTGTTATATTGATAATATGATAGGTCAATCAGGTGTGTATTGTCCATTTGGACATAGTCAAGGCCCAAAAAGTAGCTAATGACGTATGGTTTCAAATTGAGATGCTCAAGTGGCAAATTCTAGTGAAAATGCACTTGGGTGTCTAACTTTTAAATGAAATATCATATTGAAATAAAACTAGTGTCATTAGTTAGTTTTTGAAATAAGCTTCGTGTGTACACTTGAACCACCCTAATTGGACATCGAATGCGAAAATGGTATATATCTGATTAGAGTAATTCAAGCGCCCACATGAAGCTTACAACATATACTAGCTAATGAAACAAGTTTAGACTTGATCTGACGATCAAATTTAAAATTGGACACCCGAGTGCAAAAAGTCACTTTTTCTTTTAAAACTTTCATCCTAAGTGCTCAATTCTCAATTCTTATCCTATTAGACCACTTTGAGCCTTGAACTAAGTCCAAAAGGATCACATACACCTGATTAATACTACATATCACATATATCACATCAATAGCCCAACTTGGCCTCTCAATGCCACATTACTCAATGGTGGACTTATATGAGGAATACATATACATAACACATATTCACATATACAATAAGACTTATTCCACATTTCACCCTCCAACTCTTACATATAAGGCTCCGCCTCACCATATGATTGGGAATCACATCATACTCGACTCTTCCAAATAGGGCTTCACCTCACTATTTGTGTCAAGTGCCTATATAATAACACAATCACAATTAACACATAATCATCAAATCAATTATCATAAAACAAGTGGAACAAGTTACAAAACAACATATACTTGCTTGATTTGCATTTAAGCCTACCCACATACCTTCCATTTGGGCACCCTCAGCATAATGCAACATCATATACATATATACAAGCAAGTTTTCATAACACAATTTACTTTCTCAAGTCCATATACACTTGCACATCTTAGTTGGAAACTTAACTCTATCAACACTTTATACATTCATTTACACTAATGGTAGTCATAATGTTATCAATTGAGGCTACTCTTTTCTCACTTCCTTTCCTGGCCTTCTCGTGCTCACTTTATGTGTGTTCAAAAGTAACGGTGTGAGACATACATCCTAGTAACAAGGAGGTAACCCTATTTACTGGTTACTAAGCAAAATCATAAACAAGTGATAGAGTAGCATATGTATCAGTAAAAACAATATCATATTCATACACAAGAATTCAATCTCATCAATCTCATTATGTCATGCAATGCATTCTAGTTTCCCCTGGCAGAGTAATCTCTATGCTTGAATAAGGAACAGGGTCCACCATACTACTACTCAAACTAGGTAATCCTCTTCACATAGGGGTGGTCTCTTAGGTCTGTCATGGCAAAGTCAAGCTCTATGCTCTAGATCATCAGGACTTCCTAGCTTTATATAGAGTAAGATCACAACCCCCTACCCTAGTCTAGGGTAACCTCGTGGATCATTCCATATCCTAGGTCTATCATGGCGAAGTCAAGCTCTATGCTCTAGATCATTAGGACTCTTCTCCCAGGTCTATCCTGGTAGAGTCAAGCTCTACACTCTAGATTATCAAAACTTCCTAGACCTCCTCATAGTAGGGTCACGTCCCCCTACCATAATCTAAGGTATACTTACGGATGTGATGCATGTTAATGCATGTGCTACCTCAAATTTATTTCAATCAATACTCTCACACCCGCATGCATATACTTTCACAATTCTACTACTCCATCAGTTCATAATATAATACACATAGTTATATCAAAGTACTTGTAAATAATTTTACAAGCAAATAAGTAAAAAGGTTACTCTAGTTACTTTTAAACCTTGCTACTAAGGGTTACCAATCATACTAGGCTCCCGGGGGAGCAGATTCTCATGAGCAACTTTACAGGTGCTCAATTTACATAACACAGTGCCCCTCAGTCAACTATCAACACTTTTCGCAAACATTGATTTGGCTAAACTGAATCCCAAAACAAATGAAACAGTTCAATGGAACCCTTTTTAATTCACTTATCTATTATTTACAATCATTAACCCTATAGGCTATCAAATAACCATAACAATATCCTAACACATCATTCAACTATAATTTTTCCATTTAACCTAATTTTTTGGCTATTTTGAGCCTAAATCCTTAAAGCTCAATCATTCAACTCCATACTAGTCACAAAACCTTAGTTCTATATTTGATATCTCATTTTACCCTTTCTTTTAGATTACAACAGATTTGAACTTTATGATTTGATTTCTCAATCGATGAAATTCAATAAAAAGGGGTAGAATTAAAGCTTGGGATTGCATGATACTTTCCCAGAAAGTTATTAATCAAAGCAGACTCCTGAGCTCTAAATACCGCTTGCCCTAGTAGAGTTAAACGTCTCCACCCTTCCAGATGAGTTTTTCACACTACCACTTTTGATTTCACAAGTTGATCATGTTAGTTTTAAGTGATCCCTAGATGATGCGCTGTGGTGCAAGCAGCGTTTGCTACGGTGTGTGGCATAATGAGTTTAATCTCACTTGGGCTCGCATGTTATGCCTCAGATTATCTTTCTACTTTTTAATCCTACCTATGTAACACCCAAACAATACAAAACATCAACTCAACACCTAAACCATAATCAATTCACTAATTACTAATTTACCCCTGATTAGCAACTAGTTCCTGGGATTGAAATTCAGGATGTTACAATATCTTCAAGATAGACTCTTGGTAGCAAGATAAGGTGGATGGAAGGCATAAGGGAGGGTCAAGAATTGATCACCTATTATATGATTATTTTTATATACTTTTGACTTGTAAAAAAAATATTCCCTTTTGAGAACTCATTCATGAATTGGTTTTGCAAAATATATTATTTATATAAATATCTATTGCGAAATGATATTTTAAATTGGTTTTTATTGGTATATCAAAATTCTCATTTATAATTAAGATGCTAGATCTCAGTTGTTATCCTTTACAATTTTTAGGTGAGGGTTTTAACAAGTCTTAAGGGAAGGTATTGGAGAATTGAGTGATGATTCAATTGTCTTGTGGGCATTGTGCATGTTCAATTTACACTCTATTTATTGCCATGACTTAGGAATGTATATTTAGTTACTATTTTATTTGTTTTGAAAACATCTAATAAATCATGGTTTTTGGGTCTTCAAAATTATTTTAAAAGTTAATTTTATGTGATTTTGAGCTGAGCCCTATTCTTTTTATTAAGTCTCTTTTGTTTTAGTCTAATTTATTGAAAATGGTTGTTGGCTTGAAAGCCAATGTCTAATTGGGAAGTTTTTATTATTAATATACGATAATTTTTTGTTCATAATATAATAGGGTAATACAACATGCCACAAAATGTAATATTTGGGTTCTTTATGGATCAAATGTGAACAATTTATATGTATTATTTTAAAAAATATATGGTTAAAAAAGCATTTTGACGATTAATTTTTTTCAAAAATTATAAAAAAGACATAAAATTACAAAAAAAATTCAAAAATTACAAATAAGAATCCTATAAATAATAATAGATCGATTAAATTCTCTATATTACAAATAAACACTAAGAGATAAATATTATTTCTTATCATGTAAAAGAATACTTTAAAACTGTTTTGTTGACTACTTTGATGGGCTATCAGATGATGGTTAGATCATCATTATTGGTACAACAAACAGTAATTAATTAAAAAATAATATATTTATTTTAATAATATTTTATTAAAACATTAACACTTTAATAGTTAATAAATTTTATCATTGTTATTGCCAGCAATAATAATTCAATAACCACTTGGTAGTTGGTCAAGTTGTAACGACCTAAATTTCGTAATCCCATACTTGAGGGTAGTGGTAATTAGTGTGGAATTAGAGATTTGGATGGTTATGTGATGATTTGACTTATTGGGATGTTGTATGAATCAGTACGGGTGAGAGAGCACATTTTGAGGGGGAGTAGTGCGAAGCAAGTGCGTGTGTGAGAATTAATCTCATTTCCATGCGTCACAGCTTGTGCTGTATGCACCGCGGCATATAGACCAAAAAAATGACCCCTTAAATCGTGAATTTTAAGTAATTTTCAGAAGGAAGAAATCAGAAACGTAATGAGAGGAGGAGAGAGAAGGGATGAATATGTTAGGGCAAGCTATGTCAGGCCATAAGAGGTGCTTCTAATCAATAACGTAGTAGGTAAGCTACATATAACTCTTACCTTCCATTTTAAAACAATTTCCTCTGAAATGAAGTTATAAAGAAATTGAATTGATGAAATTTTAGGGGTTGATTCTTATCCAGTAGTAATAAAAGTTTCTTGAAAGTTACTGTCGAGCTTTGTGGGGGCTAGTTTTTAAAAGCTGAACAGTAGAGCTTTAAACCCGTAGGCGCAGTTTAGTTTCCCTAAGAAGAGAGATTTTAAGGTGAAAATCTAATTTTTAAGGAAATAAAACTGGTTGAGGTGATATAAATTAGTAATTGAGTAGTAAAATAGACTTAGAATAGATAAATGAAAAAGAATATACGGCTAACTATAGCCACAAGTAGTGGTTTTGTGTTTTGGTCAAATTAGACCAAATGACTAAATTGGTGCCAAATGTATTTAGATTGGCATATTGAGTGTGTGAGTTGAGAAAGGATGCTTGTGATAAGCTATAGTGGTGATTGAAAATCCATGGATAACCTTTCTAGTGACAGAAGGGTTGAGGTAATCGAAATAACTTCCTTTGTTTGACTATTTGTTTTTAACTGTGTGTGAGTTTCTATGTAATGCATGAAATAGTTTTTAAATTGAGCATGGTTTTAGCATTGAGTGTTCATTTCATAAAAGAGATTTTGGTTAAATGAGTATTGAAACTTGTGTAATTTGTTGTGAAAATGTGTATATGTATATATATGAGGAAAAAAAAACGCAAAAAGTGGTAATCAGGAACCTTGATAGTTCGAAAAGCATGATCATGGGGGTGGGAGTTCACTTAAGTGGAGAGGTGGTGATAAGACAATATGACATATTCTCCTTAGTGCTCGATGGGGTGCAGTATTGGAAAATTTTACCTCCTTAGTGCCTTTCGAGCTGCGATGTTTGAGAAGATCTCCATAGTACATATTGAGATGCGGTGTTAGAGATATGGGACTCTTTAGTGTCTACTTGATATGGTGTTGGAGTCAACAATACCTCATTGTGTGTATTGGGAGAAGCATAGTCTGAAAGTGAGATAGAATACTTTGGCTGAGTGATTCTACTACTAAAGGTGAGCACAGGGTTAATGAGAGTGTACCATTGGTATAAGGTGAGCCTATAGTTTCATGTCAGAGTGATTTTAAGAGATTCAGATGGTAACAATCATGCTATAGAAATGCTATAGGTTGCTACATGCTGTAAAAGTGGAAAAGTAAGAAACAAGTGTAAAAGTGATGAAATGATTGATATGAGTGATATTTGAAATGAAATATGTTATATATATTATAAGTAGAAATATTATACTTTACTTTCATATAGTTGCATGTGATAGTCAATAGGAGTGAGTTATTCTATCATTGAGATTTTTATCTCACCCCATGGTTATATTTTTATAGGTCAGAGTATCATTCAAGGCAAGGGAAGACAGTCTAGAATGGCATAGTATTGCTATGGTTGTGAGACCTTTTGAGTTTGTGTAATGAACAAAACAATTGTGTATATTTATAAATATGAGTTGCCATAGGATTGCAAGCATGTTTTTATTGGAAATTGTGTCCTAAGACCAATCATTATACTATGCACATTGTTATTTAATGAATTTCTCTTTTGTTATCATATCAATTGCCTGTTCAATATGATAACTGTATCCTTGGGCAAACTATAATGGTTATCCTAAATGTCCCTAGTCGATCATCTATGGGGGATCATAGATGAAACAAAACTAGTATGACTTTAATTAATTATAAAGATATAAATCAAAGTCATAGGCACTTGAAAGAGTACAAGGTACTGGACTGACCCGCTATGAGAAAGCTACCTGGTAGAAGTCAAAAGCTTATCTCATATGTAACTATATCACTAAGTCCTTTAACCTAAGATCATCTTGGATTCCTACATGATGACTACTAAACTTTGACCTAGTCAAAAAGTCACCTTTGACCGGGTGATCATGGAGACTATAGTTGAATTTAGTAATATTTCATGCAGAGGAGTATGAGTGGTCAAGATGGAATTTGTCCCTCACATTAAGTAAGAGATATTACTAGGCCCCTTGATGAGTAAGACTAAGAAAATGTATAGCCATACTACAATGGAAAGGGTTTTTTCTATTGCCACAATCAGTCTTCTCAAAGATCGAGAAAGTTAATGGTCAGGCAAAGGAGAATGACAGTTCCATGTCTCACACTTGATCCAAATATCACATGACAAAAGAGATGTGATACGGTTCATTGATAGGTGTACATCGGATCATTGATCCTATGTGAATTGGGGTAGTTGCAATGTTTTGCTACCGGCCACTTGTGACTTCTAGGCTAATAGCGTAACTAGCCTACTACCAATTTTATATAGGCCTACAGGGTCGTACACAAGAACAGCCCAACTCAGCTATAATATCCAAGTTTATTGAATTCGGAATATGTCTAGATTCAATGATGTAATATAGGTGAATGAATTATATATATATATATATATCTTTGAATATTTATTTGATAAATATTTATATATAATTTATATATATTTATTGAAATATAAAATATAATTTTATACATATTTCAAAAATCTATAATATATTTATATGTGTGTGTGTGTATAATATCCGATATATAAAATATATATATATATATATATATAATATAATGTATATAAATATATTTTCAAAATATATATATGTGTATATATATATTCGTATATATAATATAATATGTATGTGTGATATATATTATATTATATTATATTATGTTATGTTAGTTTTAAATTTAATTTTATATGATAGATTAAATTAATAACTAACATATATGAGAGAATATCTTGTTAGTTTTATAATTTGAATTTATAAGATAAATTCGAATTAGATATGATATCATAGATTAAATTTATGAGATAAATAATTAAAATTTTTGTGGACTTTTAAGTAGAAGAGGAAAACCCTTATCCATATACTATATATAGATAGAGACGTCCTTTATGAAGGAGGAGAGAGTTAGAAAAGTTCTGACAGCAAAAAATACTTTGAGAGCCACGAAACACCTTATACAAAGGAAAAACAACATTCAAGGAAAAACGAACGCTAGGAGCGCAAGCATGCTGTTGAGTTAGAGAGTTGTTTAGTGGATACTGGTGGAAGGAGCAGATCTATGTTGTCAGCTTTTGAGATCCAAACTGTGTCAAGTTCGAAGGATTAGAAGGTAACTCTTCTATCCACCTTGACTTAAACGAGTTTGTTCAATCCATATTTGGAAAGGATTTTAAAATTTTAATCTTCCACTGTGCCTCCCTATCCAACAGTTTTAAGTAGTGACTTTGGGAAGTCTTAGCCCAACTGTGTATATATGTGATGAATGAATCAAGGGCTAAAGATTTGAATGTATATGAGTAGAGAATGTTGTGTTTTTGGGTGAATCTTAGCCCATGTGAGAAATTATAATGAATGAGTAATTTGGAGCTAAGATTGTATTGTGATTGTGTTATGAACATGAATAATATATGTGAATGTGTTGAGAAAATGGCTAAGTGGGGCAAGTTGTGCCGAGTGTTGGCAATTGTGAAAATTATGAAATGTGAAAATTGACTGTTGAGGGATCAAATTTCAATATATATATATATGTATATGAGATATATTCTGTTAATTAGGTGTGTCGATCATTTGGGATTTGATTCAAGGCCTTGTGTGATCTAATGAGAAAGGGATTGATTTGAGTGCATAGGTGTGTAAAATTTTTAGGACAAGTGACTTTTTTCACCTGGATGTCTAAATTTTGGTCAAATCATTGGATTGTGTCCAAACCTATCTCATTAGCTAGCTTATGAGATGAGCTTCATATAGGCACTTGAATCACTCTGATCGGATGTCGTATGTGAAAACAGCATATGCTGAAAGTTCATCATTTATTGTTAAAATGACAGCTGAAATTTTAGATTGGCATGTCACAGCGCATGGTGTCATATACTGCGATGCATGTCACAGAAAGTTGGGTGTATGGCTCTGCGCCACATGTGCCTATAATCTAACCTGATTTATGGTTCTTATGGCATGCAATGAGTGATGTGAATGCGTATGTTTTTCTTCCGCTGTGTATTACTCAAATGCATTGTGGTTTTGATTATTTTTGCAAACAACTTTGGCCAAAGCTTTTCAATAAATTATTTGATTACTAATTGGTATCTTAAAGTGGTGATTCTATTAATCTTCTCTTATATCAAGTGGATATAGGGGGAGGTTATAAAAGTAGCTCGTCAAACTAAGATTTAGTCTTTTATACGTGTAAGAGATATTTGTTGAATAGGGAGGCATAACGGAAGACTAAAATCTTAAAGTCCTTATCTTGATATGGATCAAATAAACTTGTTTAAGTCAAGGTGGGATAGAAGAGTTATCTTTTTAATTCTTGAATTTGGTGCATGTTCTCTTCAAGAGTTTGGATCTCAAGAGCTAACAACGTAAATCTACTTCCTCTACCAGTATCCACACAAATAGCTCTCTAACACGAACAGTGTGCTAGCGCTCCCAATGTCCCGTTCTTCTTTAAACATTATTTCTCCTTTCTATAGGGCATTTTTGTGGCTCTCAAAGTGTTTTTTGTTGTCAAAACTTTTCTAACTCTCTCTTCTTTCATAAAGAACATCTTTATCTATATATAGTATATGGATTAGGGTTTTCCTTTTCCACTTAAGAGCCCATAAATATTTAATTAAATTTATCTCATAAATTTAATCCATGATATCATATTTAATTCAAATTTATCTTATAAATACAAATTATAAAACTGACATGATATTCTCTCATATCATGTTAGTTATTAAATTTAATCTATCATATAAAATTAAATTTAAAACAAACATAATATAATATAATATCACATATACATATTATATTATATATATACAAATATATACACACACACACACATATATATTTCGAATATATATATATATATATCAGATAGACACACACACACACACATATAAATATATATATATAAATATTTATTAAATAATATTCAAATATATATATATATATAATTCATTCACCCTATATTACATTCATTGAATCTAGACATATTCCAGATTCAATGAACTTGGACATTATAGTTCGAGTTGGGCTATTCTTGTGTGTGACCCTGTAGGCCCATATGAAATTGGTAGTAGGCTAATTACGCTATTAGCCTACAAGTCACAAGTGGCCTCTAGCAAGACATTACATCTACCTAATTCACATGGGGATCGATGATTCGATGTAACCTATCATACAACTGTATCACATCTCTTTTGTCACGTGATATTTCGATCAAGTGTGAGACATGGAATTGTCATTCTCCTTTGCCTAACCATTACTTTCTCGATCTTTGAGTGGACTGATTGTGACAATAGAAAAACCCTTTCCATTGTAGTATGGCTATACATTTTCTCAGTCTTACTCATCGAGGAACCTAGCAATATCTCTTACTTAATGTGAGGGACAAATTTCATCTTGACCACTCATATTCCTCTGCATGAATATCACTAAATTCAACTATAGCCTCTATGATCACCTGGTCAAAGGTGACTTTTGACTAGGTCAAAGTTTAGTGGTCATTATATAGGAATCCATGATGATCACAGGTCAAAGGGCTTAGTGATATAGTTACATATGAGATAAGCTTATGACTTGTACTATGTAACTTTTTCATAGCGGGTTAGTCCAGCACCTTATACTCTTTTAAGTGCCTATGACTTTGATTTGTATCTCTATAATTAATCAAAGTCATACTAGTCTTGTTTCATCTATAATTCCTCATAAATGACTGACCAGGAACATTTAAGACAATCACTATAGTTTGTCCAATAATACAGTTATTATATTGAACATGCAATTGATATGATAACAAAAGAGAAATTCATTAAATAACAATGTGCATAGTATAATGATTGGCCCTAGGGCAAAATTTTTAACAATATCATTAGTCTTCTGAAATTTATTTGTAATTTAAGGAACTTAATTGATATTAATTTTCTTATAGGGTTCTTTAATATAATTTTTTAGGTCTTTTCTTGTAATTTTTTAGGTCAACTAATTGTTAGACTTGACATTTTTAATGGTAATAACAAAATTTCACCATTTGCTGAAGAGGAATATTACACCACAAAAAAAAATTTAGAATACCAAACACTCCTACGCAAATAATTGAAAAACAAAACGAACCTTTAACCAAAAATTATAGTGAGAACAAAAGAGTTTTTTTTTTTTTTTCCTTTTTTTTATGCTATAAATATTTTTTTTTTCATTACTTTTTTCTCCAAACCATAGTGGTGCATTGTTGCTAATTGTGTAATATCTTCTGAAGTTATAATCTATAAACTTCGTTGAATCTCACACGGATATGAACAAAATGCAATCTTTATATGGTTTGAAATAAATCCAATACGTCATGAAAGCATAATTATATTACAAATATGAAGTAAAACAAGCACCACCAATATTAGCAGTTGAGAGAACATTATTTCATAAGATTTGCGAAATCCATTATAGTTTTAACGAAGTTTGTGATTGCAAAAATAATAACAAAGTTGCGGTCGCTCTCCAAAGGTCCGGGCAGTATTCTGAAGATACCAAGGCAAGAATTTTGTTATATTGGCTGTCGCAGTGCTTATTCAACCTGCTTGAAACTGAGCCATAACATGTGGAATTCAGAACAGTGTTTTGCACAGAATATTGATCAGCTGTGCCAACTCTTTGTCGCTCCCCAGATCATGAGCAATAACTTTGTCCTCAACCATCACATCTACATCTTCTTTACTGTGAATGAGATAACCAATGAGAGAAACATAACAGGAAACATAATGATGCTTAGGGTAGGAATATTGTTCAAAGGCCATGAGGTTGCGTAGGACAGATTCTGTGGAGTAGACAACCCTCAATTCTGGGATTAGCAAACGAGCTTTGAACCTCTTTTGCAAGAAGCCAAAGCAACTCAACCAATTCAAATATTCCTCTTTCTTGAACTTGACGTCTAGCAAACATGTGTTTGAAACTTTCTCAAAAGTTATCCCTGTTCCTTTTAACTTTGTTGCAGTCTTTATGATAGGAAGCCCATCATTCTCATCCTTGACCAAATCCTGCACCAAATCCTGCGGAATCATTAAATCAGTGAAATGTTTTGGTTTGTCCCAGTGTTGCTTCACAAATTACTGTCATTGATTTCGTCCACTGAGAGATCAGCTTAAGGATCATAAATTTTTAAGTAGTCTCGAGCAAGCTACAGAAAACTTGGACAGGATTTCTTCCGACTGGCGGGTACAACCTGATCATATAATCTATGCAATAGATCAAATGGAATTTGATTTTCAAGTAATATCAAATCTCTCTCAATGATCTTACTAATCGTGGAATTCTTAAATAGGAAATCAGCATCAAGTTCTCCTTCCTTCCTTCTTTCTCAAGAAGAGCTCAATGATGAAAACAGCATCCAACAGAATCATGCGCACAAACCTGTTTTTTCTCAAAATGAGTGTACTTTTCTGAATAACACTTTCTTATTTGTCCTTCTTCCTCTTCAAGCTTAGCAGTATATGATTCTAAATTCTGTTTGTCATCTGAAGATAGTTTATCACGAAAATATCTAAAATAAAAGTATTTTTGTCGTTCCATTGGCTCCAATTTTGGATTGTTATGGTGAATTGGGCCAATGGAAATCAAATGAGGAGTGAAGGAACCTTTGTTTTGCTCCCTGAGATCTTCAGGAATCTTATAGATACAGCAATCTGGAGACAAATTCGTCACACTTAATTCGCTGAGGATGTCCAAAATTATGTACTCGGAAGTACCGCCCATTGAGTCCTGTTAGCAAAATTTTGATGATTCTGCATAATCATAGACATTGTGTTATAATTTTCTGGTAAGTCATATTTTGTATTCAATTGATAACATTAATTGACTAAGCTTATGTTGACACACAAAAATGTTATTCAAACTAATATATTAAAAATGGATGCATGCATAAAATCATAGCATAATAAAATGAATGAAAGAAAAAGTTAGAACATCGATTAATGAAACTTAAATATGCAAACCTCTGAAAAAATGTGCTTGTACTTTTGCTCTTGTTGAAGCTGAAGTGCCAGGCTCCTCTGCACCAGCAATTCATCTTCTACTTCATTCCGACGCCTGACACGTATAATTGAGTTCAATTACTAATTTTCAAATAAATTATTAGGTTGTTCGATTGTCCCCCCCCCCCCCCCAAACTTGTCCTCAAAGGGTCTAATTTGTATACATCGAGGATCTGAAAGCAACATGCCAATGATCTCGTTAATTTAAGAGTCAATATGTCTTGTTATCCGGACTTATAAGTTTTATAATGAAATATCATATTATCATTCATGTTCTTGTTATCTGGACTTGTAAGTTTTATAATGAAATATCATATTATCATTCATGTTCGAAAGAAATTAGAATAGTTGAAAGAATATTCTAGGAAGGTACAAGGAAGAGTTACTGAGTCGCCATCTGAAGGTTTATATAGAACAAAATGAGATGTCCAAATAAAATATCAAATCATTTACAATAATTATAATAAATGTGATCGATTAATCTAAACAGAATAAGAAATTACAATAAATGGAAATCATAAATCAATTATAGTTAGATCATATTTAACTCCCTCCGTCAAAAATCAGTTGTTTGGCAGTGACAACAACAATAGGAAGAGCAAACATAAACTTTTGTATGACAAGGAGGTTTCAAAGAGAGAAAATATAAACAAGCCATATGCATAAATCATAAATCATTATTAAACAAAAGCTTGAAATCATTTTTGTAGAAAATGAATCAGTTAGCAAACAACTTAGAAGTGATTCTTAGGATGAATGCCTTTAAACAGAAAACCTATTATCCCCAGCCGACAAGAAAAATTCAAAAGTGATTGTCAAAGAAAATGAATCACGAGACAAAAAACTTTAAAATGAAAACTTGTCATGTCCTGAAAATAGAGGATGACTGGCACCGGTGTGAACCACTTCACACATTCTCGTAAGTCCCAAAATGAAAATTCATTCCATTTTAAATAAATAATCAGAATATATGAAAATTCTAACATTTCTAATACTAATTGTCATAGTAAAGCTTCAACGTTTTTGTAGAAATTTCAGCAAAACCTTCTCTGTAAATAGGAACTCCTGAAAATTCTACAACTCAAAAATTTTATAGATTATAGTATCAATCAGGAATATAGCTCCTTTTAGCTAGCAAATAGTATACAAACTAAAGTAAAGTCTAACAACAATCTATGTGGAGTAACTAATCTTTTTTCTAAATCAAAATACATAAGACTTAAATATTTACATCAAAAAGTAATAGTACCAAACAAAATTTCCACCCAATATATATAGTTGTATTACTCTTCATACGTCAGTGGTGAGATCAGCGTCAGCTAATAAATCTGAGACCAAAATAAATTTTTTCAGTGAATAGCATTCCCAAGTAGAATTTAAAAGAATTCAAATAATAGTGTAAACTAAATGAAAAAAATTATAATTTAACATAATAAACTTATAAGTCTGTAAATCATAATCATAACCATAAAATGAAAGTAAAATTGAAGCAATTTATTTTTTCATGCTCACAAAAAACAATTTATTCATATATAAATCAAAGTGGTATACATGCTAACCAACACTATTGAAATTTCACAAACACATATTAATCAAAATTTAGAATTGTGAGACCTCAACAGAATAGGTAACAAACATGGGTACCCAGTCTACGAGGATAAATAACTAAAGACGGCTTATATCACAAAGACAAACGTAGACATATAGTCTATAAGAGTAAGTAACCAAATGCAGCCAAAGTTTTGAAAATAAATGTGGATACGCAATTCACGAGGGTAATACTAACTAAATGTAGCTCAGGCCACTAAATCAAATGTGGGTAAAAAAGCCCACGAATAACAAATGTGATAACAAAGCCCACAAGATAAACTAGCTATTTTTTAACCACAGCATGCTACGAGCCAACGGAACTACCGTTACCAGTAGTGTTCTGTTTAGAGTCATTTTAAAAATCACGCTTCAAACATATGAAAAGAATAATCACTTCTAAAATACAATTTACATTTTCAATACCCAACTTGCATGACTCATTTCATATTCCAATGTAATACTTGACAAAAATAATATTTCATAAATAATGTACAAGCTTGTGTTAATTAAATAACCAAAAAGTAGTTCAAGAGTTTAATAAACAAAATAATTTCATAAATCTTCGGGATATATTTCTTGAGGAAATAAATGCACATATCATCATCTAATTATCCATCATCAATATTCCATAATTTTCAAAACTAATGTAATTTATAAGAGTAAAATATTTCAATAAAAGTCTATTAAACATAAAAATAAATTAAAAGGAATGTTATTCACTTATTTGTTGAGGTTTCAAATTTTCAAAATATTCTTTCTTCAATTTCTATCAGGATTCCACACATCCTATAAAGATATTAGTAAATAAAATTTAATAAATCATCTTTAATTTACAAAGACTTCCTTCTACTCCTAATATAATTTCAATCAACCATTATCATTTAAAATTCAAAACCAACATTCATGCTTTAAGATTATTTCAAACATCTCAATAAGCATCCCATTGATGCCAATATTGAAGTAATATATCGAAGTTATTCTATTCCAACCTTTCCTTAATAATTTCTTTAACATAAATCAATCCAAATAAGATCTATTTAGCTCTAAAATTATAACCCATATACGTTAATGTATGTGTGTATATATATATTACATTATCAAGCTTTAAAATAGGTTTTTATCTCAAATTTGAGTCTTATCCCCCTACAACAGAACGGCAGCAGCAGCAACAGAGGCATAAATTTTTGCAACCTCAATAAACCAATCATATACGTGCAGACTAAGAGAAAAATGAAACATGGAGATCCCTCACCTTATTCATGTTAATGACCGACAGAAAAAAGGAGAAGAGATGTTGGAGTTTATGGTTGAATAGGGGAGAGGAAAAACAGCCCTGTCACCATGCACAGCAAAGGAAAGAAGACTGACTCCACAGCATCAACACGAGCTCATAGCAATAGCCCCCTAGTCCTGATGCTTTGTGACTTCTCAGCCCAAAACAACACGAACAACACAATAGAGAGAGAGCAATAGAAACAGAAAGCACGGAGTAGTGAAGAAGATGATGAAGCTCACAAATGAATTAGGGAGAGAAAGACTCGTGAGACAAACCTTCTAGCTCCAGCGACTCAACTCCTCACTACGTGACAGGGAAGACAACGTGGAAAGCTTGAGTGAATCCATACCAAAGAAATGGAGGAAAAGGAATAGCAATGAACTTATGGTGGGCTTGAGACCTACGCCAGCGATGATGTGATGATGGAGAAAAGCAGCGGAAGGTAGCATAAACAAAAGAGACTGGAGATCAGAACACACACTCTCTCTAAGGTTTTTGGAGAAGTCAACACTAAGTAGAACATTGAGCCAAGCAGATTTTTATTTCTCTCTCTCTCTCTCTCTTCTATAAATTGACTCAGTTTTGTTGGAGGAGTATATGTGTAATCAGTCTTAAACATATTTTATTGCATTTATTATTTCTCTAAGCGAACAAATGGTGATTTCTTATAGGCTAAAGTAAAAGAAATAAAACTTCTCCTTTGCGCTCCAAAAATAGTTCAAACTTGGGACCTATTGAATAAGTGGTTACATAGTAACTACTAAACCAACTCTTCTTCTTACCAAACATGTTCCAAAAATTAATATAATTACTATTAAAAATAAAGTTATATATTAATTAATTTTAATTAATTAATTATTTTTATGTCTATTTTTATTTTTATTTCTGGGATTTTACATTCTCTCCCCTTAAGGAATTCAGGCCTTCGAATTTTAAATTCATGCTTACCTCAATCTTCAAACAAGTATGGATATTTAGCACGCATATCGCTTTCGATTTCCCATGTAGCTTCTTCCTAAGAATGGTTATGCCACAACACTTTTACCAAAGCAATTTCTTTCGACCGTAACTTCTTAACTTGTTAATTCAAAATAGCCACAGGAACTTTCTCATATGATAAATTTAGGTCTATCTGAATTCCTTGAGTTTCTATCACATGAAAAGGGCTATATAAATATTTTTGTAGCATTGATACATGAAATACCGCATGAATACTCGATAATTTAGGTGATAATGCCAAACGATAAGCAATTGCACCAACTCTTTTTAAGATCTCAAATGGACCTATATACCTTGGGCTTAGTTTACCTTTCTTCCTAAATCTCATCACTCCTTTCATAGGAAACACCTTAAGAAATACCTTATCCCCGACTATAAATTCCAACTCCTAACATTGGTTATCGATGTAAGACTTCTGTCGACTTTGAGCTATTATTAATCTTTTTTAATTATTTTCACTTTCTCAGTAGCATCTTATACCAGATCTAGTCCCAAAAGCTTAATATCGCCAACATTAAACCATTCGATATGAGACCTACACTTCCTATCATAAAATGCTTCATATAAAGCCATTTGTATTCTAGATTGATAATTTTTGTTATAACCAAACTCTACCAAGGCCAAATAGCGATCCCAATTGCCATCAAAATCTAAAATGCAAGATCTTAGCATATCTTCAAGTATTTGAATAGTTCTCTCAAGTCAACCATCTGTTTGCAGATAAAAAGCAGTACTAAGATCTGGTCAATTGCCCAAGGCTTCTTGAAAAGATCTCCATAATCGGGAAGTAAACTGAGGCCCTCTATCAGAAATTATAGATACTGGGACCCCGTGCAGTCACATAATCTCATCAATATACAACTGAGCATATTTATCAACATTATACATCATCTTTACTGGAATGAAATGAGCTAATTTAGTTAATATATTAACAATAACCCAAATAGAATCATATCCTTTCACCGTATGAGGCAATCCGATAACAAAGTCCATTGTGATATTTTCCTATTTCCATTCTAGTATCTCTAATTGTTGATGTAATCTAGCTAGCTTTTGATGTTCTACCTTAACTTGCTGGCATGTCAAACATCATGAAATTAAGTTAGCCATATCCTTTTTCATGCCATCCTACCAATGCAATTATTTCAAACCCTAATACATCTTTGTTGCTCTAAGATGAACGGTATATGCAGAATGATGAGCCTCTTCCAAGATAAGTCACTTTAAGTTTTCTTCTTATGGCATGCAAATTCTTCTATCATATATTAATATCCCTTCTTGGTCAACTTCAAACTCAGTATTGCTTCTTGCTATAACTAATTCCTTTAACTTGCATAACTTTGGATCTAAAAATTGAGCACTCTTAATCTGATCTATTAGAGAAGAACAAGCTTATACATGAGCCAAAAATGCTGCCTTATCCATAATCTCAAACTTTACCTTACCTTGCTCAAGCTTATGAATTTCTCGTACCAATGGCCTTCTTGTCAAAGTCATATATGCCAAACTTCCCATAGATTTCCTACTTAAAGCATCAACTACAACATTTTCCTTACCAGGATGGTAAAGAAGTGTGCAATCATAATCCTTAAGCAACTCTATCTATCTTCTTTGTCTAAGATTAAGATCATTATGTGCAAAAACAACCACTGCCATCTCTAACTCATAAGTTGGGTATTTTTTCATGCTTCTTAAGTTTCCTTGAGGCATAAGCAATAACTCATCCATGTTGCATTAAGACACAGCCTATACCCATACGAGAAGCATTACAATAAATTGCATACCCTCTATTGCTTGATGGTAAACTCAAGACTGTTGCAAAGTTAAACACTCCTTTAACATTTATCGTCCTATTCAAACTTCACATTCTTTTAAGTCAATCCTATCAGTGGAGTAGCTATTTTGGATAAATCTTTGATAAAATGACAATAATATCCTGTAAGACCTAAGAAATTGTGAATTTTTGTAATTGTTGTAGGTTGTGGCCAATTTTGCACTACCTCTACTTTGCTTGGATCCACCTAAATACCATTTTTAGAAATAACATTCCTAAGAAGGTGACTTTATCAAGCCAAAATTCACATTTAGAGAACTTGGCATATAGTTGTTGCTCCCTCAATGTCTGTAAAACAAGCCATAAATGATATTCGTACTCCTCTGAGCTTTTTGAATAAATCAAAATATCATCAATAAAAACAATCACAAACTTATCAAGGAATGGTCTAAACACTTAGTTCATCAAATTTATGAATGATGCTGGTGTATTAGTTAACCTAAATGACATTACAAGGAATTTGTAATGACCATATCGGGTTTTAAATATAGTCTTTAATATATTTTTCTTCTTGATTTTTAACTGGTGATAACCCAAATACAAATCTATCTTTGAAAAACATTGAGCTCCTTGTAGCTGATAAAAAAGATCATCAATTTGAGGTAATGGGTATTTATTTTTCACCGTCACCTTATTAAGTTGCCTGTAATCAATACAAAGTCTTAATGACCCATTCTTTTTCTTTACAAAGAGCATTGGTGCTCCCCATGGTGATGTGCTAGGTCAGATGAATCCCTTATCTAATAGTTCTTGTAATTGAGTCTTCAATTCTCTTAATTTAGAAGTGCTATTCTATAAGGCAGGGTAGAAATTGGTTGAGTATCTAGAACTAAGTCAATGGTAAATTCAATCTCTCAATCAGGTGGCAGTCTAGGTAATTCTTTTAGAAAACATCAGGAAACTCTTGAATGATTAGGATTTGACCTAAACTAATAGTAGGCTTATCAATGTCCCTTACCACAGCTAAGAACCTTTGACAATCCTTATGAAGTAATTGGTGGGCTTTCAAAGCTGAAATAAGATTAGTAGGTCTTTCTATAAAACCCCTTTGCAATACAAAAGGAGTTTTACCTAGAATATCAAAATTCAACACTTTCAAGTGGTAGTTAACGGTAGCATAGTGTAATGCCCTTACTGACATTACCATACAACCCTCTGCTCATCTTACTAATCAATCTAAATTTATTTATTTTGAACACTTTGGGATGCCTAAACAAAATATTATAAAATCATTTCATAAATTATTTAAATTATAAAACATTACATAGTGAAAGCAATATTCAAGGGTGCACTCAATGTAACATCCTCAATTTTAAATTAGGTTAATTAAGCTTAAATAGACTAATTAAGTGTATTAGTATGGCTAGAGAGGCCTAACTAGCATGTTTGGCCTCAATTTTAGTTCTAAATATAGGTCCCAAGGAGAATCGGGCTACTCGAGAATGGAAAAGGAAGAAATTTTGATGAAATTGATTTTGTGCCATGCGCCACGGCTTGTGGATAAGTCGTTGTGGCGTATACGTGACAACATACCTGGAAGAGGCTCTCTGTGCTATGCGGTGCATGGTCAAATTTTTTCTATTTTAAGTCGAGAAACTGAAGCAAAAGAGAAGAGAAAATAAAGGGAACCAAGAGTACGAAAGAGCTGAGTTAGGGCTTGAAGAAACCAACTTATAGGATTAATTTGGAGCTCATAAACACTAAAGGTAAATTTTCTTACTTAAATCTTTCTCTCTTCTTCCATTTTCTTAATGGTAGAAGTTAGGATTTGATTAATAATGGTGATTTTCGATCCATAAAGGCTATAAGTCCGAACCTATTGACTTAAATAGAGTTAATGGAAGTAGATTGAGCTAAGTAAACCTGATATTTATGGTTTTATGATGATTGGTAGTTGGAGGACATTAAATGTCTGAAATTCTTATAAATATGGTGGTTGGGAACAATGTAGTTCCATTAATGACCATTTAAGAGCTCAATGTTATTAACGAGGGTTAAGGAAGCTAAGAAGCCTTATGAGTACTTTTACATAAGTCAAGAATAAATCTTGAGTATTAAGAAATGATGAAGTGTTAGTGGAAAATAGCTCAAATATGGACATTGATGTTTTGCATGGTAAATGCTTGTAGAGTAACTACCATTAGCACCATTTAAGCTTCTTGGAAGTTTTAGGAGTGAGTAATTGAGGGGTGAAACTTTTAACCTCTCAAAGGTTGTAGGTAACCAGGAAAATTCTATCTTATGCTTTTATGTGTTTATTAGTTTATGAATTTATGATTGATCATGAAAATGTATAAATTAAAATGAAATGCAAGTGTAACTTGATTTGTTAGAAAATTCACTAGATTGATTTCATGAGTTTTATGCCTTATGATATGAAATTCTTTGAAAATAATATCGGTGGATTCTTGTATTATGAAATGGGATCTCCATGACTTTTTGATTGAGAAGTAACATAAATATTTATTTATTAGAAGCATAATGATATTTAAAATAGTGGAGTTCTATAGTTTTGAAAGTGTGAGGTACAATGATTGTAAAATTGGAGTTCAATGACTTATTTAGTTTGAAGTTCCATGAAAATGTGTTTAAGAAGTCCAATGATTTGTAAAATGATAAAGTTCAATGAAATTGATTATGTGAAGTTCTATGAATTGTATAAGTGTGAATTATGGCATGAATGTGCATTGCATGATCTTGAAAGGTGAGAGTTCACCTAGGAAGAGGAGTAGATGATAAAATCCATATGGTAAGGCCCCATTTGTGTGATGGTTTGCTAGATTAATTATGTTTATATTGTCCCACTTTTTTAATGAGGGACTGTCCCACTAGTTCAATGAGGGACTCAAACCTAGCTAACTATCCACTAGTTCAATGAGGAAGCTAGTCTAGGGTGTATGACACCCTATAGTGTGAGAAATGGGGAAAATCATGTTCTATAAGTAAGTTGGGTGTGCCTTGGCCGGGTAATCCCCTCACAAGTGTTTAGGCTAGAGAAGTCATGAAATATAGACTATCCCATTATGTTGTGGCCCACGGTTTCATATCAAAGGAATAAGGAGATATAAGAGAGGTGTGATCATGTATATAGTGAGTAAGGCCACAAGATTGTCTGTATTGTGACCTAATGAGAATATTCATGAATTGAGTGATAATTACTCCTGATTATGTGTGATTGTATTGTATGAAAAACTTTTTAGGATGTGAAGATTGTTGAAAAGTTTTATTTCCTAAGGTATGTACTATTATGCTTGGAAGTATGAACATAGATTCTCAAATGTTTTACATGGTTTAAAGCATCAATATTATTTACCACTTTCATTTTAAACTAATTGACATGCATTAATATGGGTTAATTGGACCCTAGTTATGGAGTGGTTGTACTCATCCCACTATCTTCAATATTATAGAGAATAAGCTCAAGAGGTGCGGACAGAGAAAAACACCCAGAGGCTTAGGACTGCGATCTGATTATAGCAGGCCTCTTTATTTTGAGTATTGATATGTCTATGACAATTTCAATTACCAATTAGGAATTCTCAATTGATCCTTACTTGCATTATGTGAATTGTAAATTATGAGTGCATTTTAGGCCTTAGGGAGTGATTTGTTGATATATGTTATTGTAAAAGGGCCAAAATACTTATACAAGTAAGAGTAGAGTATATTATGAGATGATTTGGAATACTTGATGAACATGTGGCAAACTCTCCCTTGTATGGTTTTTAAGATTAAGGGGTTGAGTAGTGCAAATTTGATTTGTGAGTATTTCATGTGATATGGTGCATTGCATGAGTTAGTTGTAATGATTTATATGTGATCAAATTAATGTCAGTGGCTTTTGGCCTTTGGTATTTAGTTTGGACACGGTTTTTGTGATAATTGTTGTAACAGTGTAAGTTTTGAAAGGTGTGTCCAATTTTTATTTTAAAAGGAATTTGAGTCTAAAATTAATGCCATTAGTTAGAGCTCGGAAAGAGCTTTCTATGGACACCTATTTTATGTCAATCGGATATCGAACGGAGATTTAGAGTTCGTCAAAACTTGCCCCTAATGTTGTCAAATTGATAGCAAAAATTACTGTCATAATTTATGCAATTGCGCTACAGCGCATGGTGCCACAAGCCACGGCTAGTGCCATAGAGGCAAACTGTAACATCCTGAATTTCTTAATCCTAAGTTTAAAGGTTAATCGAGGGTGAAGTGAGAGTTAGTATGGGATTAGAGATTCAGATGATTATTTAGTATTTTGACTTGTTTATGTGTTGTATGAAGAGATATAGGTGATAGGAGTAGGTTTCAAGTCGAAACAAGTACGCATGATGAGAATAGATCTCATTGTACCACACGCCATAGCTTGTGCTACATGCACGACGGCATATGGACTAAAAATTACCTTCAAAATTTAAAAATTTCAGAGGAGAGAAATTGAGAAACACATGAGATAGAGAGAGGAGAAGGGCTGAGAAGCTAAGACAAGTTATTTTGGAACGGTGTAAGGTGATTCAGATTGGTAACTTGCCAGATAAGCTATGTATAACTCTTACCTTCCATTCTACACAAATTTCTCTAAAAATGAGTTATAGGGAAATTGAATCGGTGAAATTTAAGGGTTTTGATTCTTGCCTAATAGTAATAAAAAGGTTCTTAGAAGTTAAATTAGAGCTTTGCGACTGGTTTATAGCTAAATGGTAGAGCTTTAAACTCGTAGGCTCAATTTTAGCCTTTAGAGAGAGAAAGTTAGGGCAAAAATATGATTTAAGCAAAATAAGATCGGTTGAGGTGATGTAAAGCAATAATTGGGTAGTCATGGAGTTAGAATGGATAAATGAAAAAGAGTTTATGGATGAATATAGCCCTAAGTAGTAAAAATGAGTTTTTGGTCAAAATGAACCAAATGACTAAAATGTGCCAAATGTATTCAGATTGGCATATTGGACGTATGAATAGAGAAAGGAAGCTTGAGATAAGCTTGTGTAATAGTTGAAATCCACGGGTAACCTTTCTAGTGACAGAAAGGTTGAGGTAACTGAATAACTATCTTTGTTTGACTATTTATTATAACTATATGTTAGTATGCTATATAGTGCATGAAATGGTTTTGAACTAAGCATGTTTTATAGCATTGTGTGATTGTTGTGTGTGAAATGACTTTTGGTTAGAATAAGCATGGAAATATGTGTTTTGTAATGTAAAGTATTATTTCTTTATATTATGTAAGAAAGTGAAATGGTAAATGGGAGCCTTAAATGGTTCGAAAAAGCATGATCATAGGGGTAGGAGTTCACCCAAGTGTGGGAGATAATAAAGACCATGTGGAAAGGTTTCCTTAGTACCCGTTAGGGTACAGTGTTAGAAACAATTCTCCTTAATACCTTAAAAGGTATAGTGTAGGAGAAGATCTCCTTAGTGCCTATTGAGGTACGGTGTTGAAGATGAGAGACTCCTTAATGTTCTTGTGATATGGCGTTGGAGTCAACAATGTCCCATTATGTGTATTAGGGGAAACCAATGTCCATATTAAGCGTTAGAACATCTTTGGCCGGGTGATTCTACCACTGTAGTGAGTTCAAGACTAATGAGAGTGTACATTAGTCTCAAATGAGCCTATGGTTTCGTGTCAGGGTGATTTAGAGGTTTGGTTGATACAGATCACGCTAGTATGTTATGTGATATGATGAAATATCTTTAGATAACATGGAATCATTTATGATATAATGAAAAGTTGAGAAAGGAAATGGGATATATGATATGAACGTTATTTTATGAGGTTTTGAGGATATATTATGTTTACTTTCATATTGTTGCATGTGATAGTCAATAGGAGTGAGTTATTTTGTTATTGAAATTTTTATCTCACCCCTGTGGTTACATGTTTGTAGGGCCGAGAACTGAGGAGGGCAAGGGAAGAGAGTCTAGATCGACTTGAGTTGTGAAGCCTTGCACTCTGAGTTTGTGTAATAAACTAAACTGAAAGATCATATACATAAGTATATGAGTTGCCATTAGGTTACATGCATTTATTGAATTGAGATTTAGTGAAATCAAGCCCGATTATGTGTATATGGTTGTTTGAGACAAAGGGGCTATGATTTGAGTATGTTTGTGTTGATGTGATTGGTTGTGTTGGTGAATCTTAAGCCAAGGGACAAATTATGAAGAAATGAGTAATTTAAAGGCTAAGATTGTATTGTAAATATGATTGTGTATGAATGTGCTGAGAAATAGCCAAGTGGGCTCAGTTATGTTAAGAAATGACAAAGTATGTGAAGTTAGTGAATTGTGGAAATTGGCTGTAGAAGGGCCAAATTTCAATATATGAGTGTAATTGTGATTAATTGTGGTCAATCAGATGTATTAGATGTTTTTGGACTAGGTTCATGGCCTAGTGTGGTCCAATGAGAGAAAGGGATCGATTTGAGCGCTTGGGTTCGCAAAATTTTCATAAAAAGTATCTTTTTGCACCTGGGTGTCTAAATTTTGATTGGACTATTAGATCATGTCCAAACCTATCTCATTAGTTAGTATACAACTAATCTTTGTGTGGGCACTTGAATCACTCTAATCGGATATCGTATGTGAATACAGCACACGCCGGAAGTTCATCATTTTTTGTTATCAAAATGACAGCAGAAATTTGAATAGGCGCGCCACGGCACATGGTGACACATGCCACGGCGCACGGTACAGAAAGGGCAAGCATGTGGCTCTGTGCCACATTCCGCTATGCACGGACTACATGTCGCAGCGCAAGACCCTATATTTTAGTTTTTATTTTATGTTGAAATGCATGCAATTAGAATAGGAATGCTGGTGGGTTATGTCCATTATATATTTGAGGAGTGTATGATTTACTTCTGTTATGTTTTTCTTTGATTGTATTATGAATTGATCTATTTTTCAAACTAAGTCTTTGACTGAAGCTTTTGAAATGAAATTTAATTATTGTATTTGATGTAAGACAGTGGTAACACCATAAGCTTCTTTTATATTGAGTGAATATAAAAGGAGGTCATAAAATTTTGGTATCAATTTCTTAGTTTTTGAGACCTAATTGTTATTCATGCATTCATTTAGAAATATGGCAACTTATCTTGTTCATTACACAACTCTTTCCCTGATGTCCTTTGTGTTTCATATTTTCATCCTTAGAAGGGGAGAAAATAGTACAATATGAGAGGCACTCATGCGAGAATCGTAGTATCTAGATGAGTTATAGTGGAGGAACGAGAGCTGAAAGTTTAACCGATTCAGCCGCAAAGGGATAGACGTGATAAGCTATTGGAAGAGATCAGGGATATGGTTATTGATATAAGATAAACTGTTAGGGATCATGACACGATCCTAAGTGGTAGAAAGTAAGAAGAGAGAGTTAAAGCTCAAAATGTCCCAGTATAAGAAGCACATAGTAGACCTGGATCATCTCAGAATTCAGGTAGTGGACTAGAGATTTTGGGCACTGATCCATCTATTCTAACTAATGATATCAGTTTCATTTCAATTCAATATCTCGTTTAAAAGTTGGACACCCAAATGCATTTTGACCATTTAAAGTTAAAATTTTCCATTCGAGCATATCAGTTCAAAACGATATGTCATTAGCTACTTTTTTAGGCCTTAACCACGTCCAATTGGATAATACACACCTAATTGACCAATCACATGGGCAATATAACACATATACACACATTTGGCCTATAAACCGCCCATATCCATACATTTGGGCAAAATTTCATTTCTTCTTCCCAATCTCATATGAGGCCATATATTTTCTACATACACTTCAAGCAGACCCCATATTCACACATATTCACATTCAACCACTAGCCTACTTAATCATTTCACCATTCACACATATACAAAGGGCTAGGGACTCAAAATCACAAAAAATATGTCACAATCATAGCTATATGCACATGTACTGAATCCTATGGCAACTTATACACAAGTTCATACCAAATTGTTAGACATTGTGCCCTAGGGTCAATCATTGTACTATGCATATTGTTATTTAATAAATTTCTCTTTTGTTATCATATCAATTGCACGTCCACTATGATAACTATATCCTTGGACAAACTATAGTGATTGTCCTAAATGTCTCTAGTCAGTCATCTGTGAGGGATCATAGATGTAACAAGACTAGTATGACTTTAATTAATTATAGAGATACAAATCAAAGTCATAGGCACTTGGATGAGTACAAGGTGTTAGACTGACCCGCTATTAGAAAGTTGCATAGTACAAGTCATAAGCTTATCTCATATGTAATTATATCACTAAGCCCTTTGACATGAGATCATCATGGATTCCTACACGATGACCACTGAACATTGACTTAGTCAAAAGTCACCTTTGACCAGGTGATCATAAAGACTATGGTTGAGTTTAGTGATATTCATGTAGAGAAATATGAGTGGTCAAGATGGAATTTATTTAAATGAGAGATATTACTTGGCCCCTCAATGAGTGAGACTGAGAAAATGTATGGCCATACTAAAATGGAAAGGGTCTTTTCATTGCTACAGTCAATCCACTCAGAGATCGAGAAAGTAATGGTCAGGTAAAGGGGAATGACAATTCCATGTCTCATATTTGACCGAAATATCGCATGACAAAAGGGATGTGATACGGTTGCATAATAGGTTACATCAGATCATTGATCCTATGTGAATTGAGTAGTTACAATGTCTTGCTAGAGGCCACATGTGACTTGTGGGCCAATAGTATAATTAGCCTATTCCCAACTTTATATGGGCCTACAGGGTCGCACACAAGAATAGCCCAACTCAAGCTATAATGTCCAAGCTCATTGAATTTGGAATATGTCTATATTCAATGAATGTAATATAAGGTGAATGAATTATATATATTTAAATATATATATATATATATGAAATATAAAATTCAAAATATAATTATATATATATTTTTTGAAATATATAGATTCATATGTGTTTTTGTGTGTATGAATATGTATATGATATATAAAATTATATATATATATATATATATATATAACATATATATATTCAAAATATATATATATGCATATATATATATATATAATATAATCTGTATCTATGATATGTATTATATTATATTATATTATATTACATTACATTGTGTTAGTTTTAAATTTAATTTTATATAATAGATTAAATTTAATAACTAACATGATATGAGAGAATATCATGTTAGTTTTATAATTTAAATTTATAAGATAAATTTAAATTAGATATGATATCATGGATTAAATTTATGAGATAAATTTAATTAAATTTTCATGACCTCTTTAAGTGAAAGGTGAAAACCCTAATCTATATACTATATATAGATAGGGACGTGCTTTATGAAGATATAGAGAATTAGAAAAGTTTTGACGGCCAAAACACTTTAATAGTTGTGAAACACCTTAAAGAAAGAAAAACTAACATTCAAAGAAAAATGGATGCTGGGAGCACTAGCACATTATTCGAGTTAGAGAGCTGTATGTATGGATACCGGTAGAGGGAGCAGATCTATATTATCAACTCTTGATATCCAAACTCTTGAAAAGAACACATGTCAAGTTTGAAGAATTAAAAGGTAACTCTTCTATCCACCTTGACTTAAATGAGTTCGTTCGGTCTATATCAGGATAGGGATTTTAAAATTTTAATCTTCCGCTGTGCCTCCCTATCTAACACTAATAACTTATAAATTCATTACACCAAATTCTTATAGCGGCTTTATTGAAAGGTGTCAACTCAGCCTACGTCTTTCCCATTGAACCACTAGTTCCAGAACCTGAAAAATAAAAACAACCACAGGTGAGATAAAAAACTTAGTAACCAATATAGTTCGTTAAATGTCTATTATCATAAATAACCATGCCAAAGTAACAAAACTAGGGTAATATCAGATATATATCAAAGTATGAAGAAATTTTATCTTTTTAAAGTATTTCCACATAAATACACACTAGCATGATTATCTAGCCACCGAACCTCCAATGCTCCCCGACACAAAACCATAAGCTCTGTTAGATCAATCACTTATTGACCAGCATACTTTTAATGGTAGAAACACCCGTCCAAAGATAATCTAATCCACATATGGACTATGGTTTCTCTCTTCACACACTTGTGATAGAAGCATCGTTAACTCCTAACCGTACCCTAATAGGTATTAAGGAGTTTTGCCAGATTGCCCAGATGTCCCATGATACTAGTCCCATAGTATGTTGTACTGAATTACCCATGGTAACAGCTCGTATAATGCTATACTAGATGTCCTATTGTGCCAGCTTGACCATATGGATTTTTCATTCACATATCTCCATGCACACATATCCTTACATATCCTGGGTGAACTCACACCCCTTATGATCATGCTTTTTCATAATTCACTACCTTTGTCACATTTGCACACTATATACTTTTACTCATAACACACACACACACACACACATATTTTTTCAAAATTAGAAATCCTTAAATTTTCTTTTCATAAATCCATTTCATGCTAAACTTGTTTTCAATACACAATCATGCATAAAAACCAACTAAACCACAGTTCTACGATTACTTTTACGTAGTTATAATAGTTAATGAATATAATAAACTATATGGTTGCCTCAACCCTTCTGTTTACTAGAAAGGGTTACCCATGTTCCAACAACCCTATTCAAGCTACTTTTTATAATTCACTCGACACACGTTAGAATTTACACAAAATTGGCAAACTAAAGTCAATCTTACTACTGACAAAAGTGCCAATTATCACAATTAAGTACCTAATTGCTATCATTTCCCTTAATCATATTCATCTACTATTCGTTCTAGTTTTGCTCAACAAGTCATATTCTCTTATAACTCTACTTCTTTAGGCTCAATCACATGAGAAAGATCTGGTTGGCACTTTTTGAGCCGAGACACATGAAATACATCATGAATCCTAGATAACTGTAGAGGTAAAGCAATCCGATAGGCAATTGACCCAATTCTCTCTAAGACTTCAAACGGACCTATGAATCTAGGAGTCAATTTCTTGGCTTTAATTGATCTCCCAATTCTCGTTATTAGCATAACTTTTAAAAATACATAGTCACCTACTAGAAACTCTAATGGTTCCTTTGTCAATTAACATAACTCTTTTGCCTGGTTTGAGCTATCAATAGCTTTTACCTTATCAACTCAATCTTCTGAGTGGTTTGATCCATAATATCAGGTCTTACAATACTTCTTTCACTCAGCTTTGTCTAGCATAATAGCGATCTATACTTCCTTCCATATAAAGCTATGTATGGTGCCATTTGAATGCTAGAATGGTAACTATTGTTGTACGTAAAATCGGCCAATGGCAAGTAACTATCCCAGCTACTACACAACTCTAGTACACAAGATCAAAGCATATCTTTTAAGGTTTGAATAGTCCGTTCAGTTTGCCCCTTAATCTGGGGATGAGAAGTAGTACTAAATTTTAAAGTAGTACCTATAGCTCTTTACAATGCTCCCTAGAATCTAAATGCGAATCTTGGATCTCGATTAGAGACTATTTCCTTAAGCACTCCATGTAAACACACAACCTCTCAAATATATGTCTCTAGCAACTTCTCTAAAGAATCACTGATCCTAATGGTTAAGAAGTGAACTGACTTTGTCAACTGGTCTACAATTACATAGATAGCATCATGACTGAACTGAGTTCTTAGCAATTTGGAGATGAAATCTATAGAAATGCTATCCTATTTCTACTTAGGTATCTCTAGTGGCTGTAATGTTCTAGCTGGCCTCTAATGCTCGATCTTTACTTTCTGACAAGTCAAGCATCATGTTACAAATTTAGTCACCTCCCTCTTCATTATTGGCCACTACCAGTAACACTTCACATCCTGATATATCTTCATAGTTCTCAGGTAAATAGTGTATGTACTGCAGTGTGCTTTATTTAGAATCACCCTTCTCAAATCGGCATTATTAGGAACATAAATTCTATCTTAATAAACCACAAATCCATTATCATTAAAACTAAAATCTTGAGACAGATTTGACTCAACCTTTTCTTGAATCTAAAGAAGATACTTATCTTCCAGCTGCACCATCCTCAACTCTTTCTAAAAATCACTATTGATCATAGTAATGTTAGCACCAACTAAAGTTTTCAATAGTGCATCATGTTAACAGTCAATGAAAGGCTCCATTAAACTGTGTTCTCAGACCATCAAACTAGCTATGTGTAGCATCTTCCTACTCACTGCATCAGCTGCCACATTAGCCTTCCTCGGATGGTATTTCAACTAAAAGTTATAATCCTTGAGCAACTCTATCCACCTTCTCTACCTCATGTTTAACTCTTTTTGATCCATTAGATACTTCAAGCTCTTGTGGTCAGTAAACATGCTAAACACTGAACCATACAAGTAATGACGCCATATCTTCAATGTAAAAACCACTGCTACAAGTTCTAGATCATGAGTTGGGTGATTCTCTTCATGTGACCTCAACTGTCTTAATGCATAGGCTACTACTCGTCCGTCTTGCATTAACACACAACCCAAACCTCTCAGAGAAGCATCTATGTATACCTGGTAAGGTAGTTTGGGATTTAAGATTATTACCATAGGTGCAGTAGTCAACTTTTCTTTTAATTTCTAAAATGTAGTTTCACATCTGTCATCCCACATAAACGGTTAATTTTTATGGGTTAACTTCATCAACGAAGAAACAATCTAAGAGAAACCTTGGATAAATCGTTGGTAATATCCAGCTAATCTCAAAAAACTTTGAATCTCTGTACCTGAGCTAAGTCGCTCTTATTCCAACACAGCATCAACTTTATGTGGATCAATAGAAATCCCATCTGTTGACACCACATGGCCCAAAAATCTTACTTCCCTCATCTAAAACTCATACTGATCTTGGCATATAACTTGTTCTCCTCCAAAATCTGGAGGACAATCCAAAGATGCTTGGCATGTCGTTCCTCATCTTCTAAATAAACCAGAATGTCATCAATGAAAACCATAACAAACTGGTTTAAATATGGTTTGAAAATATGATTCATGTAATTTATTAATACCGTAGGTGTATTAGTCAAACTAAATGGCATGACAATGAACTCATAATGCCTATAACGCGTCCGAAAGGCTGTCTTAGGTATATCTTTCTCAGAAACCTTCAATTGATGATACCCTAACCTCAAGTCAATCTTGGAAAAGACTGAGGCTCCAGCCAACTAATCTAATAGATCATCAATCCTAGGTAAAGGGTACTTATACTTCACTGTCACCTTGTTCAATTTCCGGTAGTCAATGCACAACCATAAACTACTATCCTTCTTTCTCACAAATAATATCGACGAACCCTAAGGCGATATGCTTGGCCTGATGAACCTCTTATCAAGCAATTCTTCAATCTGCTTCTTTAACTCATTCAATTCTGAGGGTGACATTTGATATGGGGCTTTAGAAATTGGTTCTGTACCAAGAATCAAATCTATTGAAAACTCAACTTCCCTTTCTACAGGTAATCCTAACATCTCATCAAAAAATACCTCAGGAAATTCACTTACCACTCCAATTTTCTCAATGTCCCCATCATGAACACTACTAGCCGCACAAATCACCATGTAAGCACCACACCCTTGTCTTATTAACTTTTCAACTTGCACAATTGATAAAAATCTAGGCTACTAGGTAGAACTAGATCCTGTCGATAACATTAGCAAAGACACTAGTTTCCTGGCACAGTCTAGCATAGCATTAACAGTTGCTAGCCAATCTATGCCTACTATCACATCAATTCCTCTCATGGGAATGTGATAGGAAATTAGTCGCTTATCCTCAAAATTACACTAAAGCTAACCCTAATGCAATATAGGACCAACCCTAGGTCATCTCCTAAGGAATGATTTTAAGTCTAATTGAAAGTTATCTAGTGAAATAAATCAACCAAAGTTTGTAGGAATTTAGTTACCTAGCTAATTATCTAAACTAATTACCTAATGTGCAAGTAATTAAAATGCTAGTGAAAGTAAGTGAAATGAACTTCCCTTTTCACAATAATGGAACCCTAGAGATTAGTTGATTTTGGACTCATTATCTTCTCATGATTAGGCTAAGTTTAGCTTCCCTTTCCTCTTGACTAAAGCTGTCATGACTTAAGAAAATTATCCTAAGCCAATTAACCTATTTAGCTAACCTCCCTAGGTCTTAGATTAAAGTCCCTAGTTCAATTAACCAATTGGTGAAGACATTAGCCAAGTGATTCACTCAAAATCCTCTATCAACAGCCATGGTGAAACACATAAATTGAGCAACCACAAGATTATGTCAAGCTACTCAACAACACAAGCATTAACACCACAAGATTATGCAATATTAACACAAGATATTCACTAATTGAAAAACACAAGATTATATGCCAAACAAAGAGTGGCAAAATTCAGTCATGGCTGTCCAAGGAAGAAATTAAATGAAACAATCCTCTCCTTTACATCAACATCAAATTCAAATTAGAATTTATAAGCTAAGATGATTAAACCCTAGATTAAGGAATCTAACCATCTAGTAAAAAGAGAAGAGGATAGGAAACAAAAGAACTTAGCCAATTTGAAGCTCAAGACTCATCCTCCATCTTCATCTCTCTAGGATTCCACAAAGAAACTTAGCCAATCTTCATCTTCAAGAACCCTAGTGATTGCTTGTGAAGGCCAAACTCCATAGCTCTTGAATGATGGAAATGAGCTTCAATCCTTTGTGAAAATGGAAGGAATGGAATGAAAATGAATAGAGGAGAAGAATTGTATGAGTTTTGTGGAGGTTTGGTGGCTGAAAATGGAGGTTAGGGTGCTGGAAATTGAAGAACAAAAGAGAGAAAATAAAGAACACTATGAACAAGAGAGAGAGAATGTGGAAGATGAATGAGATATGTGTTGGATCCCATTTGGGGCTTAAAATGGCATGCTCCTTGGTGTCTTCCATCAGCTGAAGCTTAATTAAAATAAGGAAAAAGAAATTAAAATGTAAATGGGAGCCTTGTCACACTTGCAAGGTGGCAACTTCCTATTGGTTTGTAGATGATTCCAATGTGTGCCTAATTTCCCATGTGTCATCCACATCATTTTAGCTGATTTAACCCCTCAAAATAATCATAATTCACGTGCAAACCATCAGCCATTGACCTCAAGGAGTGTTGACCTCAATTGCTCAATTGATGCACAAGTCACATGCTACCTATGTCACATAAATCACATAATTCAATTAAATAGCATATGATATAATAAAATCTAATTCATGTCCAGAATTAAATTCATAATTTGAAGGGAGAATTTATTAAATTAACCAAGTTTCAGGCTGTACAAAATTATATAAAAATTTTCACACAAAGGCAAACCAAAAACTAGGACAAACTAAGACATTTAAGAAAGTGTTGACTTTTTTATTTAATTACTCCCAAACTAAAATGAATTTTAAAAATATAATTTCACCATTCATCAACTGGACATAAAATGCACTTTTTCAATTTTTCTTGTACATTTTCTCAAAAGTTCATTTTTTGGACCAAATGCCCCTAGTGCACTGAAACTAGAAACTTAGGCAAAGTTCTAAATCTAATGCAATGTGTGCATTTGAAGGTGATAAATCATTAATAAAATGGTCCTAATTGATAAATAAAAATGGGTAACAAATGTGTTCTATCAGAATGCAAATCAAATCAATTACTAATACCCAATCCTCAAATACCTTCAATCACCACAAACAGAAATGATACCTTTAATTAGGTTCAGAGACACTCTAGCCTCTTCTTGTGTCATTGTAAATACTCATCTCGAAACTGTTGACCATTACTCTATCACCCCAATTCCACCCTCTAGATAATACTTGGTGATATAACTTGGCTTCCCATACTTAAAGCAGGACCAACATCTTCTCACGTGAAATCTACTATAGATACTATATTGGGGTGACCTTCTAGTGCTAAAAGTAGGAGCTTTCACATTTGAGGCTTGTCTTGAATGTTGTAGAGGCCCAATTCTGACCCTAGTACTCCTTTGCATTGAACCTCCCTGAATTGACTGGGTCTAGGAACTTCTAGCAAAGCTCATCTTCCCAAAAACTCTGGAACTGCTCGAGCTATAAACGAGCTTCTTCAAAACATTGCCCAATAAACCTAGAGAAGGAGCAAATCTTCCTATACTATCTCTCTTCTTCTCAGCCTCAACTTCCCTTCCTCTTCTGGCAGCCATTCTTAACTTATGACACATGTCTTCATAAGTAGTAATGTCGAACAGAGTAATTTGTTGGCTGGTACTCTAGATGCATCTTTTCTAAAAATTGCTTTACCTTCCACTTTATGTCATTGTGGTGCCATAGATATATGGAATAGATTGATAGGTCATTAAACCTCTTAATGAACTCTTCTTCATCCAAATCCCCTTGTTTAAACAAGTGGAACTCTTCCTCTTTCTCAATACAAAAGGATGCTGGGAAGTAATAATCAAAGTACACCCTCTTGAATTCTTCCCAAGAGTATCTCACACCACTAGATGGCCTAACTGAATCCTACCATCTCTTTGCTGCTCCAACTAGCTAAACTATAGCTAAAACTACTTTTTACTTTGATGTACATGTCACCACCTTGAATATAGTCCCAAGGCATTCAATCTACTACTTGACTTTACTCTCTTTCATACTGCTGTCAAATGTAGGTAGACTAAACCTTATAAAGGTCTTTAAAGCTCAATCCATAGATGGATTAGTGGCAACTTCCACAATCTACCTACTACTTAAAACTTAAAGCGGCTCAGGTCTACTATGAGCCTCCTCCTGCACCAGTCTCTTATGAGCATCCCTCTCATCAGCCTAAACTCTACCTCGTAATAACACATCATAATCTCTTACTGTTTGCTAAATATCGATCATCATATCTCTCAGCTCTTCTAACAGACTATCTCTTTTATTGGCTTATTGAGGCACATCCGGTTGAACCTTTGGCACAGGTTCATCCTTAATCGAATGCCTTAACACTCGAGTACTACGTAAAGCTCGAGTACCCCTTCTTCTCATTTTCTCTCCTCCTAAGGATGAAAGAAAAAGAAAGGTAAGCAAATAGGAAAGAATGGTGTAATGAAATATATATATATATATATATAAGTGCCAGGTGCTAGAATGAATGCAAGAAACAATCAAAAAGATCTGATCTTGAGACTCAAGAAACTGATACCAACTACTTGTAATGCCCTCACTAACATTACTATACAACCCTCTGCTTATCTTACTAATCAATCCAAATTCATTTATTTTGAAAACTTTGGGATCCCTAAACAAAATATTATCAAAATCATTTCATAAATTACTTAAATTATAAAACATTACACAGTAAAAGCAATATTCAAGGGTATACTCAAGACCAAGGGAACAGGTGCATTTTAATAAAATTAGGTCAAAACTTATGCCACATGCACCGGGGCATTAACTTCATCACAATCAACTTTCTCTCACTACTCTCTCTCTTTAAATTAGGGCAAATCGTGCTTATAGCTTTAAAGCTTTATCATTTCGACTCAAACTAATCATAAAGTACTAGTTTAGTTCTAAAGAACCTTTCTATTACTATAGGGTAAGAAATCAACTCCTTAAAACCTTCGAATTCAATTTCTCACTAGTTAAAACTAAGAGAAAACTAGAATCTAAGGTCAAGGTAGTACAAGACTTACCCAATAACTAATAGGTCAGAAACGTCACTTTTGCTCCTAATTTTGCTTGCCCTAGCAGATGTTGGCACCTTCTCCATATCTGACCCCTCTAACTTTGTTTCTCCTTCTGTTTCGCGAGTTGTTCTATGAAGCCACTTATCAAATTTTTGCATCATGTGCAGCAGCGCATCCACTCTCTGCCATGGTAAAGGGCATAGTAAGGGAAATCCTCAATATGCTCACACGTGTTTCTTGGGGACCTTATTCTTCTTCTTATATCTATTCATATAATGCCTTGAAGAGTCAATATAATACTTCATAATTCAGAACACTAATCCCACATTAAATTGCTGATTTAATCCCTAATTAGCATTAATGTAGGAATAGAAATTTAGGATGTTACAATAGCCACTCCTACTTTAATTGATAAGGGAAATGGTAAGCCAGGACAGTCTTCTTTAGGGTAGGGAAAGGCAAGAGTTTATGTTGTGACGAGGGAGGATGCTAGAGCTTTGAATACTGTGGTTACAGGTATTATAACTGTATCCTCTAATCAGGCTTATGTATTATTTGATCCTGGGTCAACTCATTCATGTGTGTTTGCTTATTTCCTTTAGAGGTTGGGTAAAGAACCAACCAAACTTAATAATTAATTTATGGTTGGTACTCCAGTAGGGGAATCTTTGATTGTTTCTCATGTGCATAAGACTTGTGAAGTGTCCCTTGAGGGTAAAGAATCCCTTATTGATTTGATGATACTTGATATGATTGATTTTGATGTGATAATAGGTATGGACTAGTTAGCTTCTTGTTATGTTACCATTGATTACTGCTTGAAGGTGGTAAAATTTGATATTCTAGATAAAACTCCTTTTATATCGTAAGGGATTTTTATAGAAAGACCTACTAATATTATCTTAGCTCTAGAAGCCTAACGGTTACTAATGAAGGTTTGTCAAGGGCTCTTAGTAGTAGTAAGAGATATTGATAAGCCCACTATTAATTTGGATCAAATACTAGTTGTTTAGCAATTTCTTGATGTTTTTTAAAAGAATTGTGTGGACTACGAATAGATAAGGAGATTGATTTGCCATTGACTTGGTCCTGGACACTCAACTAATTTCTCTTCTACCTTACAACATGACACCTTTTGAGCTGTGAAAATTAAAGATTCAATTGCAAGAATTACTAGATAAGGGATTTATCTGACCTAGCAGATCTCCTTAGGGAGCACCAGTACTCTTTGTGAAGAAGAAGGATGGAACACTAAAACTTTATATCGATTATTGATAGCTTAATAAGGTAACAGTGAAAAATAAGTACCCATTGCCTTGAATCGATGATCTCATTGATCAATTGCAAGGAGATTAGTATTTCTAAAAAATAAACTTGCATTCAGGTTATCATCTGTTAAAGATCAAGAAGGAGGACATAGCAAAGACTACATTTAGAGCCCGATATGGTCATTACAATTTCTTTTAATGTTATTTGGGTTAAAGTATTCATGGATTTCATGAATTGGGTGTTTAGACTATTCCTTGATAAGTTTGTGACCATTTTCATCAATGTTACTTTGATATATTCAAGGAGCTTAAAGGAGTATGAACAATGCTTGTGACTTGTTTTACAGACGTTGAGGCAATAATTACTTTATGCCAAGTTCTCTAAATGTGAATTTTGGCTTGATAAAGTTACTTTCTTGGGTCATGTTATTTATAAAGATGGTATTGAAGTAGATCCAAGCAAATTGAAAGCAATGTAGAATTGGCCACGGCCCACAATAGTCATAAAAATTTGTAGTTTCTCAGGTCTCATAAGGTATTATCATTGTTTTGTTAAGGATTTCTCAAAAATAGCTACTCCACTAATGAGACTGACTCAAAAGAATGTGAAATTTGAATAGGATGATAAGTGTGAAGATAGCTTTTAGAAGTTGAAGGAATGTTTGATCTCAGTGCTATTTTTTAGCTTACCATTAAGCATGAGGGGATATGAAATTTATTGTGATGTTTCTCGCATGAGTCTAGGCTATATTTTAATGCAATATGGGTAAGTTATGCTTATGCCTCAAGAAACTTAAGAAGCATGAGTAAAACTACCCAACACATGATTTAGAAATGGCAGTAGTTGTTTTTGCTTTGAACATTTAGCGCCACTATCTTTATGGTGAAACTTGTGAGATTTATACTGATCATAAGAGTCTTAAGTATATTTTTGAAAAGAAGGATCTTAACTTTAGATAGAGAAGATAGATGGAGTTGTTAAAGGATTATGATTGTACAATTCTTTATCACCCTGGCAAGGCCAAATGTCAAGGTTGATACTTTAAGTAGAAAGTTAATGGGTAGCTTAGTGCATATAACTTTGGCAAGAAAGCCTTTGGTGCAAAAAATTCATAAGCTTGAGGAAAGTGGAATGAAATTTGAGATCATGACAAGGGAGCATTTTTGGCTCATGTACAAGCACTTTCTTCACTAATGAATCAGATTAAGAGTGCTCAATTTTCAGATCCAAAGTTATACAAGTTAAAGAAAGCAATCACAGTAGGAAATAACACTGAATTAGTAATTAACCAAGAAGGGATATTAAGATGTGATGGTAAATTTTGCATGCTACAAGAGGAAAACTTAAAGTGACTCATCTTGGAAGAGGCTTGTAAAGTCCTTGGTTCTAAATTGCAAAGTCTCATCTCAACGTAGGCTTTGCCATTCCACACAACACAATTAATAAATTAAAATCAGAGTAATAGCCCTTTATTTATCTTCAAAATCATGGGATCCTGACTTCTCAAAAAATACATTCAAATAAGAGGGCTAGCGAAAGCGTAAACATAATCAAATGACTCAAAAACCCACAAATTCTCAACCCTTAAAATGGGTCGTGTGCCACGGCATACAACACATGCGCTATGACATATGGAATAGAATCACATGCTTTATTTCTGATTGCATCATGCACCATGGCAGGCACATAATGAGCCATGGCGTGCCTGTTTGAATTTCTACTGTCATTTTGATAGCAGAAATGATGAACTTCTGGCATGCGTCATTTTCACATCCAATGTCCGATTGGAGTAATTCAAGTGCCTACATAAAGATAACAATGTATTCTAGCTAATGGAATAAGTTTGGACTTGATCTGACAATTCGATCTAAAATTAGACACTCGAGTGTAAAAAGTCACTTTTCCTTCAAAAGCTTACATCCTAAGTGGCCAATTCTCATTTCTTGTCCTATTAGACCACTTCGGGCCTTGAACTAAGTCTAAAAAGACCATATACACCTAATTAACATCACAATATACATATATCACATCAATAGCCCATTTTGGCCTCTCAAAGCCACATTACACAATTATGGTCTTATATGAGGAAACCACGTATATAGCACAAAATCACATATACAACTAGATTTGTTCTACTTTCAACCCTTTAACTCTTACATATAGGGCTTCGCCTCACCATATGGTTGGGAATCATAAATGTACTCGACTCTACAAAATGAGGCTTTGCCTCACCATTTGTGTCAAGTTCTTACCATTTGTGTCAAATTCTCATATCACAACACAATTCACATTCATTTCGTAATCAACACATATCATCACATAATCACACAGTGGAACAAGTTACAACACACACATACTTACTTGATTTGCATTTAAGCCTACCTTTGTACCCTCCACTAGGGCACCCTCAGCATAATACAACATAATATACATACAAGCATGTTCTCATCATAGTTCAACATACAATTACTTATGCATCCTAGTTGGCAACTTAACTCAATAAATAACTTTATACATTCATTTCATTCAAATGGTAGTCATACTGCTACCAATTGAGGCTACTCTTTCCTTGCTTCCTTTCCCGGCCTTCTTAAGCTCTCTTCACCTGCATTCAAAAGTAATAGAGTGATACATACATCCCAGTAACTCAAAGGTAACCCCAATTATCGGTTAGTAAGCAAAATTATAAACAAGTGATAAAATAGCATGTATAGTCATAAAAAAGTAACATATGCATATATAGGAATTCATTCTCATCAATCTCATTATGCTCATGCAATGCAGTCTTGGTTGCCCCTAGTAGAGTAAACTTTATACCTGAACCATCCCCTCTATTCACAAGGAACAAGGCCCACCATATCACTACTCAGACCAAGTCATTTTCATATGGGTGGTCTCCTAGGTCTGTCATGGTAGAGTCAAGTTCTACACTTTGGATCATTAGGACTTCCTAGCCATATATAGAGTAAGACCATGGCCCCCTACCCTAGTCTAAGATAATCTCATGGATCATTTAATATCCTAGGTTCATTGTGGTGGAGTCAAGCTCTACACTCTGGATCATCAGGATCTCTTCTCCTAGGTTCATCCTGGTGGAGTCAAACTATATGCTCTGGATTATCAAGACTCCCTAGACCTCCTCACAGTAGGGCTGCGTTTCCCTCTACCATAATCCAGGGTATATCTTGCGGATGCGATGCAAGTCATTGCACGTGCCATCTAAATTCATTTTAATGAATACTCACACACCGCATGTATATACTTTCACAATGTTGCTACTTTATTAGTTCACAATATAATGCACATAGTTATATCAAAATACTTATAAATAATTTCACAAACAAATAAGTAAAAGGGTTACTCCAGTTACCTTTAACCCTTGCTACTAAGGGTTACCAACCACACTAATCTCCTAAGGTGCAGATTCTCATGAGCAACTTCACAAATGCTCAATCTACATAGTACAGTACCCTCAGCAATCTTCAACACATTTTATAAGCATTAGTTTAGCTAAACCGAACCCCTTAATGCATAAAATAGTTCAATTGAACCTTTTTCAATCCACTTATCAATTATTCATAGTCATTAGCCCTATAGGCCACTCAAACATCCATAACAACTTTCTAACATATTCATCCACCAAAATCTCACTATTAACCTAACTTTTAGGCCATTTTGAGCCTAAATGCTTAAAGCTTAACCATTCAACTCCATACAAGTTACAAATCTTAGTTCTGTATTTGATATCCTGTTTTAACCCTTTCTTTTATATTATAATACCTCAAAATCTCATGATTCAATTTCTCAATCAATGAAATTCAATAAAAAAGGGGTAGAATTGAAGCATAGGGCTATGCATTAGTTACCTGGCAAGTTACTAATCGAAGCAAATTTCAAACCTCAAGTTATGGCTTACCCTAGTAAATCCCAAGCTTTCTCACCTCTCGTGTAAGTTTTCCCCTTCTTCTCATTCTGATTTCATGATCTAACTTAGGCTTTAAGTAAAAATTCTACACTATATGCTGTAGCGCATGCAACCTCCACCGTGATGCGTGGCACAGTAAGTTCAATCTCATTTGTGCTCGTGCGTTCTATCTTGGATTGTCTTCTTACCCTTTGATCTTATCAATACAACACCCAACCAATACAAAACATCAACTCAATATCCAAATCACAATCAATTCCCTAATTACTAATTTACCCTTGATTAAAAACTAGTTCCTGGGATTGAAATTCAGAATGTTACAAGGCTTATCACTTTACATATACTGTTCATACAAGAGCAACAAAGATGCATTAAGATCTAAAACAACTTTATTGGTAGGATAGAATGAAAAAGGATGTAGCAAATTTTGTTTCATGTTAGCATAATTGCATCAATGATTAGACATACTAGAGTGGAAATGGGAGAATATCATAATGGACTTTATTACTAGGTTACCTCTTACTATGAAAGGATACGATTCTATTTAGGTTATCATTGATAGATTGACTAAATCAACTCATTTTATTCTAGTGAAGATAACTTATAAAGTTGACAAGTATGTTAAAGTGTATATTAATGAGATTGTTCAATTACACAGAGTTCTAGTGTTAATAATTTTTGATAAAGGTCCTCAATTTACTTCCTAATTCTAGAGATCATTTTAAGAGGCCTTGGGCACTTGACTGTATCTTAGTACCTCTTTTCACCTACAAACAGATGATCAGTTTGAGAGAACTATTCAAAATTCTAGAAGATATGTTAAGATCTTGTATTTTAGATTTTGGTGGTTGTTAGGATCACTATTTAGTATTGGTGGAGTTTTCTTCTAATAACAGTTATCAAGCCAGAATTCAAATGGCTTTGTATGAAATGCTTTATGGCAGGAAATGTAGATCTCCTATTGGATGGTTTGATGTTGGTGATACTAAGCTTTTGGGACCGGATATGGTACAAGATGCTATTGAAAAAATGAAAATAATTAAAGAAAGATTAATAACAACCTAAAGTCAACAGAAGTCTTATATTGATAACCGACATCGAAAGTTAGAATTGATGGTCAGAGATAAAGTATTTCTTAAGGTATCTGTGATAAAAGGGGTAATGAGATTCAAAAAGAAAGGCAAGAAGGTTTATTTATCCATTTGAAATTTTAGAAAGAATTGGTGCAGCTGCCTATTGTTTGGCACTACCTCCTAAATTGTCTAGTATTCTTCTAATGTTCAAGTATGAATGCTACAGGAATACTCATATAACCCTTTTCATGTGATAGAAACTTAAGGGATTCAAATAGACCTAGATTTATCATGCGAAGAAGTTTCAGTGACTGTTTTGGGTAGACAAGTAAGGAAGTTATGGTCGAAAGAAATTACTTCGTTGAAAGTGTTGTGGCATAGCCATTCTCAAAAGGAAGCTACAAGGGAAGTTGAAGTTGACATGCATGCTAAGTATCTATACCTATTTGACGATTGAGGTAAGCATAAATTTAAATTCAGAGGACCAAATTTCTTAAGAGGGAGAATGTAATAACCTAGGAATTTTAAGTAAAAATTTAATATATAATATTTTGCTTTAATTGTAGTCATATTAATTTTGGGATAATTATGACAAGAAGGAGTATTAGTGTAGTGGAAGCTGTGTAAATATCCTCCCACTTGGTCCCAGGTTCAAATCTGAGTAAGGCCATCAGGAGTTTCATTTTTGTTTTTATACCTTATGTAGTTACCAAAATGCTCGTATCTCAACTAGATTTTTTTTACTCTCTTTTCTTGTCTTCTTCCTATGTTCTGAGTAGAGAGAAAGAGTTGGAGAGCTAAGCACAAAACCCTTTCCATACCATCTATTGATTTTGCCTTCTCCCTTCCTAGTCACCGATCATGTTGTTTGTGTGAGCCATCGTCGCTAGAAAGTCTATTGCCATTTAGCTCACCACTATTGTGAGTTCTTTCTTTGATTTTTCATTATTTTCTCTACCCATTTTTCCAAAGATTCATGATATAAAGCCTCTTGTTCCTTCTAGTTTTCATTAATGTGATCTAAGTCAATTCATGGGAAGGGGAGCATGTAAGATTTTGAATTGCTTGTTAGAGGTCTGTTGCTGAATCCTCCTCCTATTTAGCTGAGGTTTTGCTTCTTCTCCCTCTTTGTGCGTCTCTGGTTCATTTAAAAATGAGTTGCTTTGATCTCTTCTCCCCTTAATTAACAAGTGCGTGTGAAGTGTGATTAACATTATTGAAATTGCAAATCTCTCTATTAAGTTATGTTGTTGTCATGCTATATAAAAGAAATCAAATTTGAGCTAAAAATTCATCTTTATGCTTGATAAAGATATACATATGATCATAATTTTTGAGTTAAATTCATTTTGTTTAAATGGTTGATAGAGAAGATTTTGTTAGGATAAAGTTAGAAGAGATGAGATATGAAACGTGAAGAATGATGACTATAAGATGTTTGTTGAAATGCTTGTTAGAAGAAATGGAACTTGGTTTTTTCTCTCTTCTTTTTGAATGTTAATGGAGTTTCATTAATTCTTATGGGAAGTATGAATTTTAATTTGGATGCTACAAGGATATTTAACTATGAAATTAACAATGTGATTATTTGAAATCTTGGAGATGGATAGTTTGTTGATGAAATATTTGAACGTTGGAGCTTTTTTTATTATGAATGGATTGTAAATGATATATATTTGGTGATTTGACAAAATGCTAATGAGGAATATTTTTAAAAAAATTTAAAGCCTTAGTTATAAAGTTTCAAATTTATTATAGTTAATTATCAATGAGAATGTTGAAAAGAAATTGTTGAACTAACTGAGAGTTGAATAAAATTTTAATATGATTTATAGGGTGTTTGGAAGAGGAGAAATTTGATTAAAGTTGAGAGGAAATATTTGAATTCTAAAAATTTCAGGTAAGTGGATAGTGTCCCAACTGACTTTCTAATAAAAAAATTTTCTTTACTAAAACATTACATTTTTATACAAATCATTTTAATAATAATGATGTGATTATTGGATAATTTGTTGACTACACTTTTTTCTTTTGTGAAATTAATAAAATAGTACATTTTATTGGATAATCAGTTTTGAAAATTTAATCAATCAATAAATATAAGTTTGGATTTTGATTATGAGATTTCATTCTATCATATATTGGATTGATATAGAAAACGATTCATGTAAGTTCGACATTGAAAATGAAAATTTTATTTAATAGTGATTATTTAATCACATGTTTAAAATTGGGTTTGAAATGGACTTTATACAGAACACCGGTTGCTAGTGGTAATTCCATTAGCCCCTAGTGCCTTGGTTAATAACTAGCTAGTTTGAATTTCATGAGCCTTCTTCTCATGTTTGTTATTTACGGGTCTAATAGCCATGTTTGATTTTGTGACTCTGAGCCATGTTTGGTTAGCATTACCTTGGTGGACCATGTATCCACGTTTGTTTTATAACTCAAGTTGCATTTGATTACTTACCCTTGTAGATTGTGTCCCCGTTTGTTTTCATGGCATAAGCAGCATTTAGTTATTTATCCTTGTGGACTGTGTGTCCATGTTTGTTACTTGTTCTGATAAGTCTCTAAAATTATGAGTTTTTAATTATTTGATTGATCTATTTTTTATTATTTTTGATTAGTGACATATTTATAATTATTTAATGCGGTTATTTACTTTATTGAAATTGCATGATAATGATGTTTGATATGATACTTTAATGAATTAAGATTTTATTTAAAATTACATAGAGCCCTTTTATGCTAAAGTTTATTAAATATTTGAATGCGAAAATTGTTATCTCTACCACACATAATTATATTAACTTTCTTTTTATACATATTTAATTATTTATTATTGGGATGCTATTCTCTAAAAATTGATTTTGGTCTCAGATTCATTAGCTAATGCTGATTCTACTACTGACCTCTGAATGGTGTACAACTATTCCAAGTGGAATTTTGCTTAGCATTATCTCCTTTTCATTTAAATATTAGAATTCATGTATTTTATTTTGGAAGTAAGATTAGGTGCTCCACGTAGCCTATAGTTAGGTTTTTACTTTAATATATGTGGTCTACTAGTTGGAAGGAGTTGAGCTCCTGATTGATACTATATTTTATGTAAAATATTGTGCTGTAAAATTTCTACAAATATTAAAACTTTTATTATAATGATTTTTTGATGAAGTATGTCATAATTTTCAATACAATTTTACATTATGTTTTAAAATGAAAAGATGTTTTAATTTTGGGCTTAAGGGATATGTGATATGGTTCAAATCCTGTGCCAGTGACCCTTTTTTTTTGGGGCATGACAGTGCTTGAGGAAGTGAAGAAGCGGCATATTTTTAGACCAACCTCACTACCATTCAAGCACTAAATTCTTGCCTATATTGTGGCAAGATTCATTGTAAATAGAGTACTGCTTTTAGTGTGCTGAGAGAGGCAGAGCTTGAGATAATGACTATGATGATCAAGGGTAAGAAATTCGATTTATGTGATTTCATTCTTCACTAAATGGAGTGGGCTACTGATAAGGTGGAAAGATTGTTATTGTAAACCCCCCCATTGTATCCAAAATATTTAAGAGGTATCACACCAAGTATGTGGAGGGTAAGGAAGAGGACACAAAAGAATTCAATAAGGTTGTTTTGCTAAAGATTAAGATGCATTTGGAAGGCAAGGATTGGATTTTGGATAAAGAAGCTAATGAAGAGGTTGTGGTTGAGGCAAAGAGGAAAGAAAAGAAGAAGGGAAAGAGAAAGATGGAAGAGCCTTCTTAGTTTGAATTTGAAATACCTACACCTTGTCCATCAAAGGCTGTCACAAATGAGCGTTTGGCCAAAATGCTCTATGAAGTGGCAAAGAGGCAAGACATTCATCCATGAACAAGTTACAAAGCTGACAAGCCTAATTTAATTGTACAAGTGTTTGATCTTGTATAAACAAAAAAGATTTGGATACTGACAAGTTACCATAGATGTAATTAATGAGTGGACATTCATTCATGAACAAGTTACAAAAATTGATAGGCTTGGTTTGATTTTACAAGTCTTAACTTTTATATAAATATAACAATGTATTCAGATTTTTTGCAAGTTACTATACATAATTAACAAGTGACTATCAATATATATATAGTGTAATAACCTTAAAATTTCAAATATATATATATATATATTCTCTCAATTTATATTTTATTTAAATTAGTTTTTTTAAATGAAAAGTGGTGATTTAAGGAAACTTATGCTAGTAATTTTTTTTTGAAGTTTTAAGGTTTGAATTCTACTAAAAAAAAGTTTGATTTTATTTTGTTTTAAATTATAAAAAAAAATTTTGAGCCTCATTTTGTAATTTTCCCTGTGGCCTTTCTTGCAATTTTCTCGATTGTTCTTATATTCATATTTTCTTCTCTCCTTCGTGCGGAAAACAGAGAGCAATAGCATTCTTTTTAACCGACATATCTCTTTTCCTCTATGGTCGAAAATTCTAGATTCAGCGAGAGAGAGGGAGTCCTCGTCCATTATCCGACTTTCCATCCTTTCTCTATCATTTTTAAGGTCACTAGCCGTGCAAGCAAGAGATGAGATTCGGATAGCAGGTCTCGGGATCCTATTTCATCGCTGATCCTCAGATCATTTCAGTCGTGGGTGTTGTCGGACCCTCTTTCTCCTCCTCCATTCTTTCCGTTCAAGAATCGTGAGCACGCAAGGAACTGGTCTAACAGTTTTGGAGGTCTGATTCATGAAAGGGAGGCTGGTGAGTGGCTGTCGTCTTCTCCCCTGTTCCGTCGACCCTTTCTTTCTCCTCCTCTGTTCGTGTTTTTTTTTTTGCTGTCCGTGTGGAGGTGAGTACTCAGATCATCTTCTTTCTTGTTTTTTTACCTTGTTCGTTCGTGGCTTGTGACTGGGGAGTGACAAAAATCTTCCTCCTTTGACTGTGTTGTAGCTTGTTTGCATCGAATCCCTTCTCCCCTGTACAGCTCATGACTTTCTTCCCTTTCTTTCTGCGTTGTTGATGTTCTGTGATGGCTGGAGATTTTTATTTCTTTCTCGTTGTAGCTGTGTGTGATTGGAGTAGTAGAAGGGAGTCTGATCATATTCAAGATTTAAGCTTAAGAATATGGTTTTTGGTAGCTAATTTCTCTTACTTACATTGGTTCCACTGGAAGAATAAATTGATTTAACTATCTTTGAGCTTAATTGGGAAGTTGTTGAACTTAAAATTGGTATTGAGGTACTGAGGAAGTTATTGGAATGGAAAAAAAAAACCTTGGATTATTAGTTTTAGTGTTAATGCTTATGAGGTGTTTGATAAAATGCCTATTAGGAGGAGTTTTGTTTAGTTATAATTTTCTAAAATTTTTACTAACCTTTTTGAAGTCATACTTGGCTTGGGTGCTAATTATTTATAAAAGAAACTTCAATTTTGTGAAGAATGCCAATTATGAAACTATTGTGAGTTTGACTGGTATATTGCAAGCAATACTAATGATTATGGAGGTTATATGTAGTTAGTACAATATTTGAGGCAATATTTGAAAAATAATATTGGAGTTAAGATTTATCTATTCTACTTCCTGAATTGATTTGGCCTAGTTGTGAAGTGTGACATGTGTATGTATAATATTGAAAGGATTGATTGATTAAAGGCAGCGATTGGATTGGTTTAAGAACTTAGTGACTATGATGTTAGGAGAGGAGGGTTTATTAAATTTGAGCAGAGGTCACTAAATTTTGTATTATTGAATAGGGATTTAGAGAAAGAAATTCTTGATTAAGGTAATAAGGAAGGATTGAAGCTTTAAAGGGTAAATTTTGCGCTTGGAGATGTTGCAGGTAAGTGGATAACGTCCCAATAAATTTATATATTTGAAAATTTCCTTTTATCAACTATTATTTTCAATAATTTACCGTCATTAATATATGCCACTCTAGCATTGAGTAATATTGTTGATTAAATTTCTTTAGTTCTTGAAGTTATCATGATTTATACTTATAAGATTGGCAGAAATGCTTTTGTAAATTCTAGTACTTTTTTATTCAATAAAGACAATCATGGAAATGGGTGAAGATATTTATGGAACATTAGTTGTGAATCTTCATACTTTAAAGGATTGATATTTTAAACACTTCATGCGAGTTTGATATTGAGAAGAGAAAAGTTTATTTTGAAGGTGATGATTTTCTCGCATGTTTGAAAAAAATGAATTTTAAGGGGGCTTTATACAGAACACTGGTTGCTAACGGCAGTTCCGTTAGCCCTTGGCGCGCCATGGTACACCTAGCTAGCAAGGTGTGTATAGGAGGTGCTAGCCCCGTGCGATGGCCAACGCATGTGGAACGGAGGGATGGTTATTCGTGAGCATCATACTCACGTTTGTTTTGTGGCTTCGGCTGCGTTTGATTACGTACCCTCGTGGACTGTGTGTCCACGTTTGTTTTCGTGGCGAGAGCCGCGTTTGGTTATTTACCCTCGTGGACTGTGTGTCCACGTTTGTTTTCGTGGCGAGAGCCGCGTTTGGTTATTTACCCTCGTGGACTGTGTGTCCACGTTTGTTAATGGTTCTGATAAGTCCCTATTATATGAATTTGATTATTTGATAATCTTACATCCCACTGGTTTTAAATAGTGAATTATTTATAATTATTGATTTTGTTATTTGCTTACTTGTAATCAAGTGATAATAATATTTATTATGAGATTTTAACTGTTCGAGATTTTATTTAAAATTTTATAGAATCATTTTATTTTGAAGTTTATTAAATTTTTATAAAAATCGTTGCTTCTTTAACTTAAATAATTGTTTAATTTTTTATATTCAGTTATTTATTGTTGGGACGTTATTCACTGAAAAATATTTTTGGTCTCAGATAGCATAGCGGACCTTGTACCTCCATTAGATCCTTGAAGGCATTTACTTCGGGACTGAAGTTGAGACACCATTTTGGTTAATTTCTATTTTGATGTAAATTCATAATTTATATATTATATTTTTATAAATAATGTTTTAGGTGCTCCACATAGATTATAATTAGAGTCCTAATTTTATATTGTGCTGTTTGATTGTTGTTGAGGAGAGGAGCTCTCTTTTGTTGAGTTGATGTCATAGATTGGGATGAAATATTTTTTGAGGTTCTATGTTTACGAGGAGGTTTTGTTAAAAAAAAAAATTAAGAATCTTTTATTTTATTTTATTTTATTTAAAAAAAATGTTACAATGATTTCTTATCCTATTTTGAATGAATTAAAGTTTCCTTAATCAAGGCTTAAGGGATATATGTTTATGTATATATCTCATGCCGGTCATGTCTAATTTTTAGGGCGTGACATATAGACAATGTCAATTACAACTTGTAGGATATTAGTGACAGGGGTAATCAGGTTTTTCTTATCTAAATCTCATTTTTAGTTTAGTCCTAGGGGTGCAGTGATATTTCAAAATTACAAGGTATTTCTTTAATATCAAAAGGCTGTAGGGGTCTTTGGGTGATATTTTCCCTTTTTTGTAATTGGTAATTATCTGTAAATATGAGAAAATATTTGAAACCTAATAAATGCCAATTGATCTCGTTCTATACTTGCAAATTTCATATTTAATTTAAAATCAGATAATTAAGTTGTTTGATTAATAACAAAGAAAGAAGGGTTTGACTGTCAACAAGCAAATGGATCTGCTATATATTAATCTCCTATTTAAGAAGTGAACACCAGATCTTGACCATTTAAATCATTTTTGAATGGTTCAGTGTTTTATTATTTCTTATTTCATTATTTACTTTTTAAAAAAATAAGCTGCCTGTCAAAATATGATCTGAACAATTTAAATCAGATGCCCAACTGACTAATTTATTCTGCCAACATTGAATCTTCCAAATCATAAATTTCTGCTGATCTGGAGCTAACCTCGTCTCCTTGAACTTTCCTAGTTATAACCTGTAAAGTTGTCATATATGTGTTTCTCTATGTTCAGCAAACAACCATTAATTTAACGTCAATCATTATCAGCTTACTAAAACCCTATAGCTCCATGTGCTAGTGTTTGTTTATTTGATTGAATTAATTCCATACTTACCAGACAAACAAAACAAAAACTGATATCCATAAGAATGTACACTATGACAATAAGACCTTTTTGTTTTGGTTATTCATGTGACTTGGGGACCGTTTCATATGATTCCTTCTCGCACAGGCCAAGAGGGGAAAATTGATTCCACTTCACCAAACTGGAGTCTTTTGTTTTCCAAGTGGATGCCGGGTCCGAACGACTTGACTTCTATAATTAATCCTTTCGATTTTTCAATACCCTTTTCAACACATCTGGTCTTCTGATAATCAAAAAGAGACAAATGCAATAAAATTATTTGTTTCGCTTTAATTTGGCCATTGACATGAAAATATTTTAGTGAAAAGATTCCTCCTTTGAAGATTGTTATTGCTCAGAGTTTTGTACTTTTTAGCAGGTACTTGTATGCACGTTCTCACTTGTCCCTATACTCCATTTTTGTCTGTTTATTAGGGGGAAAATATTGTTATCTTTCTTCCCTTGATTTGCCATAATTTTCATTCCACATTCTCACACTGATTAAAAGAAAAAGCATGAAATACTATCGTGACAGCACCTGCTTTGGCGAGGTAATCAACGGCAGATGCTCAAAGCTCACGGACTGTGAGTAATCAACAGACAATTATATATATATATATATATATATATAAGAGATTGGGAAAAACTTGACAATTAATAACACAGACACAAAACCACCGGAGACCTTTGGTTCAACTAGTAAAATAGTTATACCTGTAAAGGTCTCAAGTTCGAATTTTGAGAATGCAGCAACAGCTTCTGCTGAAAAGCTATCGTCCTGGCTCTATCCGGGTTAGTTTGGGTCTTAACTAGGATACCGTAGCTTAGAAAAACAGAAAATTAGCAGCGGTGAAAAAAATCATTGCACTGCAAATCCGTCCTTGATCCATCATTGTTTTGTGATAGAAAATTTGCAAATCTAACGCAAAAGATTTGCCACAACCAAATTGGCAAACGGCAGATTCTATTGCAAAAATAGCTTTTGACGGATTTTTTCTTGTGACGATGAGTTTTTGTGTGCCAAAAATCTTACTTGATTAACAATCAAGATCTCTTGCTGTATATGTATGTATATATATATATATATATGTTATAGTGCTACTATTCAAATATTAAATCTAGTGTTTTCTGCCTCTATACAGTTAGGGATCTGATGCTAGCGAAATGGATGATCTGGTGAAGAAAAGTTAATACTCATACATAAAGAGAGCAGCACGTGCACCGCCATGTGAGTCCAATTTACGTAATTAAATAATAAAGGATTGCAGTTATATCATGATCGATCCGTCTTAATATAAGAAATTTTTAAACTTTGTTACCATCTGGTCTTTCTTTCTAAATTAAATGTAGATAGTTTTGTAATAAAAAAATAGAAAATCATTGAAATTATTAGGTTACAGCAAATAGCAGTAACTACAAACCTTATCTCATTAGTTAGAATCAGCTACATAAATTGTATGACACCATTATGTTCTAACTTTTGCCAAGTTTTTAGGAATTTTGTTAACTAAAGGGCATTGACAATAACTTTGATAAGTGTTTTCTTTGATATTTTTCTGCTCTTCTTAACAGGGCTCAAAATTATTAATTTCACTCTCTTCATCGGTGCCTCTGGTGGTCTTCTTTATACATGTCCAAACTATCTTAAATGATTTCAATATTATTATTAGGGTACTTTTGTCAAATCTTCAGACTTATAGAAGCTTGTGCAATTATGTAGTTACTGAGAAAACTAATGTGTAGGTCATTATAATTTTTCTTAATTTTAAATCTAGTCTTTATAATTCATTTTATTTTAATCAAGTCATTACAATTTAATCTATTAGATTTGTTAATCACTGAATTAAAATCCTTCAATTTTTTTTTGAAAAAAATTAAGAACTTTTACATGTCTATTAAAAAAATTATATAACTTTTTTAATTCAAAATATATATAATTAAATTATGTCCCTAAAATTTTTTAATACATTTAGAATATTTATAATAATTAAGAAAAAGTACTGTAAACATTGTAGCAAACCATTTTTTCTATTTTGGCAATAAGTATTGAATTAAATTTTCTATAAACTTCAAAAGAAGTGTTTTTGTTTTTGAAAAGTTAATCATTCATTAATAATTTTAACCTTGAAAAACTAATATAGTTAGTGGATCAAATTGCAAGGAATGGAGTAAAACAAAATAAATTACAGGATCCCAATTTAAAATTGATAAAAATTATAAAGGCTTGAAAATTAATTTTATCATAGTTATGTTCAGAGAGAATATATCCATAATTTAGGTATGCATTTCTTCCGAGAGTGGATAGTAATTTACTCCTAAACCTAAATGAAAATGATCTATTATTCCTCCCACAAATCGAATAATTGATCAAATTAGTTTGCGGATATATCAGAATTATACTTTCTTTCACAGACACATAGGGAAAGAAAAAGTTCAGTGGATCGATATTGGCATATAGAACCATAATTATTGCAAGAGGAACTGAGTTGGTTTAAAGGGAATTAATGCGTTTAATTAAGTACGTAATGATTTTTTTTTCCTTCAATTAAGCACGTAATTCAAAATATAATGGAAAAATTAATCTGCAGGTCCCTCTACTTTTTCTCAAGTTTAAATGAAGTCCTTATATTTTATTTTGTCTTAATTAAACCCTTATGGTTTTATCAATTAAATATGTTAATCCCAAGGGTTTAAATTCTTTTATTTTGTCTTTTAAAAAATAAAATTAAGAATTTTTATATTTTTATTAAAATATTATATAACTTTAGAATTAATTACATGATTTGTATAACTTAAGATTTATATAATTAGGTTATGTTTTTAAAATAACTTGTGTGTGTGTGTGTGTAGAGAGAGAGAGAGAGTTTTCTTAAAAATTAAACATTGTATTAGATAAATTTTTCTTGGGGCTTTTGCAGATCTAGCCCGTTTAACAAGACCAAACCAAGCAAATAACCAAATATTTATTATATTTTGTATTATGACCAATTTATTATATTTGTAAATGATATGCCTTATATATTAATGATAAACCTCTTGTAAATTTTTTAATTTTCAATGATAAACCCTTTGTATGTCAATGTGAATAGGCCACACTCCCAAATTTTCAAAAATTTGGTCTATATTTGTTGGGTACAAGTTTTTTTCTTTTTTTCGCTAGTAAGCTAATTTATCCATTTTTCTTTTTGGTTTTTTGGCGAAAAGTACTAAATCAAGGGAAACTTATATATAGATCTCATGGATAAGATTTACATAAAAATAAGTCTTGTGAAATTCAAAAATCACAGTTAGATTTCTTGGGACTTGAGTATAATTTAAAATTAATGTACAAAGATAATAATACCCCTATTAAAAATACATTACACCAATCAAGTAATTTACAATTAATTCATCAATAATTTACAACAATCACTTCACCTTTTAACAACTATAAGTTCACATATCCAGTAGTTAAATTGATCTAGCATTATTAGTTTAATACTAATTATATATAACTACCTCATTAGTAATTAATAACTATCACTTTAATGTTTTATAACTATAAAATCACATATCTAATAATTAAATTGATCATACTTCACTTACTTCATTAATAATTTACAATTTTCATTTCAATATTTTACGACTGTAACTTTACATATCTAATAGTTAAACCAATCATGTGTTACTAACAAAGTTTAACACTGGTTATTCACATCAATAATTTACATTTATCACTTAAACATTTTATAACTATTACTTCACATATCCAACAGTTAAACTAATCATGCATTACAAGTAAGGATAGTATTGTCTTTACACCACAATTTTAAATTACACTTAGGTCGCAAAGAACCTGGCTGGGGTTTCTAAATTTCATAGACTTATTTGTAAACAAGTATGCTCCAGTGTACATAATTTTCCCTTAAATCAATTGGTCTATAAAATCTAAAAGTGTTTTTGTTTTTGAAAAGTTAATCATTCATTAATAATTTTAACCTTAGGGATTAATATATTTAAATGGTCAATAAAATAAACTAGAAGGACCTAATTCAAGATCGATATATGATAATTACTGGTAATTTAATTAGAGTATGACTAACAATGTTATTGATGTCCAAAGTAAATGTTAATTTGATTCTTGCAAAATATTAGCATTAATTGTTGTCTTAAAATTTTGCTTTTCAATTGAGTGTGAAATCTCATCCCTATTTTTTACATTTTTTGTTATCTTTATATATTTAAATTTAGTTTTTATTTGTTTGTCATTTTAGATTAAGAATGGTGAGAATTTTTATTAAAAAAAAGAACTATTTATCAATAAATGCTTTTATCAAACAAATCACCTTTCATTATTCTAATTTACTATTAGCTTTTAGTCATTTGTCCAATAAAAATTGTCATTTCCTATTCTTTAGTAGTCATTGTCCTCTACATATTTCAATTTACCGATAAAAAAAATAACAGTAAAGTACTTTTAATTTGCATTTAGGTTTTAGTTATTTGCTAAGGAGAAGTTGTCACTCTCTATGATCTTAAGTAGTCACTGTCCTTCACATATTTCATTATACTTCAGATTTTTAAATTAGAGACAATTTTTTCATTTCATTAAAAACTAATATGTCAGATAAGTCATTAGAAACTACACTGTATTATTATCACATTTTTCAGTACTTCTTTATCATTTGCATATTTTGGGTTTTTTTTTTCCATTCTCCCTATTTATCATGAAAAAAATATGGCTCAAAACAAGCAAAATACATGACACATTCTACTTGTTGATAAATGTCAATTTTATGTATTTTTATCCTTTTAATTTAAACTTTTAAATATTTATTTGAGGCTAATTGAGTTTAATTGGATATTATTTGATTTTATTAGCTAATCCTCAACTTTTGAATTTTAACTACCTAAATCTTGAGTTTTAAAATATAAATGATATAGTTGATATTTTTCCACATTTGCTACTTAATTTTATTTTATTTGTGCAGATTCTCCGGATCTAATTTGAAAGATATTGATAGAAATTATTTTGGATAAGAAGAATATGGGTATATTTAAAGATCAAGTCAAGAATCAAATTGCAGAAATTTTAGTTATATATATTTTGGTTTTTTATTGTAGTTTTTAATTAGGGTTATTTAGGATAGTTTTGTTATTTTATTAAATTATTAAGTTTTATTTATAAATAGTTGAGACGTAGCAGAGGGAGAGCACGGCTTTTTAATGAAAAGAAGGGAAAGGAGTTGGCAGTAGAGGCGATCATCCTTCATCTTCTTTCCTTCAATTTTATTGATCGATGGCTGCTCATTTTTGCTATTTGACTTTTAATTTTATGGAGAGCTAATTTTTTTGATATGCACAATCACAAACCATGATCCTAAACTTTGATCAAAGTCTTTAATATTCAGGAAAGATTTTATTTTAGCTTTATTCCAATTTGTACTTCTTCTCTCCACCTCTAAATTGTATGCTTTAATTACTATTGCTGGTCATAATAGCTTTATTGCATAATTGAGCTGACTACCACCAGAGGGTTTAAATGAATGCCACCAATGTTGGGCATCTTCTATCAATTGTACTATGGGTAATATCACTTTTTGCTTAGAGGAACACGGAGTAACCTCAAAGATTGTTTCCATTCTTTAAATCTAGTTCTCCACATCTCCCTCTCTCATACTACCATTAAAGGTAAGCTAATTCAACTGTGAAGATGTCCTCTAAACTTGTTCCACCGTAATCTCCTGATCTTCCCTACCGGTCACTAGCCTACTCCCTAATGCATGGGAGGTTGCTGTCCTACTCAATTGTATCCCAAGTTGTTGCTCATATTCTATTCTCCCTTCAACCTCAAGCCTTGCCTTTTGCTCTAGCCTTGGCTGATCATGATCTGTATTACAATTGAGAGCATCATGGCCAACTAGTCTTCGCTGAATGTCCAGCATTACTTCCAGCATATGTGCCATTATAGGGTCATTACCCTAGGGTTGTTCTGGCGGTACCTCCAAATCTTGCACATCTTGGGCATTCTGATCCCGTATGTGTCGTGGAATTCTATCATGTCCTCATAGCTACTATAGGATAACTGTAGCTTCATATACCCTTCTCCCCTCCTTTAGACTAAAGGTAGAAAATAGTTAGTAAATAGGTGGTTAAAGGCCGAAAAAGAGTAATAAATTTATATAAGTTGCCAACTAATGTCATGCAATGCACAAAGAGACCAAAACTAAAGAAGACTGATACCAAACTATAAAGTCTCAACTTAATCCGAGCTTTACCATTCAAAAATCACACAATCAATAAATCAAAATCAAAGTAATAGCCTTCTATTTATTTTCAAATCATGAGTTCATGACTTCTTAAAATATATATTCAAATAAAAGGGCTAGTGAAAGTGCAAACACATTCATAAGACTTAGCAAGACACATCTCAACCTTGAAAAAGGGCCATGGACCGTGGCTTGTACCATATACGATGCAGCATGCAGTATAGAGCAACGTGCTCTGTTTTTGTCTGTGCCATATGCCGCAACTTGGCAAACTGTGCATCGTGGCACATATGACAGCAATCTCTACTGTCATATGATACTTGGGAAGATAAACTTCTGCCGCATGCCATTTCAACATCCAATGTCTAATTAGAGTGATTCAAGCACACACACGAAGCTTAACCAATATACTAGCTAATAGAACAAGTTTGGACTCGATCTAATGGTTCGATCTAAATTAGACCCTCGTGTACAAAAAGACACTTTTTCTTTCAAAACTTATACCCTAAGTACTCAGTTCTCATTTTTTATCCCATTAGACCACTTCAAGTCTTGAATGTAACCCTCCTTTATATCCACTCAATACAGGAGAGGATTAACATAAACATCACTTAAACACACCAATCAGTAATTAAAGAATTTATTTGAAAAGCTTTGACCAAGGACTTGTTTCGCAAAATCATCAAAAACGATAATACATAGGTATAATTGCACAATGGACACAACCTATGAGTATTCCTATCTCAATTGCATGCATTTCAAGTCACAAAAATTAAGTTGGAAAGTAAGCCTTGCACCGTGATGTGCAATACATGGGCTGCAGCATGTGGCACAGAGCCATATGCTCAAACTTTTTGTGTCATGCACCACAGTATGTGACACTATGCGTTGTGACATGCCTGTTTGAAATTTTTGCCATCATTTTGACAGCAAAATGATGAAATTTTGGTGTGCGTTGTTTTTATATACGACATTCGATCGGAGTGATTCAAGTGCCCACACAAAGCTTATCTCATAAGCTAACTAATGAGATAGGTTTGGACATGATCTAATAATCCAATCAAAATTTGGATATTCGGGTGCAAAAAGTATAAACTCCTCTTATATCTACTCAATATAGGAGAAGATTACGGTGTTACTACATCATTCACAATACAAGCAGTAAAAAAATATTTTATTTGAAAAGCTTAGACCCAAGACTCATTTCACAAAATCATAATTCATTAGAGAAAGACACAGCAGAAATAATTTGCACATTACTCTAATACGTAGTGGACATAACCCACCAGCATTCCTATCTCAATTGAGTGCATTTTCATCACAAAATAAGATTAGGATTTGGTCCGTACATCATGACATGCAATACGTGCACTACAGCATGTGGTACAGAGACACACGCTCAACTTTTTTGTGTCATGCACCACAGCATGTGACACCATGCGTTGGCGTGCCTGTCTGATTTTTTACTGTCATTTTGATAGCAAAAATGATGAACTTCCAGTGTGTGCCATTTTCACATGTAGCATCCGATTAGAGTGATTCAAGCGGCCACACGTAGCTTAACTCATAAGCTAACTAATGAGATAGGTTTAGACACGATCTAATAGTCCAATCAAAATTTAGACATCCGGGTGCAAAAAATCACTTTTTCTAAAAATTTTGCACACCCAAGCACTCAAATTGATCCTTTTCTCTCATTAGACCACACAAGGCCTTGAATCAAGTTCAAAAAGACCTAATACACCTGATTGACCATAATTTATCTCAATCATACACATATATCAAAATTTGACCCTTCTATAATCAATGTCTACATTTTCAATTTCTTGGATCTTATCGATCTCTCGATTCTCGTTACTAGTGTAACTCTCAGAAACATATGGTCTCCCACTAAAAAGTCTAATGACCTTTTATGCCTACCTGCATAACTCTTCTAGCTACTCTGAGCTATCAACAACTTTTGCCTGATCAACTCAATCTTTTAAGTCGTTTGATCCATAATATCAGGTCCCAACATACTCCTCTCACTTTCTCCTACACAATGCCTCATATGGTCCCATTTGTATATTAGAGTGGTAACTATTATTATAAGCAAACTTAGCTAAAGGGAGATGGCTATTCCAGCTACCTTTCAACTCTAATACATAGGCTCTCAACATATCCTCTAAAGTCTACATGGCCCGCTTTGTTTGTCCATCTGTCTGTGGATGATATGCTATACTGAATCTCAATTTAGTACCTATGGCACGTTGTAAAGCTGCTAGAACTTAGATGTAAACCTTGAATCTCTATCAAACACTATACTCTTTGGCACACCATGTAGCCTCACCACTTCTCGGATATAGATCTTTTCCAACTTTTTCAAAGAATCACTAATCCGAATAAATAAAAAATGAGCCAATTTCATGAGTCTATTGACTATAACCCAAATAGCATCATGCCTTGACTGAGTTCTTAGCAACCCAGTTATAAAGTCCATGGAAATGCTGTCCCATTTCTACTTAGGAATATCCAACGGCTGTAACATTCTTGCTAGTCTCTGGTGTTCTATCTTAACCTTCAAACAGATCAAACACTGAGTCACAAATTCTGTAACATCCTTCTTTATACCAGGCCACCACTAATACTTCCTCACATCTTGGTACATCTTTGTAGCTCCTGAATGGATTATGTGCTTGCCACAAAAAGCCTCATTCAAGATGACTCCTCTCAAATTAGCATCATCAAGCACACAAATCCTGCCCTAATAAATCACAAAACCATCATTATTGAAACTGAAATCAACAGCTCGATTCGCTTCAATCTCTTCTCTAATCTTCAGAAGATTGTCATCTTCTAGTTGTGCCATTCTTAATTCTCTCTAGAAATCATTGCTAATCTCAGTGGAATAGGCACCAACTAACACCTTTAGTGGCACATCCTACTGTGACTCAACAAACAATTCCATGAATATATGCTCTCGCACCATTAGACTTGCCACATGTAAAGTCTTCCGCTCAATGTGTTAGTAACCATGTTAGCTTTACCTAGATGGTATTTTAATTCAAAGTTATAATCTTTAAGAAGCTCCATCCATCTTCTCTGCCTCATACTTAGCTTCTTCTAATCCACCAGGTATTTCAAACTCTTATGGTCGCTAAGCACAATGAGCACTGCACCATATAAGAAATGGTGCCAAATTTTTAGTGTAAACACCACTGCTGTAAGCTCTAAATCATGCCCAGGATAGTTCTCTTCATGCGATCTCAATTGTCAAGAAGTATAAGCTACAACCTAACTGTCTTATATGAAGACACAACTAAGACCTCTCAAAGATGTATCCATATATACCTCGTAAGGTAACCTTGGATTAGGGATAATCAACACTGGTGCTGTGGTTAACTTCTCTATACTTACTATTGATAGGAACTTAGATTTCTCTAAAGAGTCCACTGCTGCACACAACACCGGTAGTGAAACCACCTTTTTGGCATAATCAAGCATAGCATTTTTTGTTGCTAGCCAATCCATGCCAATTATTACATCTATTCCTCTCATAGGAATATAAATCAAATTCAATTTTTGAAACTTTATCCTCAAATTGAATCTCCACATTCTGACAAGCTCAACTTGTAATACCAGACGATCTAGAAGGCATCGTCACTCTAAACAAGCATAGGAAACTCTTGCAATGATAAATTCAATCTATCCACATACTCCTTAGACACAAAGGAATGTGTAGTACTCAAATCAAACATTGCCTCTACTTTGTGACCATTAATAGAAATTATACCTCTGATCAAGTTCGAAGATGCTCTAGCCTCTTCCTGCATAACTGCAAACACTCGACCAAGAACTATAGATCTCTGCTTAGTCCCCTCAACTCTACCTTTCAGGCATTGCCTCACTATATGACCTGACTTACCATACTTGTAACAAGCCCAACATCTTCCCAAATGAGATTTATCGCATATGTTGCACTGAGGCATCCTTTCAGTGCTCAAAATTAGAGCTGAAACATTCGACGCTTGCCTTGAAGATTGTGGAGGCCCAATTCCCACACCTCCACCTCTCTACATTGACCCTCTATGCATAGGTCAAGATTGCCATCCTCTACTGAAACCTCTCCTTCAAGAAGAACTAGAATCACCGACACTGAACCCAAGCTTCTTTAAAATTCCACCCGTCAAACCCAAAGAAGATGAAAATCTTCCCATACCATCTCGCCTCCTCTTAGCATCTACCTCTCTACTACATCTAGCTACTACTCTCAGCTTATGGCACATTTCTTCATATGTCATCACATCTAGTAATGTAATCTGCTGGCGATACTCGGGTCTCATCTTTTCAAGCAATCTCTCAGCTTTCCACTTCGAATCACTGTTGTGCTAGAGATACATGGAATAAGTAGACAAGCCATTGAACCTTTAGATAAATTCTTCCTCGTCTAGGTCTCCTTACCTAAAAGTATGAAATTCCTCTTCCTTCTTAATTCTGAATAAAATTAGGAAATGCTAATCAAAAAATACTTTCTTGAACTCATCCTAGCTCAAATGAATACCACTAGTTGGCTTCACTGATTCCTACTACCTCTTAGCAGTACTCACTAGCTGCACCGTGGCCAGGATAATTATAACATTTGGGAAAATTTAACCCTAGTTTATTAACCTAATAAGGGTAATTAGTAAGTTAATGAGGTGTGTGGCCAGAGGGGCTTAACTTGGCATAATTATTGTGATTTTTACCCTATAAGTAGGTCCGGATTGATGGTAGGCCACTCGGGCAAGGAAAGAGGAAGAAAAAAAAAAGAATTGTTCTCTGTGCCACACACCGCAGCACGTGGTTGGTCTACCATGGTGAATAGAGACAAATTTGAATAATGAGTTCCTCTGTGCCATGCATCATGACGGAGGGCAGCGTGTGCCATAGAGCACGGCCAAAATTTTGATATATCAGTTACGTTCTGCTTGCAAAAACAAAAGAAGAGGAGGGGAGGAAAACAAATAGCTCAACTTAACCTCTACTAGGGCACGACATTGGCTTTCATTGTTGGCATTTTAAAGCTCCCAAACACCTAAGGTAAGTTTATGGTGCCTTATTCTTCATTTCTCTCCCTCATTTATGATGATTTATGGTAGGGTTTGAGTTGGAAGATGGATTTTTGATCCACAGGAGTATGGGTCTGATTCCATTAGTTAAAATAAGTATAATGGGAGTTGTTTAAGATATTGGAACACCATATTAATGATTTTGGAAGTGGTTGGTCCATAGGAGCATTTATTATCTAAAAATTGATATTTATGAAGTAGTTGGGAGATATCTATGTACATTAATGATGGTTTGAGGTGTTATTAATGATAAGATGTATTAATAGAACTTAATGAGCCTATTGGGTATGAATGGTAGTGATTATGAGTTGGTAAAAATAAAGTGTGTGAAGTTATATGTTGATAAAGCTTCAAGAGTTAGATAATGATAAAATTCTTGTGGTATGGATATAGTAAGGTTTGTTTTTCACACCATTCAAGCTTGTTAAAGCTTTAGAAAGTTGGTATAGTGAGGGGTAAACCTTTGACCTCTCAAAGGTTTGAGATAACTAAGGGAAACTTAATATTTATAGTTGAATGTTAATTGTGTTTGTAAAATGTGAGTTATGAGTTAAATTAATAATGTATATTGGCAAAGTATTAGATTTGTGAAATGGTTTTTGGAAAGAAAACCTTGATTATGCCACCCTTGCTGTTTTACAAAATTAATTGTGATTTATTATTATGAGTAGAGAACTGTGATGCATTATATGTTGAATTGTGGAGTATTTGAGTTATGTGAGTTCATGTATTATGAATTGATTGTTAAAATGCATATTATGTTAAAAATGTGTATAGCATGATCATTGGTAGGAGTTCACCTAGGGAGAGAAGTAGATTGGTTGATAATCCTCATGGTATGGGTAGTGATCGTTGCAATCGGGAACTAGCCTTGGCACCAACCATTGGAATCAGGGGTTGCACTTGTCCCATGGTTGATTCAGGACTGTCCCACTTGTTTTATGAGGGACTCGAACCTAACTAGTCTCCACCAATTCATGAGGAGGCTAGATTAGGGGTACCACACCCTATGGTTGTTAGTATTGGGGGAAATCAGATTACATAAGTGAGTGAGTTCACCCTAGCCCAGTAACTCATCGCGAGTGGAAGGCTACATTAGTCCGTGAAGGACGTAGCAACATGATAGCCACTAGTTTTAGGTCAGAGGTAACAGAAGGATATAAGGTTGGCATATGATCATGCATATAGGTCCGGCCACATGGTTATTAGTTTTATGGTTCGGCATATGTTGAGGGTACATGGTTGTTATTTTTACTGCCCTATGTTATGTGACGCAAAATAACATGATAAAGTGTTTTGTAGCAAGCTTGGTCACATGGTTGTTAGTTTTGTGAACCATGGCCAAGTGTTATGTGTTATATGTGCTTATTTGCCTAATTGCATCTATTTATAATTAATATGCAATTGTATGGGTTAAGTGAAACTTAGTTACTGAGTGGTTGTACTCACCCCTCAATTCTTAATATTTTCAGGGCCTAACTCATCAGATTCGAGTCGGGAAAAACATACAGAGGCTTAGGATTATGGAGTAATCCTCTATATGCCTCTCTTTTGTTACTTTCATGTGTTTTTATTAAGGTAATTTCCAACTAGGATTATTTGACATGATTTATACACTACTTTCATGATTTTGTGTATAACTAGTGTATTTTGTGCCCTAGGTTAGTGATTTTTGGTTGTGAACCCGTGAATAGGGCCAAATTACTTGTGCAAGTAGGAACATATATATTTTGAGAAATTTGAAATGAAATTGATGGTTTTGTGCAATATTTCCTCCCCCTTTATGTTTTGTGAAAATTGGGGTTGAGTGGTGATTTTATAAGATAAGTGTTTTTTATTGTGTGTGGTGCATTACACGAGTCCACAAGAGTCCATTGAGTATGGTCGGATAGTTGGTGTGAGCTATTAGCACATGTGGTTGAGTTGGGACACCCTATTTGTGAAATTTTGTGAAAAGTTGTCATAATGGGTTTTGGTGTTTAACTTTTTATAAAAAATGAGTTTGAGTGTGAAACTGGTGCCATTAGTTAGAGCTAGGAGAAAGCTTCATGTAGACACCGAAACTACTTAATCGAATGTCGGACGGAGATTTAGGATGCATCAGAAGTTCGCTTCCTGTGTTGTCAAATGACAGCACTGATGCTATCAAATTTCATGTAATGTGCCACGGCATATGGTGCCTCACGCTGCAGTGCATGTTACAGAGAGGACAACCCATGGCGCATATGCCATAAGCCGTGGCGCACGTGACACTTTCTATATAAAATTTATTTTTAAGTTTTAAAACTCATTATTTTAGGTCCCAATTGATTTCCTAGCTCCGCTTACTCTCAAAACTTTGATACGGACTTGTTAAATAATGTTTGAGATTTAAATTGTTGAAATTGGGATTCCTTTGAAAGAATTTTGAGAAATTTATTTTATAAAACTTTACAATTTGGTAATTCTTGAGGGTTAAACCTTAAGTTGCCATGATTTGGAGTCAAGCGTGGTTAGTAAGGGATACTTTACGGTTTTGTCTCAGGGAGGTTACAGTTTGGTATCAATTTCTCTGGTTGTGAGAATTAGACTGTTGATTTATGAATCAAGTGTGAGTTTGCTTGTGAATGGTGCATCTGTAAATGGAAAGTTAGAAATTAACATTATACACATGTTTTTTCCCCTTTGAGCTAGTATTAACTATTTTCCTTTTGTAGGATAACTTCCATCCTTAAGAGAGGAGAATGGTGCAAACAAGAAATATGGCCGGCAACATTTCGGTGAATGTATCATGACAAGTGTGAGAAGTCTTAGTACAAGAGGAGGATATTGTCTTTAGTGAGCATATTGAGATAGGACAAGGTTTGGGTCAAGCTAGAGAGCAATCGAGACCTACAATGAGCAATAAGGATATATTGCTAGAACTAAGAAGCATGATGGAAAGAATTGAATAGAGAATTGATAAGCATGATGAGATTTTGAAGAAAATACCAGAAGAGTCAAGCAAGACCATAGAAAGAGTTGGCGGTCATGGTGAAGTGAGACTCAAGAGGGAAATACTTGACCAACAAGAGGAGGATTACTACGAAGAGAGTGGACCAAGGAGGCCTGAACTAGTGAGGCCTAGAGGAAGAGAGCAAGAAAGCTCTAGTAATTTAGCATTGAAGAAGTTCATAAGGTTGAATCCTCTATCATTTAAGGGTTCCATGGAGAATAAAGTAGCTGAGAAGTGGATAGATTAGTTGGAGATGATATTTTCTATTATGACTTGCACGTCTAAGCAGCGGGTATTACTTGCTACATTCCTACTTGAGGATGTTGCCAAGCAGTGGTGGGAGAGTGTGAGACTGGTAGATAGGTCTCAATTGACATGGAGTGAGTTCAAGATAAGGTTCTTCTCCTACTATTTTCCTGCCTCCTTTAGAGTATAAACATGAATGAAGAAGAATTTATGGCTAAGTTTAACGAGTTGTCTAAATACTCGACTTACTTGAAGAACCATAATGATAAGTACTAGAAGGCCAAGCAGTTACTTGAAAAGGTGCGGCCTGATTACAGATAGTAGTTGGCACCCTTTGATATTGTCTCATACAGTGACATGTGTAGTAAGTTGAGAGCAGTGGTCAGACGTGGTCGTGAGGCTAAGGATAGCTATAGGAGAGATGGTAGGGGCCGTTTCTCTACATATATGGGTCCTATTGGAGGTGTTGGCAAGAGAGCTAGATATAGCTCTAGACCATTTGGATTGGGCAGCAGTGGTAGTATGTAGAGAAGCTTCCAGAAGGATTCACATTCTAGAGGTTCCCAGATGAGGAGTAACGCCCCCAGGAGTATGGTAGGAGGAGTCAAGCTTTGAAACGGAATTCTACTCTTATGATAGCTAGACCAATTAGAGTCCTACAGTACAACAAGTGTTGGAGACATCATACTGGGGAGTACTGGACATGTTTCAAGTGCCACAAGGTTGGACATGTTTCAAGTGCCACATTGCTTGGTATTGCCATAAGAATGCTCGTCACACCGATCATAGGTCTACTATTCCTAGTCGTGTGTTTGCTATGACAAGGGAAGAGGCTGAAGCTTCCCCAAAGCTTATTTGAGCTATGATTTCATTAAGAAATCAATAAATTTTTGCTTTGTTTGATTCTGGTGCCACTCACTTGTTTGTTTTTAGTGAGTATGCAAAAAGACTAAGTTTGCATGTTGTTGAAATGCCTTTCATAATGAATGTGTCTACACTGGCTAGTGCTTCAATGAGAACTAGTCGAGCTTGCTGAAAAGTAGAGTTGAAATTTGGTGAAATAGTCACAAGTATTGACTTGATTTATTTGCCCATGTCGGGAATTGACATGATAATTGACATGGATTAGTTGTCTGCTAATGGAGTGATGTTAGACTGTAATAAAAAGACAGTTTCATTACTAGTGTACACAGAAACTATAGGAAATGATGGGATTACACCACCTATACCTGTTACTACTCTGGAGACTCCTAAATTCCTATCAGCGGTATAAGTAGAGAAATTAGTGAAAGAAGGATGTCAAGCCTTTATAGTGTTTTGTTCACTATATGGAGTGTATGATGGAGCATTAGACAAGATTGGAGTTATTAATGAGTTTCCTAAGGTGTTTGCAGATGAAGTGTCAGGATTGCCACCAGAGAGAGATTGAGTTCTCAATTGATTTGGTACTGGCACCGAGCTAATCTCTAAGGCTTTGTATCGAATGGCTCCAATAGAATTGAATGAGCTTAAGAGGCAGCTAGAGGAGTTATTGGAGAAGGGGTTGATTAGACCTAACGTTTCACCTTAGGGATCACCTATTTTGTTTGTTAGGAAGAAAGATGCTAGCATGAGATTGTGTATAGACTACCGACAGTTGAATAAGGTGACAATTAAGAATAAGTATCTGTTACCTTAAATTGATGACTTGTTGGATCAGTTGGCTAGAGTGGCGGTATTCTCTAAGATTGACTTGAGATTTGGCTATCACCAATTGAGAGTGAAAATGGATGATGTGCCGAAGACTGCTTTCAAAACGAGATACGAGCACTATGAGTTTCTTGTTATGCCCTTCAAACTTATGAACACACCCATAATCTTTATGGATTACATAAACCGAATCTTTAGGCCTTACTTGGACAAGTTTGTAGTGGTCTTCAATGATGATATCTTAATATATTCGGTTGATGAGGAAGAACATGCTAAGCACCTGTGAATTGTGTTGCAAATTCTGAAAGAGAAGAAGCTTTATACAAAGTTGAGCAAATGTGAATTCTGGTTGCATGAGGTGAAGTTTTTAGGCCATGTAGTGTTAGCAAATGGTATTGCAATTGATTCCCATAAGGTGGATGTAGTACTACAATAGGAAAGACTAACTTCTGTGACAGAGATCCAAAGTTTATTTGGTCTAGCAAGATATTATAGAAGGTTTATTCAGGGATTTTCCTAGATTGCATTTGCTTTGACCAAATTGATTGAGAAAGATCAGCCTTTTATATGGATCGACAAGTGTGAAGAGGATTTCCAAGAGCTAAAGCAGATATTGACGAATGCACCTATGTTGACTATTCTAGATCCAAAATGGCCATTTGTGGTGTATGTAGACACTTCACTTAAGGGTCTTAGATGTGTCCTAATGCAAGATGATAGAGTTGTGGCATATGCTTCAAGATAATTAAGACCACACTATGAGAACTATCCTACCCACGATCTTGAGCTTGCGGCAGTGGTGTTTGCGCTTAAAATATAGAGACATTACTTACACAGTGCACAATTTGAGGTATACAGTGACTACAAAAGTCTCAAGTATCTAGTTGATTAGAAAGAGTTGAATACGAGGAAGTAGAGATGGATAGAGTTCTTGAAGGACTACAATTTTGAGTTAAAGTACCATCCTAGTAAGGCTAATGTAGTAACTGATGCGTTGAGTCGGAAGACACTACATATAGCATTCATGATAAGGCAAGAGCACAAGATACTAGAGGATTTCTCTAATAAGCACAAAAATGTTCCTAATTTCACGTCATACAACATGAATGTCACAGTGATTACAAGTGAGTTATGAAAGGAGCTGAGAAAAGCATAATTAGAAGATGAGTACTTGTTAGAAATTAGGGTGGACATTGAGGAGAACCAAACAACAGCCTTTAGCTTCAGTGATGATGGTTTCATGTTGTATCGTGATTGTATGTGTGTTCCTGATGATAAGGATATTAGAGAGATCATTTTATCAAAAGCTCACAAGAGTAAGCTAACAATCCACCCTGGTGCCACTAAGATGTACTAAGATTTGAAAAAGTAGTGGTGGTGACACGAAATAAAGCGAGATGTGACTGAGTTCGTTTCTTAGTGTTTGACATGTTAGAAAGTCAAGATAGAACACCAGAAGCCACCTGGGTTGTTACAACCTTTAGAAATCCTAATGTGAAAATGGGACAATGTGTTTATAGACTTCATAATGGGATTGCCACATACTCAGGTAAGTCATGATGCTATATCGGTGATTGTGGATAGACTAACTAAGTCAGCTCATTTTCTAGCCATTAGAGCAGACTATACCTTAGAGAGATTTGTTGAGGTTTATGTTCAAGAGATAGTACGGTTGCATAGGGTACCAAAAGAGATTATGTCAGATCGTGATTCGAGGTTCACATCGAACTTCTAGAGAGCTTTACACCAAGCTATAGGTACTAAGTTGAAGTTTAGTATGGCCTATCACCCCCAGATTGATAGTCAAACTGAAAGGACGATTCAAACTCTCGAGGATATGTTGCGAGCGTGTACTATTAAGTTTAGTAGAAGTTGGGATAAACATTACCACTTGTGAAGTTTTTCTATAATAATAGCTTTCATGCAAGTATTCAAATGGCTCCAAATGAAGCTTTATATAGTCAGAAGTGTCGATCGCCTCTTTGCTGGATTGAATTAAGTGAGAGGAGTATTTTGGGTCCGGATTTAGTGGATCAAACCATAGAGAAGATAGAAGTAATTCGACAGAAGTTGTTGACTGCCCAGATTGGGCATAAGAGTTATGCGGATAAGAGAAAGAGACTGCTAGAGTTTATGGTTGGAGACCATGTATTTTTGAAGGTATCACTTATGATTAGTATTGGGAGGTCTATCCGAGCCAAGAAGTTGACTCCTAGATATATTAGTCTATTTGAGATTCTAAAGAGAATTAGGCCTTTGGCGTATTGAATTACATTACACCCATATTTATCAGGTGTACATGACGTGTTTCATGTCTCACAACTCAAGAAGTACCAACCTGATCCGTCTAACATTATCGAACCAGAAGAAGTAGAGCTACGGGAGAACTTAACCTACCGAATTAAGCCGGAAAGGATAGCTGATGTGAAAGATAAGCAGTTAAGAAATAAAACTATCTGCTTAGTGAAATGAATATGGAAGGGAATAACTCCCGGAGATGCCACTTAGGAAATGGAGGAGAAAATGAGGCAACAGTATCCCCATCCTTTCTAGTAAGGTAAGATTTACATGATTTACTGAATTTTGAGGATAAAATTCTTAAAAGGAGAGGAGAGTTGTAACATCTGGGAAAATTTAACCCTGGTTTATTAACCTAATGAGGGTAATTAGCGAGTTAATGAGGTGTGTGGCCAGAGGGGCTTAACTTGGCATAATTGTTGTGATTTTAGCCCTAAAAGTGGGTCTGGATCGATGGCAGGCCACTCGGGTAAGGAAAAAGGAAGAAAAAGTGAAGAATTATTCTCTGTGCCACACACCGCAGTGCATGGTTGGTCTGCAGTGGTGCACAGAGACAAATTTGAATAACGAGCTCTTTTGTGCCATGTACCATAGCTAAAATTATGATATATCAGTTACGTTCTGCATGCGAAAACATAAGAAAAGGAGAAGAGGAAAATGAAGAGCTCAACTTAACCTCTGTTAGTGTTGGAAATTGTGCCCTAAGGCCAATCATTATACTATGCACATTATTATTTAATGAATTTCTCTTTTGTTATCATAACAATTGCATATTCAATATGATAACTGTATCCTTGGACAAACTATACTAATTGTCCTAAATGTCCCTAGTCAGTCATCTATGAGGGATCATAGATGGAACAAGACTAGTATGACTTTGATTAATTATAGAGATGCAAATCAAAGTCATAGGAACTTGAAAGAGTTCAAGGTGCTGGACTGACCTGCTATGAGAAAGCTGCATGGTACAAGTCATAAGCTTATCTCATATGTACCATGTACCATAGCTAAAATTATGATATATCAGTTACGTTCTGCATGCGAAAACATAAGAAAAGGAGAAGAGGAAAATGAAGAGCTCAACTTAACCTCTGTTAGTGTTGGAAATTGTGCCCTAAGGCCAATCATTATACTATGCACATTATTATTTAATGAATTTCTCTTTTGTTATCATAACAATTGCATATTCAATATGATAACTGTATCCTTGGACAAACTATACTAATTGTCCTAAATGTCCCTAGTCAGTCATCTATGAGGGATCATAGATGGAACAAGACTAGTATGACTTTGATTAATTATAGAGATGCAAATCAAAGTCATAGGAACTTGAAAGAGTTCAAGGTGCTGGACTGACCTGCTATGAGAAAGCTGCATGGTACAAGTCATAAGCTTATCTCATATGTAACTATATCACTAAGCCCTTTGACCTGAGATCATCATGGATTCCTACATGATGACCACTGAACTTTGACCTAGTGAAAGGTCACATTTGACCAGGTGATCATAAAAGCTGTGATTGAGTTTAGTGATATTTATATAGAGGAATATGAGTAGTTAAGATGAAATTTGTCCCTCACATTAAGTGAGAGATATTACTAAGCCCCTCGATAAGTAAGATTGAGAAAATGTATGGCTATACTACAATAGAAAGGGTTTTTCCATTGCTACTGTCAGTTTACTTAGAGATCGAGAAAGTAACGGTCAAGTAAAGGAGAATGACAATTTCATGTCTCATACTTGACCGAAACATCACGTGACGAAAGGGATGCGATACGGTTACATGATAGGTTACATCGGATCATCGATCCCCATGTGAATTAAGTAATTGCAATGTCTTGCTAGATGCCACTTGTGACTTATGGGCCAATAGCTTAATTAGCCTATTGCCAATTTCATATAGGCCTACAGGGTTACACACAAGAACAACCCAACTCGAACTAAAATGTCTAAGTTCATTGAATATGGAATATGTCTAGATTTAATGAATGTAATATAGGGTAAATGAATTTTATATATATATATATATATTTGAATATTTATTTGATAAATATTTATATATATTTATATAAAATATAAAATATAAAATATAATTTTATATATATATATATATTTGAAATAAATATATATATATAGATATTCATATGTACGTGTGTGTATATATATTAGACATATATATATGATATATAAAATTAAATATATATAATAATATGTATATATATATTTGTATATATATAATATAATATGTATATGTGATATATATTATATTATATTATATTATGTTAGTTTTAAATTTAATTTTATATGATAGATTAAATTTAATAACTAACATGATATGAGAGAATATCATGTCAGTTTGATAATTTGAATTTATAAGATAAATTTAAATTAGATGTGATATCATGGTTAAATTTATGAGATAAATTTAATTATATTTTCGTGGGCCTTTTAAGTGGAAGATGAAAACCCTTATCTATATACCATATATAGATAGGGACATTCTTTATGAAGGATGAGAGAGTTAGAAAAGTTCTGATGGCAAAAACACTTTGAGAGTCACGAAACACCCTATAGAAAGGAAAAATAACATTTAAAGAAGAACAGACGCTTGGAGTGCTAGCACACTATTCGAGTTAGAGAGTTGTTCGTGTGGATGTCAGTAAAGGAAGCAGATCTACGTTATCAGCTCCTGAGATCTAAACTCTTGAAGAGAATGTGCGCCATTGTTTAAAGAATTAAAAGGTAACTCTTCTATCCACCTTGACTTAAACGAGCTCATTCGATCCATATCAAGATAAGGACTTTAAAATTTTAATCTTCCACTGTGCCTCCCAATCCAACATGCTAGGGCACAGCCTTGGCTTTCATTGTTGGCATTTTGAAGCTCCCAAAGACCTAAGGTAAGTTTATGGTGCCTCATTCTTTGTTTCTCTCCCTCATTTATGATGATTTATGGTAGGGTTTGAGTTGGAAGATGGATTTTTGATCCACAGGAGTATGGGTCTGATTCCATTGGTTAAAATAAGTATAATAGAAGTTGTTTAAGATATTGGAATACTATATCAATGATTTTGGAAGTGGTTGGTCCATAGGAGAATTTATTATCCAAAAATTGATATTTATGAGGTAGTTAGGAGAGGTTTATGTACATTAATAATGGTTTGAGGTGTTATTAATGATAAGATGCATTAATAGAACTTAATAAGCCCATTGGGTATGAATGGGTAGTGATTATGAGTTGGTAAAAATAGAGTATATGAAGTTATATTGACAAAGCTTCAAGAGTTAAACAATGATGAAATTCTTGTGGTATGGATATAGTGAAGTTCATTTTTGGCACCATTAGAGCTTATTAAAACTTTAGAAAGTTTGTATAGTGAGAGGTAAACCTTTGACCTCTTAAAGGTTTAAGGTAACCGAGGAAAACTTAGTCTTTATAGTTGAATGTTAACTGTGTTTGTGAAATGTGAATTATGAATTAAATTAATGATGCATATTGGCAAAGTATTAGATTTGTGAAATGGCTTTTGGAAAGAAATCCTTAATTATGCCACCCTTGTTGTTTTACAAAATTGATTGTGATTTATTACTGTAGGTGGAGAATTGTGATGAATTATGTGTTGAATTGTGAAATATTTGAGTCATGTGACTTCATGTATTATGAATTGATTATTAAAGTGCATATTATGTGAGAAATGTGCATAGCATGATCATTGGCAAGAGTTTGCCTAGGGAGAGAAGTAGATTGGTTGAAAATCCACATAGTATTGGTAGTGATCGTTAGAATCGGCAACTAGCCTTAGCACCAACCGTTGGAATCGAGGGGTTGTCCTTGTCCCATGGTTAATTTGGGACTGTCCTACTTATTTTATGAGGGACTTGAACCAAACTAGTCTTCATCGGTTCATGAGGAGGCTAGATTAGGGGTACCACACCCTATGGTTGCTAGTATTGGAGGAAACCGAATTACATAAGTGAGTGACTTTACCTTGGCTCGGTAGCTCCTTAAGAGTGTATGGTTGTTATTTTTACAACCCTGTGTTATGTTTTGCAAAATAATATGATAAAGTGTTTTACGGCAAGCCCAATCACATGGTTGTTAGTTTTATGAACTGTGGCCGAGTGTTATGTGTTATCTTTGCTTATTTGCCTAATTGTATCTATTTATAATTAATATGCAACTATATGGGTTAAGTAAAACTCGGTTACTGAGTGATTTTTCTCACCCCTCAATTCTCAATATTTTCAGGACCTAGTTCATCGGATTCGAGTTGGGGAAAACATACAAAGGCTTAAGATTGTGGAGTAATCCTCTATATGCCTCTCTTTTATTGCTTTCATGTGCATTTATTAAGGTAATTTCCAACTAGAATTATTTGACATGATTTATGCACTACTTGCATGATTTGTGTCTAACTAGTGTATTTTATGCCCTGGGTTAGTAAGTTTTGGTTGTGAACCTATGGATAGGGCCAAAATACTTGTGCAAGTAGGAACATATGTGTTTTGAGAAATTTGAAATGAAATTGATGGTTTTGTGCAACATTTCCTTCCCCTTTATATTTTGTGAAAATCGGGGTTGAGTGGTGATTTTATGAGATAAGTGTTTTTAATTGTGTGTGATGCGTTGCACGAGTCTGCAAGAGTCCATTGAGTGCGGTCGGATGGTTAATGTGAGCTATTGGCACGTGTGATTGAGTTGAGACACTCCATTTTTGAAATTTTGTGAAAAAGTGGTCATAATAGATTTTGGTGTCCAACTTTTTATAGAAAATGAGTTTGAGTATGAAACTATTACCATTAGCTTGAGATAGGAGAAAGCTTCGTGTAGACACCAAAACCACCTTAATTGGATATTGGATGGAGATTTGGGATGCATTGGAAGTTTGCTTCCCATGCTCTCAAATGATAGCACTGATGCTATCAAATTTTGTGTAATGCGCCATGGCACACATGCCGTAAGCCACGGCATGCGTGACACTTTTTACACAAAATCTATTTTTGAGGTTTAAAACTCATTATTTTGGGTCCCAATTAATTTCTTAGCTTCCGCTTTACTGTCAAAACTCTGATTTAAATAATGTTTGAGATTTGAATTGTTGAAATTGGGATTCCTTTGAAAGAATTTTCAGAAATTCCTTTTATAAAACTTTACAATTTGGTAATCGTTGAGGGTTAAACCTTAGGTTGCCATGATTTAGAGTCAAGCATGGTTAGTAAGGGAGACTTTATGGTTTAGTATCAAGGAGGTTACAATAACTTCTTGCTCTGAGGTATAAATTACCACCTAAAATATAGTTTCCATTCGCTCGATCCACAATTCTACTTTACCCTTTCTCATACTTCCATCAAATGTTGGCAGGTTGAACTGAATAAATATCTTTCAAGCACAATCAATAAATGGATTAGTGCCAGGAATTTTTAGCCTGCTACCCGAACCTTGAGACGATTTAAGTCTACTATGTGCTTCCTCATGCATTGGGATATTTTGAGCTTCAACTCTCTCTCCTTGCTCTTTACCCCTTAGGAACGTGTCATGATCACTTACAGTCTGCCTTATGTTAACAACCATATCCCTGAGCTCTTCTAGTAGCACATCATGTCTATCTCTTTGCAGCTAAACTGGTTGGACTTTTGGCTCTTGCTCCTCCTCTATAATCCATCTAGACACCACCATTCTAGCTTGAGCGCCTCTCATAATGTACTATTTTCTCCCCTTCTAAGGAAGAAAATATGAAACACAAAGGATATCAGAGAAAGAGTCAAGTAATGAACAAGTATAAGTTGCCATATCTCTAAATGAATGCAACAATCATAATCAGGTTTCAAAACTCAAGAAACTAATACAAAAATATAACCTCCTCTTATATCCACTTAATATAGGAGAAGATTACAGTGTTACCACATCATTCACAAAACAATCAGTAAACAAATGTTTTATTTGAAAAGCTTGAGCCCAAGACTCGTTTCACAAAATCATAATTCATCAAAGAAAAACACAATAGAAATAATTTGCACATTACTCTAATACATAGTGGATATAACCCACCAACATTCCTATCTCAATTGCATGCATTTTCATCATAAAATAAGGTTAGGATTTGGTCCATGCATCGTGACGTGTAGTACGTATGCCACAACATGTGGCATAAAGCCACACGCTCAACTTTTTTATGTCATGCACTGCAGCATGTGACACCATGTGCTGTGGCATGCCTATCCAATTTTCTATTGTCATTTTAATAGCAAAAATGACAAACTTTTGGCATGTCCATTTTCATATACGACATTCAATTAGAGTGATTTAAGTGCCCATATATAGTTTAACTCATAAGCTAACTAATGAGATAGGTTTGGACACGATCTAATGGTCTGATGAAAATTTAGACACCCAAGTGTAAAAAGTCACTTTTTCTAAAAAAATTGCGCACCCAAGCACTCAAATCGATCCCTTTTTCTCATTAGACCATAGAAGGCCTTGAATCAAGTTCAAAAGGACCTAATACAACTAACTAACTATAATTTATCTCAATCATACACCTATATCAAAATTTGACCCTTCTATGATCAATTTCCACATTTTCACAATTTCACAAACTTTGCCATCTCTTAGTAGAACTTGGCTCACTTGGCCATTTCTCAACACATTCATATGGATAGCACATTTAATATATAATCTTAGCTCCAAGTTTCTCATTTCATTATAATTTCTCCCTTAGGCTTAAAATTCACTCACACAAACAACCAATTCAATCACAAACATTCAAATCATAGCCCCCTTATTTTAATTCAATACATATACACACAATCAGGCTAGATTTCACAAAATCTCTATTCAATTCATGCTTGCAATCCTATGGAAACTCATTTACACATAAACACAAGAATTCTTAGTTCATTACACAAACTCTAGAGTCACACAGCTTCCACAACTCAAGCCAGTCTAGACTTTCTTCCCTTGCCTTGATCACTACCCGGCCCTATAAACGTGTAACCATAGGAGTGAGATAAAAATTTTAGTAACAAAATAACTCACTCCTATTGACTATCACATGCAACAATATAGAAGTAAAGCATATTATACCATTCAAATCTCATTAAAATAACATTTATATCACATAACACATATCCATTTCCTTTTTATCACTTTCACATATATCATTCCACAACATCTCATAGCATCATAGTGTAACATTCAAAAACTTCAAATCTAGAAAAATTGACTAATTAAGGAATAAATTAGTTAAAAAAATATGATTAATTAATTTTTGGGTTGCTAATTGGCTTTTTAGGTCATATTTGGCTCTAAATTGAGTTAGGATGGACATTGGATCAAGTCGGGTGGCATCGAGGGGAGCAAAATTGACATTTTACTCACTGTGTTGTAAGCCGTGGCTTGTGTGGCATGCATTGCAGCGCACGGCACAGCAGGCAACTTAAATTTTCAAAAATCATTAGAAAATGACAGTTTTTGTGGTGAAAAACCTCGAACACGAAGGGGCAAGCTTTAACCACTTCTAGGGCATCATTTTAGGAGAATTTTAAAGATAATTTAAGCCTTCAAACTCTTAAGTAGGTTTCCTACCTTTCTCCTCTACCTTTTCATCTCATTTTCCATGGGATTTAAAAGTGGGAGAATTTGCTCTGAATGGATTAAGCTATGAGTCTATGTTTTGAAGGTTTTTATTGACTCTAAAGGTTTCATTTAAGTTTATTAATCTTGGATATGTGGTAATATGAAGCTACTTTATTGTTTGGTGAAATTTGGATCAAGCCTTAACTTGATCATGGAGTTTTGAAGTGTGATAAGTTGAGATATTAAGTGTTATATTGTGATAGAGTTAGAGGAAGGCTTAAAGGGATTGTGCGAGCAAATTGTAATCTTAACAAGCCTCTTTGTTGAGAATATGAGTGAGAAGTAGGAGAATTGGGAGGTTATTGGTAGCTAATAGTGCTTGTGTTAATTCAAAATTAACATATAGTACTTGTTGATGCAGATTATGGTGTGGGAAGATTTGCCTTGACACAAGAAGAGATTTAGTACCACAGGTAACCCTTTTAGTAACAAAAGGATTGAGGTAACTAGATAATTTGTATTATTTATTACCTTATATAAGTTATTCTCAAGTTGCTTTTTTATGATTTGTTGTGTATATATGTATACATTTTGTAAATTTTAACTATTTAGAAAACGAGTGAAGTATTGGTATGTGAAATTCTATATTTTTGAAGTAAATGGTAAGATTTGTTATATTTGTTTAGAAAGTTGTTTATGCATGGTCAAGTGGAGATATGTAGTGAAATATGGCATATTATAGGGTGGGAGGTCACCCTAGTAGAGTAGGGAAGATTAAGTCCATATGGCACTGCTAGTACCTCAGGATGCCAGGTACAGCACTTACTCTCCTTAGTACCCGAAAATGAGTGTGGTGTTGGAGACTTACTCTCCTTAGTACCTAAAAAGGTGCAGAGTTGGAGAATATGTTCCTTAGCATCCGTAGGATACGGTGTTGGAGTAACGACACCCTAATTACTTGTAATAGGGGGAACCAGTAGTTCAGAAGTGGTTTAGGACACCTTGGTTGGGTAATCTTACCATGGATAGTGAGCTTGGGGACCATACATGTGGTTTGGTTCTGTGAAATAGCCTACCGATTTGGTCGGGAGTATTGGAGGACCGGATGGTTAGGGATCATGCATGTAACTTACAGTGATTTTATATTGTGTGTTTATTTTACTTGATTTAAGGCTTATTTATAACTTGGCATGTTAATCAATAATGTAGATTATCTTAGTTACTGAGATTTTTATCTCACCCCGTGGTTATCATTTTACTGGTTCTACCACTGAGATTGAGCAAGGGAAGGAATCGGGCAAGGGCTAGCATACTTGCTACATTCTCATTGTAAAGCTTGATTTTATTTTGAGTCGTGTACATAAACTTATATGGATGATATTATATGTTGCCAACTAGGAATGCATATCATTTTGATTGGTTGCACTTGTTTCATACTATGTTATTTTGTGTTTTAGCCCAATATAATATATGATGTGAATATGTGGCAATTTTTGTCGTGATGGGCTAAAATACTAATATAAGTGCAAGGAATGTTTGACAATGTGGTGACAATGTATATGTAGTGTATAATGTGGTAATAGAGGCCAAATAGTATATATGGTATTAATTTTGTATTTTGGCCATATTGGGTGAAAAGGGGATTAAGTGGCCAAATTTTGTATTTGATATGTTTTTGTGTATATGAATGCCCAATCAAGTGTATTTTGGTCCATTGGACTTGGTTCAAGCCTCAAAATAGGTTAATAGTATAAGTTTTGAGTTTTGGGTACTTGGATGCTTGAAAATCGCTTTAAAAACTGAATTTTGCATCTGAGTATCTAAAATTATCATACGGTGTTAGATCGTAACAAAACTTTACTATTAGTTAGCTTATTGAATAAGCTTTGTGTGGGCACTTGAATTACTCCAATCGAATATTAGATGCGAAAATGACATGCGTTTGAAGTTCGTCTAGAAAAGCTATCATGACAGCACTGTCATGGACACATGTGCCACGGCTCATTTTGCTCAAGCCGTGGCACACGATACAGTGAGCAAACTTGCCTTTTTGTGCCACATGTTGCAGCGCATGGACCAAAATACTCAAAAATGACATTTTTGGCCCTGTTTTGAAGTGTTTTGCTTCCCAAAACTTTTCCATGCTTCCAATACCTTTATAAATCATTAAGTTTGAGCTCAAACTACAAATTTAAAGGGTTTTTATGGGATCCTAAATTTTTCAAAATTATTTCTAAAAAATTATTAGTTTTAACCCTTATATAGATAATGTGAGCTTAGGAGCAATCTTTACTCCTAATTATGATTATTTGTTGTGATTGTGTGGTGAATTTTGGTAATGTCAAGGTGAACATTACACATAGCATCATATAACATATTACAGCATGATCACTACCAATTAAACCTCTAAATTACCCCGACACGAAACCATAAGCTCACTTTAGACTAATGTACACTCTTATTGGCCTTGAGCTTACCTACAGTGGTAGAATCATTCGGCCAAAGATGTCTTAACCCACATACGGACTATGGTTTTCCCTAATACACACAATGGGGCATTGTTGACTCTAACAGCATATCACAAAGACACTAAGAAGTCTCTCATCTCCAACACTGTACCTCAATGGGCACTAAGGAAATCTTCTCCAACATCGTACCTTACAAGATACTAAGGAGAATTGTTTCCAACACCACACCCTATTGGATACTAAGGAAACCTTGCCATATAGTCTTTATCATCTCCTCTACTTAGGTGAACTCCTACCCCTATGATCATGCTTTCCAAACCATTTAAGGTTTCCATTTACCATTTTACTTATTTCTTAAACATAGCATATATATATATAATACATTCCATTTGAAATCATACATTTTAATGCTTTATTTCAACCAAAAGCCATTTCTCACAATAATCACATAATGCTATAAAACATGCTCAGCTTAAAACCATTTCATGCACTACATAGCATACTAACATACAGTTACAATAAATAGTCAAACAAAGAAAGTTATTCGGTTATCTTAACCTTTCTGTCACTAGAAAGGTTACCCATGGATTTCAATTATTGCAATAGCTTATCTCAAGCTTCCTTTCTCTACTCACAAGTCCAATATGCCAATCTAAACACATTTGGCACATTTTAGTAATTTGGTCCATTTTGACCAAAAACTCATTTTTATTACTTAAGGCTATATTCATCCGTAAACTCTTTTCCATTTATCTATTATAAGTCCATTACTACCCAATTACTACTTCATATCACCTCAACCAGTCTTATTTTACTAAAATTAAAATTTTTCCCTACAACTCTCTCTAAGGTCAAATTGAGCCTATGAGTTGAAAGCTCTACTATTCAGCTTTAAACTAGTCACAAAGCTCTAATTTAACTTTTGAGAACCTTTTTATTACTATTAGGTAAGAATCAAACCCCTCAAATTCCACCGATTCAATCTCCCTATAACTCATTTTCAGAGAAATTTGTGTATAATAGATGGTAAGAGTTATACGTAGCTTACCTGATAAGTTATCAATTAGAAGCACCTTCCACTACTCTGAAATTGCTTGCCCTATATAACATCCTGAATTTCTTAATCCTAAGTTTAGAGGTAAATCAAGGGTGAAGTGGAAATTAAAGTGGGATTAGAGATTCAGAGGACTAATTAGTATTTTGACTAGTTTATGTGTTGTATGAACAGATATGGGTGATAGGAGTGTGTTTCAGGTCAAAGCAAGTAGGCGTGGTGAGAAGAAGTCTCACTGTGCCATGCGCCGCGGCTCGTGCTTCGTGTGCCGCGGCACATGGACCAGAATTTACCTTCATAAGTCGTGAATTTCAAAAAATTTTAGAGGAGAGAATTTGAGAAACACACAAAACATAGAGAGGAGAAGGGCTGAGAAGATAGGTTAAGTCATTTTAAAGTGGTGGAAGGTGATTCAGATCGGTAACTTGCCAGGTAAGCTACGTATAACTCTTACATTCCATTCTGCACAAATTTCTCTGAACATGAGTTATAGGGAAATTGAATCGGTGAAATTTGAGGGGTTTAATTCTTTCCCAATAGTAATAAAAAGGTAATTGAAAGTTAAATTAGAGCTTTGTGACTAGTTTAGAGCTGAACGGTAGAGCTTTGAGCCCAGAGGCTCAATTTTGGGTCTTTAGAGAGAGAAAGTTAGAGCAAAATCTATCTTGAGTGAAATAAGACTGGTTGAGGTGATATAAAGTAGTAATTAGGTAGTTATGGACTTAGATAGATAAATGAAAAAGAGTTTATGGATGAATATAGCCCTAAATAGTACAAATGAGTTTTTGGTCAAAATAGGCTAAATGACTAAAATGTGCTAAATGTGTTCAAATTGGCATATTGGGCGATTGAGTAGAGAAAGGAAGCTTGAGATAAGCTTGTACGATAGTAAAAATCTACGGGTAACCTTTCTAGTGACAGAAGGGTTGAGGTAACTGAATAACTTCTTTTGTTTGACTGTTTATTGTAACTGTATGCTAGTATGCTATGTAATGCATGAACTAGTTTTGAATTAAGCATGTTTTGTGGCATTGAGTGATTGTGTGTGTAAAATGAATTTTGGTTGAAATGAGCATTGAAATTTTGTTTTGTAATGTAAAGTGATATATATATGTGTGTGTGTGTGTGTGTGTGTGTGTGTGTTATGTATAAGAAAAAGTAAATTGTGAAAAGGGAACTTTAAATGGCTCGAGAAAACATGATCTAAGTGGTGGGAGTTCACCCGAGTATAGGGGATGATAATGACCATATAACAAGGTTTTCTTAGTACCCTGTTAGGGTACAGTGTTGGAAATAATTCTCCTTAGTGCCTTGAAAGGTGCTATGTTAGAGAAGATCTCTTGAGTGCCTATTAAGATACTGTGTTGGAGATGAGAGATTCCTTAGTATCTTTGTGATATGGGTGGGAGTCAACGACGCCCTATTGTATGTATTAGGGGAAAACCATAGTCTGTATTGTACGTTAGAACATCTTTGGCCTGATGATTCTACCACTGCAGGTGAGCTCAAGACTAATGAGAGTGTACATTGGTCTCAAATGAGCCTATGGTTTTATGTCAGGGTAATTTAGAGGATTGGTTGGTAGAGATCATACTAGTATTTTATAATATGATGAAATATCTTAAGATAGCATGGAATCCTTCGGGATTGATGAAAAGTGAAATATGAAATGTGATGTGATGTAAATACTACTTTATGAGGTTTTAATGGTATACTATGTTTACTTTCATATTATTGCATGTGATAGGAAATAGGAGTGAGTTATTCTATTACTGAGATTTTTATCTCACCCCCGTGGTTACATGTTTACAGGACTGGGAAGTGAGCAGGCCAAGGGAAGAGAGTTTGGACCAGCTTGAGTTAAGAAGCCATGTACTCTAAGGTTGTGTAATAAACCGAATCGAAATATTGTATATATAAGTGTATATGAGTTGCCATAGGTTGCATGCATGTATTGAATTGAGTTTTTGTAAAATCAAGCCCAAATTATGTGTATATGTGTTATTTGAGACAAAGGGGCTTTGATTTGAGTATATTTAGGAGGCAATGGTTGTGTGTTGGTGAATCTTAAGCCAAAGGACAAATTATGAGGAAATGTGTAATTTAGCAGCTAAGATTGTATTTTGATTATGATGGATAAATCTTAAGTCAAAAGCTAAAATTATGATGAAATGAGTAACTTGGGGGCTAAGATTATATTATGAATAGAATTGCATATGTATGAGTTGAGAAGTAACCAAGTGGGCTATGTTATGCTAAAAAATGGCATAGTTTGTGAAATTAATAAATTGTGAAAATTGGTCGTAGAAGGGTCAAATTTCGATATATGAGTGTGATTATGATGAGTTAAGGTAGTGGTAACACCATAATCTTCTCTTATATTAAGTAGATATATGAGAGGAGGTTACATTTTGGTATCAGTCTCTCAATTTTTGAGACCTGATTGTTATTGATGCATTCATTTAGAAATATGGCAAATTATCTTATTCATTACACAACTTTTTCCCTAATGCCCTTTGTGTTTCGCATTTTCATCCTTAGGAAGGGAGAAAATAGTACAGTATGAGAGGCACTCGTGCAAGAACCACAGTATCTAGACAGGTGATAAAGAAGGAACTAGAGCCAGAAGTTCAACCGATTCAGCTGCAAAGGGATAGACGTGATGAGCTATTAGAAGAGCTCAAGGATATGGTTGTCGATATAAGATAAAATGTTAGGGATCATGACACGATCCTAAGGGGTAGAGAGCAAGAAGAGAGAGTTGAAGCTCAGAATATCCCAATACAGGAAGCGCATAGTAGACCTAGACCATCTCAAAATTCAGGTAGTGGACTAGAGATTCCTAGCACTGATCCATCTATTGATCATGCTTGGAAGATATTTGTTTGTTCAATCTGCCAACATTTGATGGAAGTATGAGGGAAGGTAAAGCAGAATTATGGATAGAATGAATGGAAACCATCTTTGAGGTGGTGATCTGTACTTCAGAATAGAAATTTATCTTGGCCACGATGCAGTTGGTTAGTGCTACTAAGAGATGGTAGGAATCTGTGAGACCAACTGGTGGTGTTCGTTTGAACTGGGATGAATTCAAGAGAATGTTCTTTAATCAACACTTTCCAGTTTCATTCAGAACTAAGAAAGAAGAGGAATTTCATGCTTTCAAGCAGGGAGACCTGGACGATGAAGAATTTATAAGAAGATTTAATGATTTATCGGCTTATTCTACATATCTCCAACATAGTAATGACTCGAAGTGGAAAGCTGAGGATTACTTGAAAAGATGAGACCCGAGTATAGGCAACAGATATTACTGCTTGATGTGATGATGTATAAGGAAATGTGCCACAAGCTGAGGGTAGCAGCTAGGCATGGTAGATAGGCAGATATTGAAAGGAGATAAGATAGTATGGGAAGATTTTCATCTCCTATGGGTCCGACTGGTGGAATCTCAAAGAGGACTGGGTTCAGTGTAAGTAGTTCCAGTTCTTCTATAAGAAAAGGTTTTAGTCGAGGATCGCAGTCTGGACCTATGCATAGAAGATCAATACAGAGGGGTGGAGGTGTAAGAATTAGGCCTCTATAGTCTTTGAGGCAAGCGTCGAATGTTCCAACTTCGACATTGAGTACTGGAAGGATGCCCCAATGCAACATATGCAGCAAATCTCATTCAGGAAGATGTTGGGCTTGTTACAAGTGTGGTAAATTAGGTCATATGGTGAAGTAATACCTAGAGGGCAGAGTTGAGGGGACTGAGCAGAGATCAGTGGTTCCTGGCTATGTATTTGCAATTACACAAGAAGAGGCCAGAGCATCTCTGAATCTGATTAGAGGTATGATTTCTATAAATGGTCACAAAGTAAAAGCATTGTTTGATTCTGGTGCCACCCATTCTTTTGTGTCTAAGAAATTTGTGGATAGATTGGAATTATCTTTAAAAGAATTGTCTATGCTCATTAAAGTGACGACACCTTCTAAATCATCTAATATTACAAGTCAAGCTTGTCAGAATGTGGAGATTCAATTTGAGAAAAAAGTTTCCAAGATCGATCTGATTTGTATTCCTATGAGAGGAATAGATATGATAATTGGCATGGATTGGCTAGTAGTAAATAATGCTATGCTTGATTATGCCAAAAGAGTAGTTTCCTTACCAGTGTTGTGCGCAGCTATAGAATCTTCAGAGCAACCTAAGTTTCTATTAGTAGTGAGTGCTACGAAGTTGATTCAGCAAGGTTGTGATGCCTACATGGTATTCTTTATAGCCAGCACGGTGTATGATTGTGGAATTGAGAAGATTGGGGTAGTAAGTGAGTTCCCAAAGGTATTTTCAGAAGAAATGACCGGATTACCTCCTGAAAGGGAAGTTAAGTTCTCAATTGAATTGGTTCCTAGAACCAAACCGATATCAAAGGCTCCTTATAGAATGTCACCATCTGAATTAGCTGAATTAAAGAACCAGATTGAAGATTTGCTAGAAAAAGGATTCATCAGACCAAGTGTATCACCTTGGGGATCACCGATATTATTTGCGAGAAAGAAGGCAGTTTACGACTGTGCATCGATTACCAGCAACTGAACAAGGTAACTATAAAGAACAAGTATCCTCTACCAAGGATAGATGATCTTTTAGATCAATCGGCTAGTGCCTCAATTTTTTCTAAGATTGATTTAAGGTCAGGGTATCATCAGTTGAAAGTTAGTGCAGTGGATGTACCCAAGACAGCTTTCAGAACTAGGTATGGTCATTATGAATTTTTAGTTATGCCTTTCAGTTTGACCAATGCGCCAACAGTGAGATTTATTCTCACCATGCGCACTTGCTTCAATCCGAAATGCACTCCTATCACCCATATCTATTCATACAATACACCAATAAGTCAAAACATTAAGTAATCATCCAAATCTCTAATCCCATACTAATTACCATTTCCCTTAATTAGCCACTAATCATGAGATTAAGAAATTCAAAATTTAATAAAAAGTCACTTTTTTTTGAAAATTTTGCACACCCAAGAACTCAAATCGATCCCTTTCTCTCATTATACCACACAAGGCTTTGAATCAAGTCTAAAAGGACCTATTACACCTAATTAACCACAACATATCACAATTATACACATATATCTTAATTTGACCCTTTAATGGCCAATTTTCACGTTTACAATTAAGCATATTTTTACACATCTTGGCCCTCTTGGCCAGTTTCTGAACACATCCACATAAAATCATGTCCATAGCATATTCACAATACAATCTTAGCCCCAAATTACTCATTTCATCATAATTTCTCACTTGGGCTTAAGATTCACCAACATGTATAATAAATCAACATATACACACACAAATATTTAGCCCTTGATTCATTTCACCATGTATACACACAATTGGGGTAAGATTCCACAAAGTCACTACTCAAAACATGCGTGCAGTCCTATGGCAAGTCATATTTACACATATACCTAAGTTCTCAATTCATTACACAAACTCTAAGTTCATATGGCTTCAACAACTCGAGTCGGTCTAGATTCTCTTTCCTTGCCCTGCTCTGTCATGTAAAATGTAACCACAAGGGTGAGATAAAAATCTCAGTAACGAAATAACTCACTCCTATTGATTATCCCATATAACAATATGAAAGTAAAGCATAATATACAATTTTATATAACATAACACCTATTTCATTTCAAACTACACTCATATTAAACATTTCATCACTTTTACACTTGTTTTCGCACTTTTATCCACTTATACAATATATAGAACATATTGCCTTACATAGCATGATCATCACCGACCGAACCTCTAGATCATCCCGACACAAAATTATAGGTTCACCTTAGACCAATGTATACTCTCATTAGCCTTGAGCTCACCTTTAGTGGTAGAATCACTCAGCTAAAGGTGTTCTATCTCACTTTCAGATTATGTTTTCCCCCAGTACACATAATAGGGTGTCATTGACTCCAATACCGTATCACACAGATAATAAAGAGTCTGATATCTCCAACATTATACCTCAACAAGCATTAAGGAGATCTTCTCCAACACCACACCTTAAAAGGCACTAAGGAGGTATAATTCTCCAATACCATACCCCATCGAGCACTAAGGAGAATATATTATATGATCTTATGACCACTTCTCCACTCGAGTGAACTCCCACCCCTACGATCATACTTTTTGAACCATTCAAGGTTCCTCATTACCACTTTACATGTTTTCTCATACATAACATACACACAAATATATATATATATATATATGTATGTATGTATGTATGTATATACAAACTATATAAAATCACATTTTTCAATCCTTTTATCTAGTCAAAAGTCATCTCATGCAATATTCACATAATGTCATAAATCATGCTTAGTTGAAAACCATTTTATGCACTACATAGCATACTCACACACAGTCATAACAAATAGTCAAACAAAGGAAGTTATTCGGTTACCTCCACCCTTCCATCATAAGAAAGGTTACCTGTGGATTTCTACTACCACAATATCTTATCACAAGCTTCCTTTCTTAACTCACACGTTTGATTTGCCAATCTGAACATATTTGGCACATTTTAGTCATTTGATCTAAGTCTGTTACTACTCGATTACTACTTTACACTAGCTCAACATGTGTTATTTCACTCAAATTAAATTTTTACCTTAAAATCTCTCTCTCTCTTAGTACCAAATTGAGCTTACAGGTTTAAAGCTCTTTCGTTCAACTTCAAACTAGTTTCAAAGCTCTAATTTAACTTTTGAGAACCTTTTTATCATAGCTAAATCTGCCAACCTTTAATGGCAGTATGAGAGAGGGAGATGCGGAGAACTGGATAGAGAGGATGGAGACAATTTTTAATGTTACTCCATGTTCCTCTGAGCAGAAAGTGGTGTTGGCCATAGTACAATTGATTGAGGATGCCAAGCATTGGTAGCATCCAGTAAGACCCTTTAATAGTAGTCAGCTTAGTTAGGAGCAATTTAGAGAGAGATTGTTTAACTATCACTTCCCTGCAACATTTAGAGATGAGAAAGAAGTTGAGTTCTATGCTTTTTAATAGGGAGATTTAGATGAGGAATCATTTATGAGGAAGTTCAACCAGCTTTCCAAGTTTGTGACTTACCTACATGAGAAAGATGATAGTAAATGGAGAGCCAAGAGTTTGATTAAAAAGATGTGCCTAGAGTATAGAAGGCAGATTACCTTATTGTGAGAAGCTACATATAAGGAAACTTGTAATTGACTTCGAATAACTACGAGGTGAGGCTGAGAAGTAGATGTTAAGAAGAGAAGAGATAGCTTTGTGTGATTTTCCACTCCATTAGGCCCGACTAGAGGAACATTCAAGAGAGGTTGTTTTGGTACCAGTGGTTTTAGATCCTTGGGTAGGAGGATGTTCAGTAGAAGATCATAGTCTCAAGGAATCATTAGCTAAGGTAGAAGGTTAATGGGCTATAGATTCTATAGCTTCATAGCAGGTGAGTTAGACTGTTACTATCTCTACATCTTGTGTGAACATTGCATGCTTACTTGTGTGTGCGATTTATAGGCAAAGTCATCCTAGAAGGTGTTGGGCATAATATATCTGTGGTGGCATAGGCCATTTTGTAAAGGATTATCCCAAGAATTGAGGGGGAGCTTCTGAGCAATAGTCAGTAATGCTAGGTTGAGTCTACACTATTTCTCAAGAAGAGGCTTAGATAGTGCTGAATTTGATCACAGGTATAATTTTTATCTGCGAGCAAAGGGTTGAGGCTTTATTTGACTTGAGAGCTACCCAGTCATTTGTATCGCATGATTGTGTAGAGAAGTTCAATTTGCTTGTGCATAAGTTACCTTATGTTGTTAAAGTGTCTAAACCTTCTGGATTACTGGATAAGACCAGTAAAGTATGTAAAAGAGTTGAGTTGTACTTTGAGGGTAAAGAGTTTAACTCTGCCATAACGAACCTAGGAGACCTCTCATATACAAAGTGGATTAACTAGTTTGAGCAGTGATATGGTAGGCCTTGTTCCTTGTGACTGCAAGTCTTGGTCTGAGCGTAGAGATTACTCTACTAGTGGAACCAAGAATGCATTGCATGAGCATGATAAGATTGATAATCTTGTATAGACATATAATATTACTTTGATTGAAACACATGCTACTTTATCTCTTATTTATGATTTTTGCTTACTAACCGATAATTAGGGTTACCTCTGAGTTATTGGGACGTATATCTTACTTCGTTACTTTTGAACACAAGTAAAGAGAGCATGAGAAGGCCAAGAAAGGTAGCGAGGAAAGAGTAGCCTCATTTGGTAGTAGTTTGACTACCATATGTATAAATGAATGTATAAAGTTGTATATAGAGTTTGAGTTACCAACTAAGATGCATGAATAAGTTTGTATATGAATTGTATTATGAAACCTTCCTTGTATATGTATATGATTTTGCATCTTGCTGAGGGTGCCCCAGTAAAGGGTATGTGGGTAGGCCTAAATGCCATTCAAGCAAATGTATGTTACATGCAACTCGTTTCACTTGTTTATATGTGAATTGATGTGATGATTATGTGTTGAATGTGAATTGTGTATATATGTGAAAACTTGACACAAATGGTGAGGTAGAACCCCATTTAGAAGAATCAAGTATATTGTGATTCCCAATCATATAGTAAGGTGGAGCCCTATATGTAAGAGTCAAAGGGTTGAAAGTGGAAAGGGCCTAGTTATGTATATGTGATTGTTTGTATTCCTCATATAAGTCCATGAGTGTGTAATGTGACATTGAGAAGTCAATTTAAGGAAATGATATGATATATGTGATTAGTAGTGTCAATCAGGTGTATGTGGTCCTTTTGAACTTGGTTCAAGATTCAAAATGGTGTAATGGGACAACAAACGAGAATTGATCACTTAGGGTGTAAGTTTTTAAAGAAAAAGTGACTTTTTGCACTCAAATGCCTAATTTTAGATTAGACTGTCAGATCAAGTCCAAACTTGTTCCATTAACTAGTATATGTTGTAAGCTTCGTGTGACCACTTGAATCACTCAAATCAGATGTTGGATGTGGAAATGGCACGTGACAGAAGTTCATCTTCCGAGCTATCATATGATAGCACCATGGCACATAGTATGCAACTCTGTAGTACATGGCACAGACAGAAATAAAGCACATTACTCTGTACGACATGTCACGGCATATGTGGTATAAGCTGTAGCGCATAGCCCTTTTTCAGGATTAAGATGTTGTGTCTTGTTGAGTCTTATAAATGTATTTGTGCTTCCGCTAGCCCTTTTATTTGAATAAATGTTTTAAAAAGTCAGGATCCTATGATTTGAAAATAAATAAAGGGCTATTACTCTGATTTTTATTTTTTGATTGTGTGATTTAGAATGGTAAAGCCCGGATTGAGTTAAGACTTTATAGCATTGACCATTGGAATTTAAAGTGAGAGATCATATGTTTCTTAAAGTTTTGCCATTGGCTAGCATTGGTAGATCTATAAGGGCTAAGAAACTAACACTCAATATATGGGATCATATCAGATTCTGAGTAGAGTAGGTCTTGTAACGTATATGATCACTTTACCTCTGCCATTATTTGGGATACATGACGTGTTTCATGTGTCACAATTGAAGAAGTGTTAATCAGATCCGTCACATGTGATTGAGCCTGAGAAAATAGAACTTCAAGAGAATCTTACTTCTCGTACTGAACCAGAACGGATAATAGATGTCAAAGAAAAATAGTTACATAACAAGACTATCCAATTGGTTAAGGTATTTTTGAGAAGAATGGCTCCTAGTGACGCAATGTGGGAGATGGAGGAGAGTATGAGGAAGCAGTACCTTCATTTATATCTATGAGGTAAGTTTGTGATTGTATTATTGATTGTGTGATTGAGAATGGTAAAGTCTGGATTAAGTTAGGACTTTACACTTTCCATTACCAAAAGGTAAGAAACAAACCCCTTAAAACTTTTCAATTCAATTTCTCTATAACTTATATTAAGACAAATTAGGGTAGAATCGAAGCTAAGGGTGGTATGAAATTTACTTGATAAGTTATCAGTTGGAAATGTCTCCCAAGCTTTCAAGATTTGATGCCCTAATAGACCTTAGGTTCCTCTACCTCTCTTCTTCATGCTTCTCTTCCTTTTCTCCTTAGAACTTATGAGCTTCCACGTACTTATTATCTCATTTTCTATGTTGGGCACCACGGTACAGGTAGCTTGTGCCACGACGCATGGCATAGTAAGGAAAATCCTCATCGCATGCACACGCTTTACTTCAAAATGCAATCCTTGCACTCACATCTATTCATTCAACACTTCAAAGAGTCAAAACACCAAATTGTCTCCTAAAATCTGAATCACTCACTAATTATTAATTTACCCTCAACTAGTAATTAGTTTCAAAATTAGGAAATCAAGATGTTACAAAATACACATATTCTTAAGCACTGTGAGGAGACAACAATGTATGTTGATTCCTAAAAATTTATGAGGTATTGTTTAGATTAAGCGGTATTTGAATTTTGGATATGAATTACCTAGGACAAGTCCATTACTAAGGTAAATAAAAATTTAGGGACTTAGATTTAACCAAGTAAAATTTTTTATTATAATTTTTTAGAATTTCAAATAATCAACTCTAACCTAGTTATTGCAAATGAGAACCCTAACCTTTTATTTTAAAAGACCCAAATCTAAAATTCAACTACCCTTGCCCCTAGTGTCATTTCTATTTAGTAAGCGATAAATCTATATAGTTCTCTTCTTTGTTTTTAGCTTCATCGATCTTGTCAATTACCATTGCAAGTCCTCATAGATGTCTCCAATCATTCATAAAGTTGCCCTTCATCTCCCATGTATCATTGTTTTCCATCTATTGTGTCGTCAATCTTCCTTAATCATTGTAGCCTCACAATTCTTCAAGTTCATCATTGTGTCCTCAATCATTAGCTTCGGACTATGGCCGATGCAATTCATGGTTTAAACCTTTAGTTCCACATTCTCAATGCTATATTTCTTTAGCCTAAATTTTTGTTGTCATTCTTGTTAACTTGCATATTCTTCTTTATTCTTTAATTTTCTTTTCTTTTTCTTTCCACATTCTCAATGCTATATTTCTCTAGCCCAAATTTTTGTTGTCATTCTTGTTAACTTGCAAGTTCTTCTTTGTTCTTTAATTTTCTTTTCTTTCTTTCTTTTTCACCACCAAGTGGGTGTCCATGTCACATTTGTAGCTAGTTTAATGCCTTAAAGAATGACATCTTTTATTTTGGCATGATAGTTGTAATTAAACTGGTGATTTGTTTGCTAATGCTATATGAACAATTTTTATACTACCCAAATAAAAAAATTAAATAAAAATATTTTAAATTTTAAATTTATATATGAACCCTCTCTTCACTTTGATAAAAAAAATTATTCTTTTATTCTAAGTGATGTGTCTTCCATACAAGAGAGGACCCCTATTTACACTAATGTTATGGAATTAATTTCAGACAACGTAATTAAACTAGATGGGGGGTTATATAGACTTTATGGGGATGTTATGGAATTGAAGGAAGGGTAATGACATTTAAAGAGGAATTATAGAATGGAGAAGTCAATTCCATTTTATCGTCCCTAGATTATACATGATACGCCCTCGAGTCAATTTCAACATCATCATTGAAGTTCGAAGATAGATGAGCTGCTTTAAATTGCTGAAACTCCATAAAATAGCAGACTCTACTTTCCATAGATAGGCTGATGTTTTGCTAATTGGACATTTGAAATTGACAAGATGTTGACATGATCATCTTCAACATCTATCATACATGATGATTAAAATTTGAAAGTGGCATTTTTGTGGTTCCAGGTAATGGAAGGTTTTATTGTGATTTTAGTTGGGTAAAGGAGCTACTTTATGAGTTCTTGGTTGTGAAATAGTAGGATGGAAAGGAGAAGCACTAGAAGCATAGTTTGCAACTCGAATCTGTGATGTTACTAGGACTTTTATTCTCACCCTATGATTATTAATTTCAAGTGAACAAGTATATCAGATAAGGGAGAAGCAACTGATATAAAAAGGATTTTTATTTGATTTAAAAAGTCTATACTGTAGCACGCGCGTTTATGAATTTTTTATAACAATCAAGAGAAAATATACATGTTCATCCAATAGGATATAATGATCTAGCAAACAAAAATATGGATAATTTTAGGGAAAATTGCCATGAAATCCCTCCTTGGGAGGGAAATTGTTTTGAGAGACCAAGGCCAATTTAAGGACCAAATACACCCTAACCTATGACTTTGCACACTAACCCTATAAGATAAGCTTATGACTTGTATCATGTAGCTTTCTTATAGCAGGTCGGTTCAGCACCTTATACTCTTTCAAGTTTCTATGACTTTAATTTGTATTTCTATAATTAATCAAAGTCATACTCATCTTGTTTCATCTATGATCCTTCATAGATAACTAATTTGGGATTTTTAAGACAATCACTATAGCTTGTCTAAGGATATAGTTATCATAGTGAATATGCAATTGATATGATAACAAAGAGAAATTCATTAAATAACAATGTACATAATACAATGATTGGCCCTAGGGCACAATTTCCAACATGAATGTAGCCTCAAGTAGTTAGAGTTGAACCAGGATAAATACTTATACAAGCTTCTCTCTCTCTCTCACTCTTAGAATCTTTGGTAATATCATTCCTACTCTATCTCTTTAATTTACATATTGTCTATATTTTTAACTAGCCCAATTCACCCCCTCTTAGAAACTTTTACAAAAACCCACTAAGCTGGGCTGTTTACCGACCATGGATATGATAACGTTATTCATGGTTACTAAGACATCCTATCTCACCCCCCTTTCCTAATATTTTTTAGGGAATTCAAATAAAGCTGAAAGAAGGGGACTAATGTTGGGGAACCAGGCTTCGTAAGTATGGTTCCTGGTGGATTATATACCACCTATAGGATATGCATATTTAGTTTTACTTTTATTTCTTCTGCATTGGATTTGTTACTTACTTGTTAGAGATATTTCTATAGTATTCTAAGGATGATTTAGCCTCTGAGTGCCACGGTGACTAGGGGATTTTACCAAAGTACAAATTGTATTAATTTGGTTTATTCTATTTTTTCAATGTTCCTTGGGATTACCTACTTGATTGTTAGAAAAGCAGAGCTTTGCCTAGGTACTTGCAAGCATGTTAGAGTAGGAAGAGCCTATATAGGTTTGTGTGATATATCTGTTTTGGATAAGCTTGTTGAGTTGCATGACAGGGACTAACGCATGAATGTATGTCTATGTTATATATGTTTGATCCTTTCCAATCATAGTAGAAGTGGAAAACTCAAATATTGTTGATGGAATATGTTTTAGCCTTTTCTAATATGGTAGCTCTTTGCTTGATTGAAAACTTTTCTACTATAGTAGAGCTAATTTTAGAAGATCAGGTTTGTTCTAATATCATGGTAGAGCTAGTTGCTATTTTTTACCATGAATGTATTAAGTATTTTCCTTTCTACTACGGTAGTATGTTTTCTACCACTACAAAAAAAATGACTTTTGACAGCAATAAAAAGTCACCGCTAAATGTTTTTAACGGTGACTTTTCACCACCAAAGGGTCGTCACCAAAAGTCTTGTTACTAATAGTTTTTGGTGACGACAAATATAGATGTCAGTTGAGCTAAAGTGCACCTGTAATTATTATATGCGAAATTAAATATATATTATTTAACTACATACACTTATATCAAATAATATATTATTAGAAATATATACATAAATATTTTATTTTATTTTCATTTATTAATATGTTAAAATAATTTCTGAGTGTATATATATTATATTTTTAATAAAATATCATTTTGTTAGGAAAATGAACTTAAAATGAAATATTTTTTAAATATTTAATAATTTTATTATAAACATTTTTACTAATTTTTAAATTTTATTTTTATTTTTTAAATGAAAATAATTAAGTATATAATTTATTTATAAGTATGTATGATATTAGTTTATGATAAATATCTGTTACTTTTTTTCCATATTTTTCTCAAGAATTAATAAATAAATTATTAAACTTTTATCTTCTCCCAAGTTAAATGCTTTCCCTTCTTTTATTAAAAATAATTTTTATCTACAATTTTCAATTATCTTAAAAATATTTTAATAAAAATTTATTTTAATCATATAAATTTTGTTAACATTCATTTTGCATAATTATTCTTTATTATCTTTAAGATAGGAAATGAGTGGACATGTGATAAACTCAAAGTAGATGCTAAACATAAAAAAACTCCAAGTTAAAAATCTAAGTGGATATTTCATAATCAAAATAGAATGAATCTTGTCTTGACTTGATCTAAATTAGTTTAGACTTCCATTAAAGATTCTTTAACAGAGTCAATCTAAAGTTAATAAAGAATACTTTTCAATAACTTTACAATTTAAAATAAACAAACTTTAATAAGTTTATACATAATTCATCCCTAATTCAAAAAGCCGTCAAGTATTCTCTACCTATTTTATTTGTTGCTTATTTTAAATAACTACCAAATATGGAGCATCTTATTTAAATAATCCTGTGGTAGTGAAAAGTAAATCTCAGCAAATGAAGTAGATATCATTTGTATATCAAGCCAAATATCAAGTGCTTAATGTGTCAAGTAGTCTGTAATGCCATTTGTATCTTACAATATCTATATAACTTTAACATTCTAATGCTTATGTATAACTTTAACATTCTAATGCTTATGTATAACTTTAACATTTCAATATTATTTATTTCTCATTCTATATATAAATGGCAACAAATTTTGCCACTAAAAGTATTTATAAAAATTTTTTAGTTTTTAAATTATTTTTTACGAAAATACTTTTAGCGGTAACTATTTGTCACCACTAAAAGTAATCATATATATTATATTTTTGATTTTTTAATTATTTTTTTATAAAATTTCTTTTGATGACGACAAAATAATTATATAATTATTTTTAATTTTTTTAATTATTTTTTTATAAAAATACTTTTGACGGCGACGGTTTGTCGCCGCTAAACGTAATTATATAATTTTTTTTTTAATTTTTAATTATTTTTTATGAAAATACTTTTTGGCAGCTACGGTTTGTCACTGTTAAAAATAATTACATAAATTTTTAAAATTTTTTAATTATTTTTTATCAAAAAACTTTTGGCGGAGACAGTTTGTTGTCGCTAAAAGTGATTTTTAGCAACAACAATTAAATATCATCACTAAAAAGGGGCCTTTGGTGGCGACAATGTTGCTGCTAAAAGTAAACCTTCGGTGGCAACTTTTAGCGGCATGACAATGTCGCTGCCAAATGTTCACTTTTAATGACGACTTTTAATTGTCACCACCTAAAGTCAAACTTTGGCGATGACTTTTTTTGTCGCCACTAAAAGTCACCGCAAAAAGCCTTTTTTTTTTTAGTGTACCATGGTAGGGGATTTAGCTAATTGTGGTAAGTTTAGTCATTTCAAGTAATATTACTTAATTTTATCACAACATGATGAATCAAAGTTCAAATCCTTACTAGGAGGGATGTCTATATTTAGTACCCAACTGTTCTTTGAATAGGAATACTTCCAATAGAAATATACCTATAAGCAATAAAAAATTATTACTTTATACTGCTGTTAATTTATTAAAAAATAATTAAATATCTATTTGCAAAATAAATCTTCAACGGGGAAAAATAACCATTTGAAAATTAAACCTATGATAAAATATAAGACTAATTAATGGTGGTTGAATCGTGTGAAATGCACTTAATTATCCTTAGTCAGGATCAAACTTTTGAATTTAGTTAATGGAGGCGGGGGGGGAGATTACATTGGGAGAGCTACGATCTAGGTATACGAGCCCTATAACACTATAATTTTTGTAACACAAAAAGTATTGAAAACCATATAATTCTAATAGAAGAAAACTTATCAAAACATTGATTCATTAATATATAATATAAAACATCGTTGTAGATGTGCGTCATCAACATAAGTAAAGTATCATAACACACTTTTCATTGTTTTTGGTCCGTCAATCATTCATCTTTTATATTGAACGACGAAAAACAAGAATTATATATTTGGATGCATGTATGTATGCATGCCAATAAACTATCAAATTGGCTATATATATATATATATATATTTATCATAGGGGTTGAATACATTTTTTTTAATTTAAACTTTTTTTTAGAAGCACTGCTTACCTTATACTAAAAGGTGGGACAATATATGAGAGAAAGATAATTTCTCTCCTAAAATATTGTTTACGGGAAATATTGTCCCACCTACAAGTATAGAATGCCTAGCGCTTTAAAAAAATCAAGAGAAAAATAATCTTTAACTTTATAAATAAAGTATCATGATACACTTTTCAAGGTTTTTAGTCCGGCAACCATTCAAATTTTATATTGATAGATATTCTGATGCATGCATGTATGCATGCCAATAAACTATTAAATTGGCTATATATATATATATATTATATAATAGGGATTAAATACAATTTTTTCGTATAAACTTTTTTTTAGAAGCATTGCTTATCCTATACTGAAGAGTAGGACAATATATGAAGGAAGGATGATTTTTCTCCTAAAAATATTATTTACAAGAAATATTGTCCCACTTTTAGTATAGGGTCCCTAGCACTTTAAAAAAATCAAGGAGAAAATTATCTTTAACCCTATAAATAAAGTATCATAACACACTTTTCAAGGTTTTTGGTCCGGCAATCATTGATATTTTATATTGATAGACTAGGACTTAAAAAAAAAAAAATTTTTAAATGTTTGTAATCAAATGGGCCTTGCATATATTGATAAACAATCAAATTCGCTGTACTCAAATGGGTAAAATATAGTTCTCCATTAATTGAAATTAGTCATAATACTTAATGGAATATGGTTAAGGATAATCAGGATTATTTTTTAGATATTTATAATTATTTTAGGATTCTCTTATTTAAAATATTTAAAATATCTTTTACATTATGATTTAATTGGATTTTATTATCGCTATCATCTTAGAAATATTTTAAATTTTATTTTCAATAAAATACGACATCCAGAGATATTTATATTATCTTTGTTATTTTTATTTATCTCTTTTAAAATTAGGGATAATATTTAATGTATTATTTTTAATATTTCTAAATCTCTATAAATAATCTTAAAAATTTTCATTAGAAGCAAATTTAATTTGATAGATTCAATAAAGTTTTATGCATTTTTCTTTATCTCCTCCCTCTTTTCTTTCCTTCCCTCTCGGCGTTTACTCTTTCTCTTCCCCCCTCTTGTTTCACATAAAATTGATAGCCAGGTTCCCACTCCACTTTCATGACCAAACTCATTCAGGATCATAATCTTAAACTGTAATATAAAATTTTTTTTGAGTTAATTTTTTCAGTATTCATATTTCTTATTTTTAGTACTCATTTTTCACATTTTTAGTACTAATATTTAACAATTTTAGAAATGTTTTAAAAACCGAACCGGCCAATGAATCAAAAAAGTCAAAGTATCACGGTTTTATGGTTTAATCAATTAGACCAATTGTCGAACCAGTGACATAATAATAAAATAAAAATAATATTTTTATGGGCACACACACAGATACATACATACATATATATATATATATATATAATATTAAAACACCCACAATATCACTCATGGTTTAAACTTGTTGAGTCATAACATATTAAATTTTAATTTCCTCATTTTTTTCATTTGTATATTTTTTATTTACCTTAATTTAAAAAAACACCAAATGAGTTTTCAATTTTTTATATACTTTCATTGATATAATGTCAATAAACAAATTATGCACTCAAGATTTTACTATAATAACCTAGAAGTACATTGGTATATACATTTTTAAATTAAATGAACATTTTATTATTAAAATAAGAATAAAAAACGGTTCAAAATGGTCCACCTAGTTCCGAGTTCCAAGTTTTTGAAAAAAAGAAAAGCATATACGAAAAAAAAAAATGGATATCCCATAGATTTAGTTGTTCTTTTTACTCCAACATTTCAAATTATTTTCTGGCATATACTTGCACTGTTGCACATGAGCTGGAGCCGCATAAAATAATTGAACGCAATTGTCCTTGATTTTTACTAATTTCTTATGGTCAGTAACTCAGTATAAGTAATTGATTAAAGGAGAAATTGGGGAATAAAGAATCTAGATTATAGAAAGTAGAAGAAAATGTGCATAATTTTTTTATTGAAGCTAACCTGCAGAATATGAAAGATCAATTGTATACTTTGAATTATGTCATTTTTCTCAATTAAAGATGTAATTGGGTAATTATGGCTAATTTTCCATTGATTAAAATATAAGTATCGACGAATAAGCGCAAGTCCAACATAAAAAGTTAATACAAAAAAATGATAGACGTATAACAATTTTGTTCGTAGCCTTAGCTTGGAGGCTTGGACTAAACTACGCGTAAACGCGTGAAGAAAACCAAATAATGACTTAAATCAATGACCGGCGGTGTTTGTTTAATCAAATCTATATCTATATATTCAAACCTTCAAAGCATTGTTATATAATACTCCCTCAGTTTTTAAATATAACAAAAACTTTATCCCTCAAATTTAGATTCAGCTTAAGTACCCTCATTCAATTAGTGTTTCATATGGCACGACAACAACAGCTTGATTAAATCGAATAATAGCAGTTAAAGATTTTATTATATAATACTCAAAAATATCAAACATCATAAGAGTTTATTGATAGTGAGGAATATTCTGAATATTTGGGAGAAATATGTCTTAATAATTTTCAAATATTGATAAAATCTCACGTATGTAATTGAAACACTCATTGAGTGAATATACTTAGGCTACTCACCGAATCTAAATCCACGTCTCTTTGTTTTTATTTGTAAGAAAAACTATAAATTTCTAGAAGCATTTATCACATCACTTCCTAAATTGTCTTATAAAGTCAATATTTATTTTCAATAGACAAATTTATTTCATTAATTACAGGGATAATTGAGTCTAATTTTTTTAATTTCAGCCATAGTTATTATACTTAATCAATTTTCTCAAATGATATGAATGGGCCATTTTCTTCTATATTTGAAAACAGAAGAAGTATATAAATAAAATATGTTAATGAATAATATAAATAAAATTGACATACAGTTGTTTGTAGAATGTCTTGTAATATTACCAAAATAAAAAAAGTCTTCTTGCAATGTAGATAGGAGTTTTCTTTTTCTGAGGATAAGTATTTTTTAAGAATATTCGGTAAATATTCTGTTGCTTTACTTTAGATTATCATAATTGTACTTGTCAATATATTATAAAAGTAACTTTTCTGCCGTATAATCCATGCTTTCAATCAATTAAACAGGATTAAACTGAGCAATTCAACATGGAAGTGGCCAATAGTCCAGTCTGGACGTGTATCGACGCCCGTGCATAAGCAAATTGGTTAATTAAAAAACGATCAACCTAGGGTTTAATTGGCATTTCATGAAGAAAAAAGTAATAATAATATCTTCTTTTTCGGTCAGACCTAAGTGCTCCCTCCAATAAAAAATTATAAGCCTTTTACTCCGCTAACCTTAATTCAAAATGTAAGCAATTCGATAGCTGTAGATTTTTTTTTTTCAGTTTATCTATTATATTTATTATCTAGATTTTTTTGTATAAATTTATGATGTTCTTATCATTTATTATAAATTTTATTGATATTCATATTATTGACTGCTAATATTTGGCACTCCCTTCTGTTTATATATTGCCCCTTTTTTAAATATTTTGAATGTTAAATTCATAAATTTTTAATTTTTAATTCAAAGTAATGTAATAAATGTACATAAATAATTTTTTAATTATTAAATTATTTTTAAAATCATTAGTTTGTTTAAAAAAAGAACAAATTGCTCCCCCAACCCGATGTCCATGTTCTGCGGCACGGCGCTATTGGAAAAAAAATGATAAAACTCTTTTTGGCCCCACTATTATATTAAATTTGCATGTGGCCCCCATAGAGTTGTTTCTAGATTCATCCCCGCTAACGCGCACACTGCCTGTTTATTCAAAAGCTCGAAAAGCCTAACATGTTTTTTAAAAGGGATTGTTTGGTGCCACTGGACGAAAACGCCCTTGGCAACCTAGGGTTGAATTAGTTAGAACCCGAGGTTTACTAGTTACCGATCGAGAAAAAGACTATTTCCAGACTTCTATTTTCGTGAGGGAAATACTAATACAGATCCAACCAGGAGAAAACACGAAGAAGAGAAACAATAAGAAGTAGAGCCCATCACAAACAATGAAAGAAGGAGAAGAAGAAGAAAGAGATCGAGAGAGAGATACACCAACTGTAGCTTTGTCGTCAAACATTAGAGTATTACGCACAACGCAGAATTTTCCCTCGATCTCTACAGTTTCTGGTCTGATCAGATCTGCAATATAGTGACATGAAGTTTTGGTGCTTGGAGAAATAATGGCAGAAAGCACAGTGGCCGAGAAAGGTAGAAAATGATATGAGTTGAAAGATTAGCGGCTCTGATTGCCTTCTTAGAATGACCACTCCTCCATCTTCTACACTCTCCTCAATTCATACTGTTCGTGGTTGAACAACAAATACCAAGCGTGCTAGAGACGCTGAGTCTCAATAGATAACAAAAAAGGTCCTGAGTTCTCTTACCACAATTCGCTCGGATGTAAAAAGATAGAAGGCTTTGATAGAATAAGTGTGTAATTTGATTGAACTGTAAAAATTACAGACTAAAATTAAGAACTGAAAAAAGGCTAATGAATGTAAAATACGCGAGTCTTGATCGAGTGTTGACTGCTTTCCCTATTTTTCTTCTTTCTATTTATAGTGTCCGATAGCAAAAGCCTTTCCTTTGAGACTTAGCACATTCTACCGAAGAATCAGAAATCTCGCGAAACTTATGGCACGGTCTCTCCATTTTGACAAACAGCCCGTTTCACTGAACTACTTGGGCAAAGATTTCGGCATTACTTAGGATCATGTCTTCGTGCCAACGGTCTAATATTTGAAGTTGACGGGATTTCGGCATGTTTATTTGTTGTGGACTTTATTGAGCTTCGAGGCTAGCCTCTTTTGTTTATATTGGGCCTAACGTTTCGATTACTTAGCCCAACTTAGCTTCAAGACCTATTTGAGCGACGTTTCATATTTAGCCCAAACAATACCCCCCGCGTGCCAATGGCTGGTAACATAAGCCACGTGTCATGTTTGAAAAAATTGAAACGTCGCTTCATTTCTGAGCGCCCACTGCCGATATAAACTTGTTTCCAGATTCTAGTCACTTCTCTTGCTTTCTTTGCCATTTCTTGAACTTCAATCTTCAGTCTGCTAAAATTTCTCCTACCCTAATTCTCGAATGGCTTTGTCTACATCTTCTGCCGCCGCACCTTCTTCTACTTCCACTGGTAGTCTGCTGGATTCTTTGGCGACTATCCGGAACCCAGTAAACCAACTAGGCAAGCTCGTAACGGTATGTATTTCATAGTCTGAACAAACCTTTTTTCCTTTAGACTGGTTTCCTATTCTAATAATGGTTCATTTCTTTTCAGGAGGGTTCGTCCTTCCACGAATCAATGGCTTTCTGGTAAGTTTCTCGCTTCTCATGTTTAGCCCTTCTATTTTATTGAAAAGTGCTCTAACTGTGCTTCCTTTTTATCCAGCACTTCACCTTGGAGTTTCCAAATCTCTAACAAAAGCAACGTCAAGTATCTAACAATTTCTCCTGACCTATCCGACGTCAACGCTCCCACACAACAGAATCCATGGCCACTGACCTCTCTTCACAACCTGGTCTTGGCCCGGATGACCTTGCCCTTCCCTGAGTCGTCCTACAGAAAGCTCAGGAACTGGCCCCAGTCTCCTCGTGCTTGGGTCAACTGGGTGAGGCATTTGAAGTCAGATCATGCGCCTCAGTGGAAGGAGATGGGTCTATGCGACCTGATTCAGTTATCTCTAGTCGACATCGATGTTCCCGTGGACCTTCTAATGACCCTTCTCAACTTCTGGGCTTCAGCCTATAATGCTTTTATCTTCGAGCTCAGTCCAATGTCCCTCATACTATGGGATGTCTTCATGTTCCTAGGGCTACCCATCACTAGGGAGGAGAATTTCTATGCAATCCTCGAGAAGCACGACTCATACACCGCCCTTCCTGCTAACTTGGAGAGCAAGATTAAGGCCGTAGGCTCCTATACGAAGATAATAGAGCTATTCTTTGAGAAGCCAGCCTCTGAGCCTGTCATCGCTACAGAGCACCTGGTCTTCACATGGATCCTGCTAAGCTAATGGATCTTGGCCCCGAGGGGAGGAAAGCCTGTGCAGCTACATCCAAGGATCACCTAGTCCCTACTTTGTGGCAATCAAATAGCCCTAGGGACTATGTTTATGTGCTGTCTTTATGACGGCATGAGGGAGTTGCTGATCAAGAAGCCCTTCAGCAACTTCAGTGGGCCCATCTGGTTTTTAAAGTTGTGGACGATGGCCTACTTCCCCAACCTTCAGCGAAAGCCCTTCCCGAATGATTCTCGCGCCAACCACCCCTTCACTTGTCTCTTGGGTGGTCATCCGCTGGTGGAGTCAAAGAACTTCTTTGAGTTCTTCTATCAACAAAGCTAGTCCTTAAGGAGGACCTTAAAAGCTTTCAACATCCCTGATCGCCACCTTCCCACCTGGTATAAGTATATAATGGAGAAGAAGAACACGCTCGCCAACCCTCTGAGGGATGATGTCTTCCTTTCAGCCACCATTCCCCGAAAGATGTGGCTACCATACATTGGCTCTTCCTCCAAGTCTCTTAGAGTATACTTGGAGTCTTATCATCCTCAACTAGTGGCAGGCCATTTTAGACTAAGCCAATGCATTCCTCAGGGCCTGTCCCCCCAAATCAGTGTGGAGCTGCTGGATAAGGAGGCTATCGATCAGATAGCCATTCCACTTACTACCCAGAAGCAGTGCAAGGTAGAACTTGTAGATAGATATGCCCGCCTCCGCTTCAACAAATGGTGGTCCCAGCGCTTTAGGCGCATAATAAAGAGCCACACCAGTAAGTATTTCCTCCGCATCTATCTTAGTTTTATCCTTCTCATTTTGTTTCCTTAGACTAAACCTGCCTTGTTTTTTGTAGGCAGTGATTGGACACAATCCCACGCACTGGTGACCTTTTTGAGGGGCAACATTGATGCCCCTGTCGCTTCCAAGACCCTGACGGCCCCTTCCGTGAGGACTATTGTCCAGGGGATGGAGTAAGATGATGCTTCCTCCCAAATTTCTGTTCCCCAGCCTCTAAAAGTTCTAGGGCTAAGAAGAGCTCCTCTAGTTGTCCCGACCGAGGAGATATTCTAGACAAGAGGAAACGGGCTTTGTCTCCCTCTACTGAGGCTAAAAGGAGAAAGAAGACAATGTCCCCGCCACTTGACCAACCTGCCTCCACCCCCTCCAAATCGGCCCCACACCTCAAAAGAAGAGGCGCACACATAAGCACCAACGGACGATGATCCTGTCAGCAGACTCCGACAATAGCAGAGTGAGTCCAATTCAATAAGTGGAGAAAGAGACCCAGCACTCCGATCTCTAAATGGTCTCTTTTTAAGCCGCCGCTACTCTTAAGCATACACTTATAGACCCAGTTGAAGTTGCTTAGGAAGTGGCCCAAGAGGTGGCTGAACATGACGAAGGTCTGGGAGCTATCTTGTCTACTACAGCCCCAGATGGTGTAGAAGATGTCGAGGCTGCCCTTGATCAAGGGGAAGTTGCTGCTACCGCTTTAAGTGACAAGCTGGAGCTTGGGGTTCAGGACCCTGTTGCTACTACGAGCCCCCAGATGGTCTCCCTACTCAATCTGATCCTTCCCTCCCACTTATCAAATATCCAAGAGGGTAGGAGCTCTGAGGGGTTGCAGGCGAAGTCTTTGAGTGATGCTCTAATTGCTCTGGTCTCTGCTCAAGGTGGCTTAGCGTAGGGTAGTTCTTCCACTCTAGCAGACCGTGTGGAGAAAACTTTGCACTCAACGGTGTGGTCTGCATGCACTCTTCCCTCTTCCACGAGCAAAGATAAAGCACTTGTGGACCTAATTCAAGTATAGTCGTGTTTGCTTTTTCTTTCCATTCTTGCTAGTTTTGTCTTGGTCTTTTGCTAATGTTATTTTATTTTCTTCAGCTGGCTGCACTGGAAGTAGTATCTACAGACGACCTCTTCTCCCGCATTCACATCTCTAAAACGGACGTTATATTGGATGCTTGGAGGGTCGTCCAGTTCCAACTCAGCCGTGATCCCTTCCTCATCCCTAAATAAAATTTTGAGGAGATGATCAGGGCTCTTGAGGCTGTGGCGAAAGGAGTCTCCATGTCTGAGTTGGCACTCTTGCGAGCTCAAGTCCCGGCATGTTATGGCATTGTCAGCTAGTGCCGCAAAGAACTCCCCCTCCTGTCCGAATATTTGAAGAACAACTGGGCAGTGAGGGATGAATATTTAGCCGCCAAGACCCAGACGACTGCTACTACTAACTGGGTTTAGGAGATTGCCCCCTGCGTTGATCACCTTCAGGCACTACGGGCTAAGGTGGCGGACTTGAGGCGCTAGCTCACAATGGCTGAAGAAGAGTTGGCGAAGGCTAAAGCTAAAGACGGTCCAGCAGAACCCAAGCTAGAGGTTGCTACTAAGGTTCTGGATGAGGAACGGACCATTTCGGATTCAGGCTATGCTTGAGTTTGAAACGGTCCTCGCACATCACCAGACCCTTTCTGCAGATCTGGACTCGGCTTTGTCAATGTGGGAGCTCATATGCAGCCTTTATAAATAATGTACTTATGTATAAATACACATGTTTTTTTATTTGTTTATTCTTTATTCCTTGTAACACGATTCAATCATGATAATAAAGAATAAACATTTTTTCTTACTATGCGAGTTTTGTATACCCGGAGGCCATTCTAGGCCTCGGGTCCTTTATCGCTTTCCTATTATAATGACGGCTAATATTTCTTCAAATATTTGCTGTTTATGGCCCGTCTATATGGAATTATGTCAATGCTAGCTAACATGTATGTGTTACCTTTAAGTACTTTGTCTACCTTGAACGGTCCTTCCTAATTAGGTAAAAACTTACCAAGTGTCCGGTCTTTAGAACCAGGTGGTAACACAAGTTTTCATATGATCTCGCCTGCCTAAAAGTGTTTCCATCTTATCCTCTTATTGTATATTCTTGAAACTTCTTTCTTCTAGATGATCATAAGATTGAGTACTTGTAAGCGAGTTTCATCTAACTGGATTACTCGTTCATCATGGCTTCGTTATAGTCGTTAGATGGTCTTCCTAGACTGCTTGCAACGCGTAGCGAGGGAACTGCTATTTCCATAGGCAAAATGGCCTCGTGCCCATATGTTAACACAAATGGGCTCGTGCCTGTAACCTCTCTTTTAGATGTCCGGTACACCCATAGTGTCTCGAGCAATCATTGGTGCCATTCTCAAGGATTTTCTTCAATTGTTTCTTTAGAATTTCGAGGATGATCTTGTTAGAAGCTTCGACCTATCCATTTGCCTGAGGGTAATATGGTGAGGAGGCCAATAACTTAATCCCACGTTCCTCGGCGAAGGTCTTGAATTCACTTTCAGTGAACATCATCCCCTAGTCTGTTGTAATCGTCTGAGGAATCCCAAATCGAAACACGATTTGTTCATGTATGAAGTTGATGACATCGCTCTGCTCTACTTTCTTCATAGGGATGGCCTCGACCTACTTAGTGAAATAATCTGTGGCCACCAAGATGAATGAGTTGCCCTTGGCCGAATAGATTTTCCCTATTATATCCATGGCCCATCCTCGAAAAGGCCATGGTTTGATAATCGGATGCATGTCTGATGCTGGAACTTATTATGTTAGCTATAAGTCTGACATTTCTTGCACCTCCTAGCATATTCGATGCAATCTTTTATCATAGATGGCCAATAGTATCCATGCTTGTGTACTAGTCATTACATCTTTAGCCCGACTGATGAGCCCCACAGACTCCCTCATGTACCTATCTTAAAACCTCCATATAATCGATGAAGGCCAAACACTTAAGTAATAACCCATCGGGGCCTTTCCTATATAATTCATCTCCAATTAAAATAAAGTGTTGAGCACGTATTCTTGTTCTGTAAGGGTAAACGTTGACTGGGATCTTAAAGATAACTCTTAAAATTTTCTCTCCAATCTCGAGCTAACCCTTGCGAGACTGTACTGCACTGTACTATCAAACCACGCTGAATGACCGAGGGATGTTCTTTTCGTTCCACCACAATTACTTTTCTGGTGAGTTCAGGTGACAACCTTAGCCCTAACGCTATTTGAGCCAGTTCATTGGCTTTCTAGTTTTGAGCCTAAGGAACATGAATCAACGTTACTGTTTCGAACTCCTCTAGAATCTGGGTAGCCCTGGTATAATACATCACTAGAGCTGGGCTCGTGCACTTGTACTTGCCAGTTAATTGTTTGATAAATAACTAAGAATCCTCCTCTGTGACCACATCACGGGCCTTCATTTCTTGAAGAATCTCAAGCCCTGTGAGCAGTGCCTCGTATTCCGCCTGGTTGTTAGTACACTCAAAATTTAATTGAAGAGATATTATTACTTTTATCCCCGTATGAGAGGTTGTCATTATACCAGCCCTAAATGCCTGTTCAGTGCTAGATCCATTGAACTTAAGCACCCAAGGCCCCGGATCTACTGAGAACATTAATAATTCCTGCTCATCTTCAGGGAGCCTGGCTGAGGGATGATCAGCCAGGAAGTTTGCTAACGCTTGGCCCTTTACTAATTTTTGAGACAAAAATATTAAAGAAAATTCTACCAAGGCCAAACTCCATTTTCCTATACGACCCGTCATGATTGGCCGATTAAGCATGTATTTAATCAGATCAGAATGAAAGATCACATACACAACTGCATTTATTATATAATGCCTTAACTTGATACAAGCATAATATAGCGCTAAACGAGCTATTTTCACAACTCAGTATCTAGTCTTAGTGGGAGTTAAATACTTATTTAAATAATAGACCGCCTGCTCACATCCCCCATCAACATTTTGGGCTAACATACAACCTATGAACGTGGCGGTAGAAGCTAAATACAATAGAAATAGGGTGTTCTCCCTCAGGGCTGCTAAGACCGGAGGTTTTGTTAAGTGTTCTTTAATCTTGTCAAAGGCCACCTGATGATGTCTGGTCCAGGTGAACTCCTCGGTATCTTTAAGTTTCAAGAGTTTGGAAAACTCCTTCATCTTCCCCTCAAGGTTCGGGATAAAACACCTGAGATAATTGACCTTCCCCAGGAACCTTTAAAGTTCTTTCTTGTTACTCGGCACCTTTGCCTCTAAGATAGCCCGTGCTTTGTTTCGGTCTACTTCAATCCCCCTTCTGTGGACCAGGAATCCAAGGAAGTTACTTGCAGTTACACCGAAAGCACACTTTAGTGGATTTAACTTAAGGCCAACCTCCCTCATTCGGAGGAAACTCGTCCTCAAACGTTTAATATGATTATGTGCCTTCTTAGATTTTATCATTATGTCATCTATGTATACTTCTAGATGCTTTCCTATCATATCATGAAAGATGGCATTCATAGTCCGCTGATAGGTGGCCATGGCATTTTTTAGTTCGAAGGGCATAACTACCCATTCAAAAGTTCCAATGGAGCCCAGACACCTGAAAGCTATCTTATAAATGTCTTCTTTTGTGATAAATATTTGATTATATCCAGAGAAGCAATCTATAAATGATAATAATGCATTTTCAACCCCAGCATCTATTCACCTGTCTGCAATAGGCATTGCATACACATCTTTAGGTGTGGTCATGTTTATGTTTCAGAAATCTATGCAAACTCATAGTTTCCCGTTCTTCTTGATTACTGGGACTATGTTTGAGAGCCACTGAACATACTTGTAGGGCCATATGAATCCAACCCATAGGTGGCATTGATGTCCTCCTTTACTCGTAGCTCCACCTCTACTAACATTCTTCGAGCGGGCTATTGGTGCGATCTATAGTTTGGCTTTATAGGAAGTGTGTGTTCGACCAACTGCCTAGCCAGTCCTGGCATTTCATTATAGTCCCATGCAAAGCAGTCCTTGAATTCCAGCAGTATTAGCTTGATGGCGTCCTTTTATTCTTTATCTAGTAGTGAGCTAATAAATATGATCCTCGGCTCTTATGGGGATCTGGGGTTTACTTCTTCTAGTGGATCCTAGACCTTTAGGGCTATGTCTTTGAATTTCAGAGGTATAGGGTCTAGCTCATGCAGTTGTGCTATCTTCTGGGTCTCATTTTCATATACAACTTCGGTCCCATAGACCTAAGGCCTGTAGTCTTTTAGTTTCTCTTGTAGATTGTGCAATCATAACTTTTGGATGGCCGCGGCTGCTACGACCTTTCCTTCATTTGTTTTAGTCATCAACCAGTTCTATGATGGGCTCGCACCTTTGTGAGGTTAGAGGCACTATAGCGTCTATTGTTGTCCTGCATGAAAGGATTCTTTGAGCCTTTTGGAATGTAAACGGCCCATGTCAACATCGTAATACCTCACATCCATAAAATCAGTAGTTACTGTGAATGGTTTGTCTTCAGCCCAGACCATTTCTACCTCCTCTCCTTTCTATATAAGGAGCATATAGTGCAGTGAAGAGGGTACACATTCATTAGCATGAATCCAATCCCATCCCAAGAGGGCCTGGTACTGTGCTATGGTGTTGATCACAAAAAAGGCCATCAGTGATGACTTGATCCCGACATCAACCTGTAATGGTAGTGCACCGAGGACCTTAGATACGGTCCCAGTGAACCCTACAACTGATACCTCAGTCGGCATTAAATCGTGCTCCTCTCGCCCCATCTTGATCATCATGCGAGTTGGCAGAATGTTCACCGCGGAGCCCTTATAAACGAGGACCCTAGTCATTTATCTCCCATCAAAATATGCCCTGATGTATAAAGGCTTCAGGTGCTGAGTCATCTTCAATCTGGGTTTCTCCAAGACAGCTCGCTTTAGTTTTCCTTCTATCATTTGCAAAGTAATTTGGCAGACGGGCTTCGCAATCTCTTCTTTCTGTGCCTGTGTGCTTATAGGCTCATACTCTTCCTCTTCTCTTGGCTCCATTAGGTAATACTGATACAGGCCTACTTGTGTCGGCCCTGAGCAGCTCTGCTTCTGCTGGCCTTGGGTATTGCCAGTGATGGATCAGAATTAAGAAGGTAATGTTAACGAGACCACATAGCAGAGGTTGAGCGGTATTTCTCCAATGTGAATGGTCCCCTTTTTTTGATTTTCAGCCTCGCTTCCTTCGTCCTGATCCTCGGTGGACTTTCTTCTGAACTTGCTAGCCTCCTATTGAATGTTAGGGCTATCTTGTACCTTAGTTTTTTGCTTTTCAAGGTACCTCTGTGTAGCCCATTTTTATTGAAGACGTCGCTTCTGGGTTCTTGTCAAGGCAGCTAGGAATTTCTTGTGCCTCACAACTCTCCATTTCAGAAGCGGCACGTTGCCAGGAGGCATAACGAACCTGCCTGAGCCCTGAGCGGCTTTTGGTTTTGAAGGAAGCTCTATGCTATTCTCTGATAGTGTTAACAGTGGTAACGGTAGGCCGTCGGGGCCTACATCCCAGCCAGTTGGTGTCCCCATGAATGGTTTACCTTATCCAGGGGGTGCTAAGTACTTTACAAAGAAGTTGAATTTGCCAGATAGTTCCCCTAATCTGTCCCAGACCACCTTAGATCCATCTAGTTCTGTCATCACTAATCCCCCTGGGCCAACATCCCATCCTGAGGGTTGTTTGCCATTTTTCTTCCTTTTCTACTAACTTGGGGAAACTACTTTGGAGCCATCCGGGCTTTTCATGTTTTGCCCCTCCGGGCCTATGTCCCATTTAGAAGACTTATTCTTATTAGACCAGCTCGTAGCTTCCCCAAGCAGTCCCATACTATCTTAGAGTTTCCTTAAGTCACTTCACCCCTGTTCCAGATGTTCTAAGGTCTTCCATCCTTCTACTTACCATCACTTTTCTTGAGCCGTCGTTTGCCAGAGGTTATCTCCACTATGTTAACCGTAGCAAATGGGCAAAACGGGTCCTCGTTTACCACTATAGATTCTTCCTTAGGGAATTTCAAAACTCCCTTGTTGATTCCATTTTGGACGATGTTCTTGAATCCCCAGCACACCTTGGTACTGTGGCTCCATGAGTGATGATACTTATAGTATTCCTTCCCTCTCTGTTCTTCTTTTGAAGGAATCTTATGATCCATAAGCAGGGAGATGAAGTTTTCCTTGAGGAGGAAATCAAAAATTTCCTCGGTTTTGGTAGTATTAAAGGTGTACTGGACTGCGTTCAGTCTTTTGGGCAGTTCTCCGGCCTTCCTCACCAGAGCCAGGCATGTGTAGTTACCAGTATTCTTTAGTTCTACCACCGCTATATCTAAGTCCCCAAAATAGGTCCTAGCTATAATTTGTCGGTGATGGCCCTCTTCCTTGAGTAGTTCCTCATAACCCCACACCTTGGCCGCGAGTTCATAGAAATCTCAAAATTCCATCCCCTGGAATTTCTTTTGGAGCTCTTTATCTAGTTTTGCCTATGCCAGATTGACAAATTTGGTTTTTGGAAGCGGCACGTGGCACCTACTCCTTAGATGTTTGAACCTCACTAAGTTTTGGTCTACTGTCTCTCCAACTCGTTGTGTGAGCTTGCGGAGTTTCACTATACTGACTTCTGGCTCTGCTTTATAAAACTGGATGTGAAACTTTTGCTCCATCTCTATCCAGCTGATAATTGAGTTACGAGGTAGCGACGTATACCATGTGAACGCTGAGCCCGTGAGAGTATTCGAAAACAACCTTAGCTTTAAGTTAGCGAAGTTCTCATAATTAGCAATCTTGCGGCACTAGATTATGGATCTCTCAATGTGCTCCAGGGTTGACTGTGTCCCGTCTCCTGAAAACAACGTGAAATCAGGGATCCTGTACCCCTGAGGGTATAGGTTATCCTTGTCTATATACTCCGAATAAGGTTTTGAGAAGGTAAGGTGGCTGATTGGCCTCAGCCCTAGTCCATATATATCTTGAATGGCATCCCTTAGAGCCTCCACATTCACCAGTTGGTTCTGAGGCTGGACCGCACGTTCTGGGATCACCGTCGTGCCCCCCGAGCCACTCGTGCTAGGATCCTATAGATAATACGACAGATTAATTAAAGGATGAGTGTGTGCAAATACTTGATAGTTAGGGATGTCTCTTACAAGTGTGCGGCCTTGATGGCCAACACCTATATTGACTCTAGCTTGTTGCCCCCTAGCAGCCCTACAGTTGAGCCTGCTTCCAGATAGGTGCCTCTTAATGATGCAGCTATATTCTTCATGCCTTCATGCAGAGCCTGTATCATGATCTGCTGTCATTCTTTCTCCCTGCATTCTGAAGTTTCCAGGGATATTGTAAAGAACCTTTAGTTCTCTTTCAGCTACTTATCCATTTAGTCTTGAATTCCCCATAGTACTTCTACCACAGGTCTGTTGGATATGATCAGTGGGTTGGGTTGGCCACTTCCTGACTTTGAGCCAGGGCTTGTGCTGCTACGACCTGTTGTCACCGGCACTATGTGCTCACAATGTTCAGTTGCTCCAGCATTGGGTGATAAGTGTTCTAATCCTGCGTGCGCAGAGATCCCTTCTGGTTCGTGAGAACCAGCACCTGTTTCATTAGTCCTTTTGTCTTTTCGTGTCCTTCCCATCTTTGTTACACAAATCCCACTGGGTGTGCCACAAATTGTTCATGGTTGAATAACAAATACTAGGCGTGCCAAAGACACTGAGTCTCAATAGATAATGAAAAGGGTCCCAAGTTCCCTTACCACAGTTCGCTCGAATGTAAAAAGATAGAAAGTTTTGGTAGAACAAGTGTGTAATTTGATTAAAGTGTAAAAATTACAAACTAAAATTAAGAACTGAAAAAAAGGCTAATGAATGTAAAATATGCGAGTCTTGATCAAGTGTTGACTGCTTTCCCTATTTTTCTTCTTTCTATTTATAGTGTTCGATAGCAGAAGCCTTTCCTTTGAGACTTAGCATGTTCTATCGAAGAATCAGGAATCCCGTGAAACTTATGGCACGGTCTCTCCATTTTGATAAACAACCCGTTTCATCGAACTACTTGGGTGTAGATTTCAGCATTACTTAGGATCGTGTCTTCATGCCAACGGTCTAATATTTGAAGCTGACGGGATTTCGGCATGTTTATTTGTTGTAGACTTTATTGAGCTTCGGGGTTGGCCTCTTTTGTTTATGGTGGGCCTGATGTTTCAATTACTCAGCCCAACTTAACTTCATGACCTATTTGAGTGACGTTTTATATTTAGCCTAAACACGTACATTTCCTAATTTAATAAAATTTAAACTACAGAAAATTATATTTCTTTAATTTTAAAAAAGATTTTATTTGATAAAGTGTTTTTCACTCCTTTAATTTTAATACCGTTAGTTTTATATAAAAATTATTGCTTCGACATGTACAGCTTCTACGCCGCAGCGTGCTTTACTGTTCCGTCCGCGGATCCTGAGAACACCATTCCGTCCAGCCCGCACTCCACCCAGTTCACCGCGTCGTCGTGCGCGTTGATGGATCCCAAGCATATGGCATCAGACAATCTCCCCAGCTTTATGTGGTTCGGTCCCACAAAGCCGAATACAGAACTGTTTTGTTCATGCTAAAGCACAGATACGGTAGTGACAGGAGCAAGATGTTGTGGATCAGAAGAAGAGGTGTGGGGGAGGTCGATGATAGTAAGAAATTGCACCGCTGAGCTGGGTCTGGAGCTGGTTTTGCTGCTCGGGGGAGGCCTGCATCTGGCGCTGGCTGCTTCGGGATCTAGAACCTGTAGAAGACGTTGGCGTCCTGACGGAACCGAACTTCTTGAGGAGCTTTCAAGAGGTTGAGCAAGTAAGGAGAAAGCTGTTCCAGGGTCGTCTTCTTCAGTGGGGTCGAGCAAGAGAGGAAAGAGAGATGGAGTGAGAGGAGAGAGCCGGGAAAGGGAGGGGGAGAAAATTAAATTTATGGGCTCACAATTAACAGCTTTTACTTGAAATTAAGCACCTGCTCCAAGTTTAATTGTTTCAAAATATGTCAAATAAAACTTCAGGTTTAAATTGCCTTTAATCTTATAATTTAAAATTTAAATTACCATTTAACCCCATATTTCTATTGTATCAAATTACAACCACCACAACAAGAAGTCTTATTTTACTGTTAGTTATTAATAATATATTATAAAATATCTACATGTTTTGATTTAACAAAAACAAGGATATTAAATATGTATATATATATATATATATACACATAATATGTTAGTCATGTACTCTCTCTGTCCAAAATATGACAATTTTCTTTCAACTAATCTTGGATCAAAATATAAACAACCTAATATTTGTAAAATATTTTTGTCATTTTACCCTTTGTATTTAATTCTTGTATCTATGAATTTATAACCTTGATTGTTGATGAATATATCATTGATATTATTCATGAATGAGGCGTTTTAGTTAAAAATTAAAAAAGATGTCAAGAAAATGATAAAGCATTAAGACGTATTTAAATTAAATTTAAAAGATCAAATGTTAAAAATAAATATAGATAAATAATACAATGTACAAAAATTTAAAATATAAGCTTATATATTTTTTTGAAAAAAATACTTTAATATGTAAGAAAAAATCACAAGAAACAAATAAAACAAAAAAAAAGAAGAGGAAGAATGGAAAAAATTATGTTTTGAAATATGCTATCATAGATAATGAAATATTGAGTTGGCAGCTTTGTAGATTAATGAAAAGAAGTTCAATTATTTGAGAGGAAGGGAAAAGGAAAATAAACTAAATTTTTTTTTAAAAATAAAAGAATACAAAATAAGGGAAAATAAGGATAACAATAAAATTAAAAAAATAAGGGGAGGAAAGGAAGGAATTATGAATTAAATTATTAGTATGTGTTATCACTTAATTTATTATCAATTATTGATTATTGACTTGACTCTAGGACATATTTTATGTTTATTCGGCTTGTTTTGCGTGGAGAAGGGGTAGAGTATTTTTATTCCATTTGCATTTTTTTGAAAACTATATACTGAATTTTGGAAAAAAAAAAAAAAAAGAACTAATGTGTACTGAATAATCTAATATATAACAGCGCGATGAGAAGGAGATATGGTCGGAGTGATTGGAAGCGTTGGAAACTGAAAGGTACGCAAGTCTCTCAGCAAACTGATCAGCTATATCTTTTCTACCTGTTCAAATTAAAGTGTTTAAGCTCACCATCGTCCTATTCTTTTTTCGTCAAACAAATTTTGATCTTGTCTTTTAGGTTTGTGAGTCTCAATTCTTGTAGCCTTTGAACGTCTCGCTATTATCCTATTACTCTCTCCCTCTCCCTCTCTCTCTTTCTCCCCCCTTTTTCCCCTTAAATACAGGTATACAGCTAGCTGGTATCTGGGAATAACTCTGATGTTTTTAATTTGCAAGGTTTTAAAGCAAATTAGAAGGGAAGGCTTACACACTTAACGTTATATAAATTTGGTAAGTAAGATTTTAATTTTCTATCCTCCTTAGTTGTACTTTGGAGCTATCCGAGTAGCTTTTCTTTCTTCTTCAAAAGCAATATATACAATTTTTGGTTTTCTGTTTTTTGCCCCCTTCATTCTTTTCCCCCATATGTTTTTACTCATGGCTAGCTTTTAGGCTCTGATATCATGTTGAGATTTATGTAATATTTAAAGCAATCCGTTAAACAAAAAAACCTAAAGCTATTTGGTTGGATTTACTACAAGCATACAAATACCTTTAATCTTTTTCAATCTTTTCATATTCATGTTAAGAGTCCCAAATTAGGGAGCCTTATAAGAAAAGTGAAGTGTCAAATATAAAGAGAGTTAAGATTGGCTTCGTGTCGAGTAAATCAGATATCTTGTCCCAAGTTACATTCTTCCATTCTTCCTAGAATATGCTTCCAAGAAGATAAGATAAGCTTGTTTATTAGTTTAAAAAACTTTCTCACCCAACGTATGAGTTTTTTTAAAATAAGCTCTCCATTTAACCTCTTGCTTGTAAAATTGGTATTTTTATTGAGAGGCTAACATCATAAAAAGGACTATCTGCAAAAAGTTTAAACTGAGTAAAGTGTTATAAAATAGAGCTATCATAGAGGTCAACTTTTGAATGAGGACATTGTTAATGAGTCTTATATTGAGAAGCTTTTGGCCTTTTGCATTAAAAAAAAATGGTGAACAACAATTAAGTCCTAAAGGAATGAATTAATCACAGTTAGGCCCTCAATAAAATTTTTTACAAAATGAATTATAAATATCAATTTAAATATTTACAAATAAAAATTTCTGTTGCAATCTAATAATTATATTTGACATTTAAATACTTATTTGTAATTGAAACTCATGAATTTATAATAATTTGGATCAATATTTTTAATTTATTTTTCAAAAGAATTTGTTAGAAACTTAACTGATATTAATTCAATATTTTGAGACCTAATTATCATTCTCAAAAAAAGAAAAATAGAGTTTATAATTTTAAAAGACTTTCCTACCCAATATGCAAATCTTCAGAAACAAATTCTTAACTTCTGCTCATAATAACGTGACGTATCATTATTATCTAGTATGATGTTGTTGTTAGTATATATGAATGGAATCATTAAGTATAATCTGAATATTTTCATAGAATCAAATCAATCCTTTGTGCACCAGCCTGACCTTAATCAATATACAAAGAATTCCCGCATACACCGGTTCAATTACTGATCTAAAAAGTCTACTTTAGTAAACCAGATGTAAAACTATTGCAGAAAGTCATTTTAACTTGTGTTAAAAATCATCAGTTATATAATATAGTGTGTTAATCGAACTCTTGCTTACTTCATAACAAAAAATTTTATGATCTACCTCAATTTACACATCTTACAAAGGATTTGGGTTTCACATATTTTTCTTTTCTAGTGTGTCACATTTAATATGTTTTTCTTTGATACTAGTGCAGCTTATTTAGGAGAACAAGGATATTCACTGCCGTAAGGAATCCATGAAGCCTGTCAAAGCATTTGATGAGACCAGGATTCCAATTGAAGACCTCATAGCAAAAACTTTTGAGCTTGATTGCAAGCCTTCATTTACCTCTCCTTCTTGCATCTACAAGGTTCCTGAGGCTCTCAGGAATGAAAATAAGGATGCTTATACTCCTCAATTGATCTCGATAGGTCCACTTCACAACAAAAATCCAAAACTGAAGCCAATGGAAAAACAGAAAATCCTCTATTTTACTTACTTTCGTCGACGTGATGAAGCAATGGTAGAGGTTTTAAAGCACTACAAGAAGTACATTGAAAAGAAAGAAAACCAGATACGAGATTGTTATTCAGAAACATCTCAAGATGATACGAACGAGTTCGTACGCATGATACTAGTGGATGCTGTGTTCATCATGGAGCTCTTTCTAAGAAAATGGGAAGCACACAAGTTTAGTAATAGCGATGATTTGTTTACAAGATACGGGGTAAGAACAAGTTTTGAACGGGATTTATTACTTATTGAAAACCAGATCCCATTCAAGGTCTTGGAGAAATTATACAAGCTTGTTTCTTCAAAGGTACACAAAGATCAAGACCATTCAAGTTTCCTTGACCTTGCCCGCTTATACTTTTGTGATTATGATCCTTATTATCAACTGAGTAAAGGCGAAATTGCAGAAAAACACAAGTTGAAAACAGTGTGGGAGAAGCCAGAGCACTTCGCTGACCTGGTTAGATGGCTTTCAGTTCCGCAGCATTTGATCTTTGACGCTTTCAGCTACTCTTTTTCTGTGAACGCTGCAACAAAGTTAAAACTGGCAGGGATAACATTTCAGCCAGATTTTTCAAGATGCTTACTTGATGTTACATTTGAGAAAAGACCAACTTTGAGTCCCTTGAGTTGGTTGCCCTACACACCAAAATCAATCAAACCACATTTGCAAATCCCAACGCTTCGAGTGGATAACTCAACAAAATCATTTTTTCTCAACCTCATGGCCTTTGAGCAGTGTCACTATCCACAACATCCCTATATTTCAAGCTATATTACTCTAATTGCCAGTCTCATTCGAACAAAAGAAGATGTGGAACTGTTAACTGAGAGTGGAGTTGTTCACAATGAGCTGTCTTCTGATGAAGAATTTTTGCAGATGATCAGAAGTCTTTCCAAACAAATTGTGGCCAGTTCCTTTTGTTATGGTCATCTTACAAAGGAAGTAAGGAAATATTACAACAGTGCTTACAATCATAGCATGGCCACTATAAGGCTGGTATACTTCAGAGATGTTTCAAGAACTACGATGACAATATTTGCCCTCGTTGCCATAACTTTCTGCATTATTAGCATTCTGAGTTCACTTAAATATTTAAATGCAAAAGTTTCAAGCTACTAATATTTGGTAATATTCCATGCTTTATTATGTTTGTCATTATGTCTTGTAATAATAATGGTAGTATAGTCTTATTGTTGATGTAAAAGAAAAATAAACTTGCTGTATTATAACATGTATATTATTGTATTTGTCAATTCATTGTTAATCATAACACTTGTTAGCTTCTTGTCCAAAGTGCATTGCTGAGGGAGTAGTGTAGTGGCATAACGTTGATGATCGATGCCTATGACTATAAGCAACGGTTCATTAGCTATAATTATATTGACCATATATAACAAAATCGTTATTACACATAATAAGACAATAAGCAATAGTTTTGATATGCCAAATTTTACAACCGTTTTTCACTATTGCCAAGCAATGCCTATAGTTTTCAACTGTTGCCGATAATTACAAATTGTATGCAACAATTCATTGAGTGTTGCCGTTTCCAATTAAATAACTTAAAAAATAATAGTCCATGCCTACTAAATTGTTATTATTTCCAAATAGGAATAATCTTGATAAAGTATGCCATATAATTTTCTCTTGCTACATCTATATAGCTATTAGCAACAAAATATATGCTTTGCTCCAAACAAACTTTAAGCTCATGGCAAGATATAATAAATGGACAAATAGGAGCCTAGTTTAATCTTTTACTATATTTCAAGAATGTCCATGACATTCAAAATACAATGAAATCTTATTATGTCTGCTCAAGTCATTAATATCAAGTATGGATAAATTCCAACATAAAAGTTAGGAAGCGTCCTAAACCATGGCGTAAATGTTTCAAATGTACACTATGATTTTTCTTCAATCAAAACACTCTTTAACAACCTCCAATTCACACTTTCTTACAAATAATTTGAAAAGAAGCTTCAACTTTAGAAAGAAAAAATTTGGGAAAACTACATATTAGGTCACATATAAGAAACTTATTTACAAATAAGTTCCATTAATTTGTAAAAACACTCATAAGTCCCATGGGATCTTCATTGTGATTAATATCTCTTGTAAAAAGATCCAAATGTCTTTAAACTTACGCCTTTGATTGACATTGACTGACTACAAGCTAGTGTTAGAACAATAATCGGCAGCCATTCACTGGTCAACTGTCCATGTTGATCGGTCATTTAAAAAAAAAAAAATCTATTGAAATATTTATATTTTAATACTTACAAGTCAAAAATTACAGATTAACAAGTAAATCTTCAAAATTTACAACTCAAACTTCTTATATTTACATCTCTACCTCATACAATATTAATAATATAATATTTACAAGTCAAACTTAACAAATTTACAAGTCAAACATCTTGAATTTATAAGTAAATCTCTAAAAAAAATTAAAATCTTTATATTTATAAGTAAACCTCATAAATTGACAAATGAATTCACATGACTTTTGCACTTGTTCTTCAAATTTTACAAATTAATTTACAAAATTTTCCAAATCATCCTTTTAAATCTACAAGTTGACTAAGTGTTCTTTACTTTATTAAGTTATAAATTTCTAAGTTTGGCTTATAAATTTAAGAGGGTTCCCTATAAATTTAAAAAGTTAACTTGTAAATCAATTTGTTAAATTTGAAAAACTAATTGCAAAAAATCATGTAAATTCACTAATAAATCTAGTATGTTGACTTGAAAGTTTAACAAAGTCACATGTAAATATTAAAGTATTAATTTTTTATAAATATTCTTATAAATTTAAGATATTTGACTTGTAAATATTAAATTATTAAATTATTAATATAGCAAAGTATTGACTTGTAAATGTAAAAGAATTGAGTTCTAAATCTTGACCTATAAATATTTAGGTAAAAATATTTAAGTAAAATTGTTTTTTAAAAATTGACAAGTCAATGTTGACTAGGGAGCAATCAACGGCCATCGACCACATATTGCAGTCAACACCTAGTAGAGGTTGGTCAACATCAATAGAAAAGGGGTGAGTTCAGGGACACTCAAGTCTTTTTACTAGGAAAGTTAATTATAGCCAAGTTCGATGGGACATAAGAGAATCACAAGTTCATAGCACTTAATTGTAAATAAGTTTCTTATATGATATCTCTATAATTTTTCCCAAAAAAAAAAAAATTAATCTTATAAGAAACATTGTGAATGCATTGAAGTAGTATTTAATGATAGGGTTAATAAGCATTCTGGACCTTGAAGTATTGAGCGAAAAGTGCTCTGAACCCTTAACTTTTAAAATATACAAAATGGACTGTAAACTTCTAAATTCATAGCAAATTAAACCCTACCGTTAACTCATCATTAAAGCAGTTATTGCTCATTAAGTGGGGCTAATCAAAATGTTGATGTCGAGATCTTTTATTGATGTGTCATTTTTAATGAACATCTGTGACCCTAAACTATTATGTGAGTATCATTCTGGACGTTGAACTTTAAAATTCAAAACAAATTACCCCCACCATTTATGTGTTAATTGTTAATTATTATATACACCAAATTAGCCTGAACGTGATCTCCCATGGTAAATGCATTGTTGGCTGCGGTGAACAACTCATAATATTGTAAAATAACTTTGTTGCCCTTTTTTTTTTACAATATTTTCCAAACGATTGGTATATCATGCTTTCATATACTTTATATCTCTGATTTATACTTATTTTGAATAATGTTTATTTATTTAATTGTGAAAACTTAAAATCCTATTTAAAAAAAAGTTTAAATATTAGAGAATTTTATAGATGATAAATGCAAAAGCTAACAATGTCATCAACGAATTTCAAACCCAAATTAACCAGTTAATTAAAATCTTAAACTTCTTTTCAAATAAGGTCCCAAGTTTTCACCATTAAATAAATAAACATTATTCAAAATAAAATTAAATCAAAGTTATAAATTATATGAAAGCATGAGATATCAATCATTTAGAAAACATTACAAAAAAGAGGCAAAAAATGTTATTTCACAAAATTATGGATCATTTGCCGCAGCCAATGATGCATTTATCATGGCGAACAATGCTAAGTCTAATTTAGACTATATAATAGTTAGCATTCCATATATAAATGGTGTGGATAATTTGCTATGAATTTCAAAATTCAAAATCCAAGATGTTACTCATGCAATAGTTTAGGATATATGACGTTCATTAAAAATGACACATTAGTAAATGACTGCCACATCAACATTTTGATTGGGCATCACTTGATGAACAGGAATGGCATTATCGGTGGGGTTTAATTTGTTATAAATTTAAAAGTTTAGAGTCCATTTTACATATTTTAAGAATTCAAAATCCAGAACGCTTTACGCGTAATACTTTAAGATCTAAAATGCTCATTAACCCTTGATGATATTACTCTTAATATAATGGAAACATCATTATTTTGGGAAAAAAAATCTTTCAAAAAGAAAACGCGGAAAAGAAATAAGAACTTAAGAATTAGAAAACAAGAGAAAGCAAGAGATACATGAATCCTGAGTAAATTCAGTAATGTCGTCCTCCAGAAGACCAAGATTTTTCTTTCTTCAAAGGATCCAAGGTGGACTGTTTACAAAACTCCACACTCCTTTGCAAGTCCTTAAACAACTTCACAATTTTGGATGCTGGGACCTATCTAACATGGCTCTCAATCCCACTAGCCAAATTTGCATATGCATAGAACATACAAAACAACATTGGCCCAGGTTTGTTAATGTTTATTAGCTGAAATTTTTCTTTTCGTTTCTCTTCTAATCTTCAGTCTCTTATATCAGCAGTGCAACAATGTGAGAAGTCATGGATGTTTGTTACATGCATTTCCCTGCTCTTGAACTGATGTTCGTGACAGCTCAGCACTTAGTTTTCTCCCTCCAATTGTTGTTACTACACCAAGGTTTTTATTTTTTATTTTTTGGGATTGTGGGGCAGAGTTGGCACCCAAAACTATCAAGTTACCAAATTCGAAAAAGAGAAAGACCCCTTAACCGTGGTTGATTACATAACTAATTTTCATGATGGAAGGTTTCCACAGATAAAAGCCAAATTCCCAAATGTAGAAGTAAGTCTAATTCTTTTTTCCAAAGAAACAAAATCTCAGTAGAGCTATCCCAATACCTTAATTTGGACAGTTTATTACTGAGATCAATCATCATCGTGTAAATTTCAATAGAAGTTCATAAACAAATTTCTACATAACAATAGCCACTTGAACTTATAGAGGTAGGAAGAGAAGCACAATTGAAATCAAAGTACACAGGTACAACATTATTCTACATCTATCTATTATCAGTTTGTGGCCTTAGAGCAATGGTTTGAAAGTATTGCAACTCAGTCCAAATTTCCCTTAGTCAAATTCCATACATCATAAATCATAATGTAGTCAATCACTGCATCCCAACACAAGCATATAATATAACTAGAAAACTTAGCTGTACATGTCCTGCTCTAGAAGCGCATTACTCCAAAGAGTTTGACTGCTGCCTTCACAATGGCAAAAAGGCACAGCTAACAAAATTCATTTGTAGGAAAGCACTAGATCCAGGACTAAAAAAGAAAGCATTCATGTTGACCAATTCAGTGATCCTTACTTGTAAAAAGGAGTAGAAAAGCAAAAGGAAAACTCAGATGAGTTCTGATTGAAAAATATTATATTAAACAGAAATGAATTAAAAAAAAAAAAGGAAAGAAAGAAATATCGCTGCATATATCTAATTTTAACTATTCTCTATGTCCATACCTCTGTAAGCATGCACCTGTCTTTATAGATACAATTTCCTGACAGAGTTAAAAGCTCAAATTTTCAGCTGTCTAGTGGTGGAGCCATTTCTCTAGGAAGCAAAAGATTATGAGAGGGGGGGGGACTAGTTTCCAGATGTTGATATACTGAAAGTTCCTTAACATAAAAATGCTGCCACACTACCACATGTAAAGAAGAAAAAAAGGATTTCAGAAGAAAATTGCTTAAACCAAATGTCTGGTTTGCTTCAATTCCTTAGCATCCCAAAGAATAGTCTTTCCCCAAGTAATCGGATGTTCCAATGTAAGTATATTTTTTATGATTTCTTCCAATACAATCATACTTGATTGACCATAACCATATGGGAATAATCTCTCCCAAGATAATCATTATCCCTTAAAAATTGGGAATACTTGATACAACCTAATTCTCATGCCCACCTTTCTACTAGTTCACTACCTTTTTCTTACAAAAATCTATCTATAGTCATTCTAGTAAGCTCAAGCACCTCACTTTATTCCATTCATATCCCTTCCAACAACAAAACAGGCTCTAAATATAAGTATAATTATAATAATTATAACCAACCTAGCAACAGTAATATATCAAATAACATAACAATACCAGAAATAACGAAGCTCAAAGCAGGATTGGAACGAGCAAACCAGAATTGAAGGAGGATTGGAACGAGGAAGAAGACGGGAAAATATGATCAAACTTCACCAACTCCTTGATGACTCGGACGATTCACTAAATGGTCCTTTTCTCTCTTCTCTGGAATGGAACGAGGAAGGACGAATAAAGACAAAATCGAAATCAAACATCAAACAGAAAATCACAACCAAACACAAAAAGCGAAACTCACACTCCATCACTTGAGCTCGATTAATCTAATTCTTAAGGCTACGAAAATGTGAGAAGAATAAATGCCGTCACATGATGAAGTCGAGCACAACGAGGAGGATTAGGGATTTAATACAAAAGAAAACAGACAATGGGCCACTAAACCCGTTGGATGAGAGTTGAGGCCCATGATACATGTCGACAGTGCATTACAACCAAACTTGAGACCAAACAACTTACCTTAAAGCCCACAAGCCGAAGGAGGATCCTCCACGCCAAATGTGATTCACCGATTTGCATCCTCTGATGAGGTTGTTTTTGTGTGATCTACCTATCACATTTCACACACGATTATAAAAATTAATCTATTTAAATTTATTAATTAATATAAATCTATAAATAAATATTCCAACAATTGATGATTGCCTGACTTGTTAGTATTGGAAAGATAATAGTTAATGGAAAACTTGATTTTGAATGCGCATGAGAGTCTTGAGAGAGTTAGGGTAGTCAATTATCTTAGGTAATGTTTAGATTGGTATATGTGGATTTGAATTTTAGATCTAAAATCTTACATTTCAAATCTTATATTTAAAATTCATGTATTTAAATTTTTTTTATTTAAATAGTTTACAAATTTTCCAATGAAGAATAAAGATGAGTACAGTTTCAAAACGAAAATGAAAAATCAAAAGTGATGAATTTATCTATATTTTTCAATTAATAAAAAATAAGGAAAGGTACAAAATTCATAAAGGCATCCAGTAAAAACACGAAGAGAATGTGATATTTGATGTAATTGAAATTTCAAATTATTAGAGCATAGGAGAAATTTAAAATTAGAAAGGAAATGTAATAAGAGATTGATTTGGAAATCCAAATCCATAAAATTTTATTTATCCAAATGAGGGATTTGATCTAAATCCAAATTCAAACCTAAATTATCATCAATTCAAACATACCATTAGTAAACTTGCAATTCAAGCAAGAGGTGAGGCCACGGAGAATGTCCAAGAATTTTTTAGATGTTCTAAGGTGGTAACTAAAATAATATTTAAGTAAAACCCTTTATCTAATTACTTTATTCATCTCTAATAAGACATTTACAATCAGCATGCCATTAATGTTCATCGAATCATTAATATGCAATTTAACTCAACCTACTTTAGAAGGGCACCATTTGGTTTGTGATTCTTCTCATCCCAAAATTAAAGAATTCATCCTTGATTCAAGCTTGAGGTTGTTGATTATATGCTAGAGTGCTAATGAAAGCAATGTTTCCATTGAGGGTGTCATCTTCCCGCTTTTCAAATGTTTCAATAGACATGGGCAAAATTTTCTACTAAAGAATTTATCATGTAATTGAATTCCATACATCTTTCTTTGCATTCCGTGCTATCCAAATGTGCAAGGAAAGAAAAAATAGCTTCAAAAGTTTAACCAATTTTATCTAGACTTCCTACACTTTTCTACAAGAATGAAAGATATGGATAGAGCAGTCTAGGGTGTTACAGCTAAAAGGACAAGTTCTTTGATAAATTCTAGTTCATTCTATGCTAATAAATTTGGTTTGAATACAATTCCACACAGCCTTTTCATAGAAAAAACTTTATTTTATCATAAGTGGGCAATGTGGTTTGTATTTAAGCAATTTTTTTAAATTTATTTGTAAATAATTTCTTTACATGGGACATATGTTTAATTTAAATGTTATGAAAAAGTACTAAGTTGAATTTTAGGAAAAAAAAAGACTTATATACATAGTCTTATATATCTAAGGTGCTTGTTTCCAATTAAATCAAAACATGTGAATTTTTTTGTCACTCCACAAAAATAGGGGGTGACTGGTATAGGATGTGAACCACATCATACATCCCGTAAGCCATAAATTCAAGGTTTATTTCCTTTAATTAAAATGTACTCAGTTTTACACTAACATTTTAATACTATTGATACTAATCATTATAATAATTATTTCAACATTTCGTAAAAATTTTGACAGAACCTCCTCTGTAAATAGAATCTTTCAAAAATTTTGTATCACAAAAAATTTCCTTAAACATTATATCAATCAAGAGCTTGGCTCCTTCCAACCAGTAGACAAAATGTATAATAAACTAAGAACTCTAATTATAAGTTATGTGGAGAACCTAATCATATATCTCATGACATAATACATAAATTTCATATTTACATCAATAAGACATATTTACATAACAAGCCTCCATTCTGTTCCGCAAACATCCATCATTAGTAAGCAAGACGTACAACATCAATTATGCTATCTGAGACGAAAATAATTTTTCAATGAATAACGTCCTAACAATAAATAATTTAACATGAATAAAAAGAAAAGTTTGAAATAACCATGTAAGTTCAAGAGACAACAATTTCCATAAAAAAGTATAAATTTCATAATAAAATGGCTCTATAAACTTTTGAATAAAATCTTAAACCATTGAAGTATTGTAGCAAATGGTAATATCACTTGATTTTTAAGAAGTCACATAAATGAAATAAACACTTGTAAATAAATTACTAAATAAAAACCAATGGGATATAAAATCACCAAATAATCAGATTCATAATTATAGGGACTTATCAAAACAATTAACAAACATGGACATATAGTCCACGAGAGTAAATAACCCAAACGCGGCTTGTGCCACGAAGACAAACGTGGACACATAATCCACGAGGGTAATGATAACCAAACGCGACTCAAAGCCACGAAATCAAACGTGAGTACGATGCTCACGAATAACCATCCCTTCGTTCCGCATGCATTGGCTATCACACGAGGCTAGCACCTCCTATAAGCACCCTACTAGCTAGGTGTACCATGACGCGCTAAGGGCTAACAAAACTGCCATTAGCAACCAGTGTTCTGTATAAAGTTCCTTTTTAAAACCATTTTCAAACATGTGAGAAAATCATCACTTTCAAGATACAGTTCTCATTCTCAAAATCAAACTCGCATGAATACTTTTAAGCATTAAAACTTGCTAGAATAAAATTTCATATCCAATGCTCATGCTTACATTTATTGAATAATCAAAAATTGCCAATACTAATGAAAAGGAATTTTATTAATCCTAAAGGGATATCTCATAAGGGGTAAAACATTCATATGCTATGATGAATCATTTTTCACCACCATCTTAAAACTTAAAAATGAAGAAATTTAATTAACAAAGTATCCACTAATCAACATAATTATTATTAAAATAATCAATGTAGCAAAATAAATTTTAATAAGAAAAATTAATTGATAAATTAGTTAGGACACTATCCACTTACCTGAAGTGTGCCTGAGTACTAAAATTAACTTCTTAGAACCCAATCAAACCTTCCTTCTATTAAATGCCCTATCTAATATAAAAAGAAAATTCAATGGCATAATCAAGTTTGATAAACTCTTTCCAACTCTTGTCAAGCAAGCAACAAAACTTAATTAATATTATATATACACATAGCATAATTAATCACTCTAAATTCCAAGTTCTCCTATCACACTTGCTATCAAGTAACTCAAAGGCATTCCCAAATCAAATTTTTAAACATTATCATTTATAATTATTATCCATACAATTTCATAGAATGCAACTTGTCTCAGCACAGTTTCATACTCAAAATTCTTCATACGATTCAAGTTAAATTCATGAACAATTAATACCCAAACTAAGTATGTACCCATAAGAGTTAATGAAATTTAAAAAAAATCATATCCGACCACAACTCTTTCTAATATGCGTATTAGTAAACATCTTGCAAGTACTTTTTTTTTTCCAATTCTCTTCCAATCCCCTCATAATAAGCAATATAATTTTATTAAACTTCCATCTATCCTTGCCGCAACATGGTTGATCCAAATGATTTAAAGTTTTCCAAAGCATCCTCAATTACATCACAAAGTATTACTTAAGCCAAAGCTAAATTATTTAATGGAGATAAGATCATCTTTTAGACCTTTCAACAAATACCTAATGGGCATTAATTCCTAACTCATTCAATAAAGTTTACTAACCCCAACCACTTGCCTAATTTTTTTTCAGCATTGTTAATTATATCATATTCAAATAAAGTTTAGAGCCAAAGCATCATCCTCTTGTTCTCTATAGTTTCAACTTAAATCAAGTTCCCCTTCAAACTCAATATGTATGACAATACAAGGGAGGAAAAATAAAATTCACAGCCTTAATTATCTCAGCACACGCACACACAAAACAAGAAGAAGAAAAGTTTAAGCTACTTACCTAAATTAATAATAGCAGAAAAGGGAAGGAGAAGAAAGAGACCAACGAAACAAGGGAGAAGACAGCAATAGACCAGCTTCTAAACTCATGGATCGGCCTCCAAAAATACCAGACTAGCTTTTTGTGTGATCACCACCTATGAACAGAAAGAATGGAGAAGAAGGAAGAAGGTCTGACCACACTAAAATCAAACGCATATGTGAGGCTTGAAATGAATGATGGCAGAGAAAGGAAAAGGAGAAACTCCTGATAGCAGTGGTGGATGGCATTCTCTAACACACCCATACCGATGATGTTACAGAGCTGAACGGGGAAAGGAGGACGTCCAGTTACTGCAGCAACAGAGAAAAGAACAAAAAGACCAACAGCAACTTCATTCAGCAACTACTGGACCCTCCTCCATATACCACCTTTCTGGCAACTTACTTCCCATGCAGATAACACCAGTGATAAAAGGAGGAAGGAACTTCGACCCACCACAGTAGCTAGAACAGGGAAGACGCACAGAACCATGTCAGACACTCTCAATCACACTAATGAGCTGAACAGCAACGGAAGGAAGATGGAGAAGATGGATGAAGATGATGGATAGAAATTGCAGGCCTGAAGGTTCGAAGCTTTTGGATCAAATTTTTTTAGCTCTCTCCAAAATACAGAGCACGCTGGAATCAAAGGAGAGAAGAAGCTGAAGGTTCTGGATCTCATTTCTCTTTCTTTTGCTCTCTCTCTCTCTCTCTCTCTCGATGGTTCTTGAATCAGATCCCTAAAATGAAAGAAGAAACGTGTGCTCTACCCTTTATCCCTTTCTCCCTTTATTTATTTAATTTGACAAAAGGGCATTTTAGTAATTTTGCCTTAAGCTAAAGGTAAAAGGTAAAATCTCACTCTTGACCTCATGAAAATTCAAATTTAGGACCTGTCAATAATGTAGTTAGCATAAAGTCCACTAAGCCACAATTTCCTCTTGATATATTTGCTCTAAAAATAATAAAACTAAACTTTAAACACCTTTTAATAATTTAATTAAATAATTTTATTTTATTATTAGTATTATTTATTTTATTATTAGTATTATTTTTTTCTGGTCATTACATTTTTAATATATTATTTATTCTATAAGAAATTCTTGCTTTTTTATAGTGTTGATATACAATTCAGACCCTAAACTATAGGTACAGAAGTGATTTGAACCATAAACTCATATTTGGTACATTATGAACCCTAAACAATTAAACTTAGGATAATTTCATCCCACCATTAAATTAAACTAAACTTCCATTACTTTTTTAAAAAGGGGGCATAATGTGTAGTTTTCCTCAAATTCTATTGAACCAAGTGTTTTGATGATAATAAAACTAAGAGAAAGGTGCATGTTACTTGTGCATATTGAATATCAAGAATCATGCAACAAAACAACAACAAAATGTTTGGACAATAAATGCCCACATTGGATTGACACACATATGCAAGCATTTATGCTTCACATTGCTTCATTCATGGTTGGACAATGAATAGCCACACTTAATTGACATACATATATTTGCACCTATGCTTCACAATGCATCATTCATGCTTGGATTGTGAGTGTCCCATGCATGATTGATTATATTTTTGTGCATATAAGACATAAAGAATTTCACTCAAGCTTGAACCATAAATGGACTTACTTGAATTAGAGAGTCTGAAGTGAAGACATAGCACTGTATACTAATTCATGCTTGGACATCTCTATGTCCATGCTTGATCAGCAAGAAAGTGTGACGAAATATCTTGGTTAAGCTTCTGTAATCTGATTCAAGCTTGGATGTTATTTTTCCCACACTTGATTGATCCTAAGTGTCAGCTTGAGATAGGCCTAAGAATCAATCCACACTTGGATTTGAAAAATCCACAATTGAATTTTGAAAAATTCACACTTGAATGGATGAACCTGAGCACTGAACAAGCTTTACTTAAAATAAGCCTTAGCACTGAACAAGCTATTCAAGCTTGGTTCAGAAGTGGCCCAAGAGTGATTTTCATCACAAAGAACCAAAATCCTTTTGTGCAATCATCCATGCTTGGTGCTCAAATTATCCATGTAAGATTGAACTCACATAGAAGCTTAGTGTTTCAAAACACATCATTCACATTTGATACTCATGAGTAGCCTACACTTAAATCATTGAAGTGATTGGTGAGTCTATAATATCTTGATTTTTAGATAATAAATAAATTATAAGTTTGGTGACTTATTGAGGATTTAACAATAGGAATTTATATTATTTTGAGGTTAAATTAAAGAATGAATTTGTATTTGAGGTTATTTGGGTTAATAACATAGTTAGGCATTTAATTATGGATTAAATATGGCCTAGAGTCATATAAGATATATTTATTATGCTATCTTAAGATAAAATTTAAAGACAAAAATAATAAAATATAATAGGAAATAAAATAAATGAAATATGCAAAAAAAAAAAACAAACAAGCAAAACAAGAAGAAAGAAAGAAAACAAATAGAGAGAGGATAGAAATAAAAGAAGAAGAAGATTTAATGTAAAGAAAATTGGAGAATGTTGGCTGAAGAACCAAAAAGAAAGAAAGAAAAAAAATGGATGTAAAAAAAAGGTGGTCGTGAGACCCACTTGTTTATTAAATATTCACACCTCATTTTCATTTCAAACATATTCCTTTAGTTTTTCGCACCTGCATTTGTCTTCTTATTCTCTCTTCTCTTTGTTCGCATCATCAACCATTTTCAGGTGAGGTTGAGCTCTTTTTAGTTCATTTATACGTACAAAATGACTCTCATTCTCCAAATTTCTTTTGTAAATATCTTCTAATCATTAAAAGCTATCTAACCATTGCATTATTTTGAGGAAATGAGCAAATTTTCTGATTAGGGTTTTCCAATAGGATAGTTAATATGAAGTTATAATGATTTAAAATGAATATTGAGGTTGTTGGAGGTGTAATAAATGCCATAAAACATTTCTTTAAGGTTGGAATTCTGATTTTAGAATATTTTAATTTTGAGTTAAACCCTAGATCTATATGATCGAGTTTATATTGAATCTGAAATGTGAGGATAAATTTCTAATTATTAAATGTTTATTTGAGTATGAATAGATATTTCTAAGGCTGTGGAATGGTGATTTAAGGCTTGAGGATAATTTTTAAATTTTTAATTTATTTTTGGAATATAGATTGATGAATTTGTGAGATTAGGAGTGATTTGAGACTTAAATATAGTTTGTTAGGGTATAAGAATTTTAGGAGGAATTTTGGAAAGCTAAATGAGGCACTAATGTTGAATTAGTGTTAATATTAGTCTTAGGCCTGAAACTTTCTAAATCTTTAAATTAGAGTTATTTATTAATTTCAATATAAAATTATTATGGGATGATTATGAAGATTATATTGACAAAGAAAGTGGTGAAAAAGGAGTTGTGAAAGGGAATGTATTGTCCAAGATATAAGGCAACCATTATTAATGTGTTATGATGGGTGTGTATGTGATTGGTTATGTGTTATTTGTTGCCTAGAAAATTATAATTTATTGGGAATAAATACTTGTATATAATTGTTTGAAATTACTACCAAGTGGGTTAATATTTGTATATGTGTATTATGATGAGATATTATTGTTCGGTTGTTTAAATTATGCATGACTTATCATGGTATTTTAATATATGATGCTGTTGGAAATTTTTGTTTAGTTAATTATTATCACATGGTACGCCCTTATTAGACCCAATTAGTGGCATGTAGTTTGGTTTAACTTACCTTTGGTCAGGTGATTTGGCATTCGGGCATGGCGAAATGAGGATATAAGATGTAATCATGCAATTAAATATTTGTTTGGTTTGTTTGAAATATTGTTCAGTTAAATGTTCTTATGTGCCTACTTAGCAATCGCATGATTAGTTACATCCACATGTATCATTACAAATTAATTTTTGGTTTTTGGGACTTTTAAGTCTCATTCCCCGTGGATAATATGTTTTTTAGGAGCAAGTCTGGCTAAGGAAGCACCAAAGGCATAAATTTTGGTGTATGGACGCCACTTTCTTATTGCCTCTTATTTTGGTTTATACAATGTATATTGTGCCAACTTAAGACATATATTATTTTGTCGAGCATATAGTTTGTAATCTTTAATTTGACACATCTATATGGTCAAGAGGATTTTATCTGTCCTTCTTGATTCTTGATTTGATTTGAAGGTTATGTTATGAGAATTTTGTATGTCCCTTAGGAATTTATATGCAAAATATTATGCTTGATTGTGAGGATCCTGTCTGTCTCTCATAGTCTTAATTGCTTTTTGGGATATTATTTATATAACTAAATTCACTTGTTGGTGTTGATTAGTTAATAAATGTGTGTTTATGTTGTGGACAAGTACACATCCTCTAGCTATTTTGAAGGGCGAACAAGTGTTGAACTATGGTGAAATCATGTGTGGACCCACTTTGGGTATTACTAAGTATACTATTACTTAGAAGATATTACAAAATTACAATATGATATACACTTAGGTCACATAGTCATACCAAGAACTTATTTTTAATAATTGTTTGGGATTTTGTCACCTTGGGATAGGCTTCTACGCTAAATTTTGATTTTAAAACTATTTTCCTTAATATGAATAGTTGCACATTGTCTTCTATTAAGGAAAAAATTATTTTAACGGTATCTTAATTACCATGACAGAGCTTATTCATTTTGTTAAATTTTTTCTATCATGGTAGGCCATTTGTAAAATAATTTGTTTATATGAAAAATTATTTTCTACCATGGTAGAGTTTTAAAAGAAGTTTTGTTATTCACTACTGAAGATCCTTTTCTACCATGGTAAGGGTTCATGATTTAAAAATGGTTTATCAAACTAATAATTTTGTGAAAAATCGGTTTGAAAATTAGAGTGTTACATTTTGGTATCAAAGCCTCATGTTTCAAGACACTGTTTTGGTGATATAAATTTAAGCTTTTGTTCGGAAGTAGATTTGTTGTTTAGATTTAATATGTGTTTATTTTGTGTTGCTATATCATATGCAGTGGGTCTAATTAGTACTTCTTTAGCTATGACAGATGAAACACATTGGTAGACCTGCTGACTAACGCCAATTGATAAGCCACTAGCACAACCTTCTTTAAAACCTCAAAAGGACCCTTATACTGATGAGACAACTTTTAGATCGAATTGAGTAGCCAATACACGTTAACAAGGAAATCTTGTGAAACACGTGATCCCTAACCTCAAAAGATATGTCTTTATGATGATTATCTGCATAACTTTTCTATTTACTCTGTTCCATAAGAAGCTTTTATTAGATCAATTTGATTTTCTCTGTGGTCCTATCTACCACATCTGACCCCATCAATGTCCTCTTACTTAACTCATACCAACAAAGAGGTGATCTGCTCCTTCCACTATATAGTGCCCTATATAGAGCTATCTGAAGACTGGCATGATAACTATTATTGTAAGCAAATTTCACCAAAGGCAAATACTTATCCTAGCTTCCCCAAAGCTTTAGGGCACATAATCTCAACATATCCTCTGATGTCTGAATCGTCTACTCAGTCTGTCCATCCGTCTATGGATGATAGGACTTACTGAACTTGAGATCCATCCCTATAGCCCTCTATATAGCCTACCACAAATTTGATGTAAACCAAGGATCACGATCTAAAACAATATCCTTTAGTACCCTGTGTAGTTGCACAATCTCCTTAATGTAAGTCTCGGCATACTCATCAACCATATAGATGGTCTTGACTAGTAAGAAGTGTGATAACTTAATCAAACAACCTACAATCACCCAAATGGAGTCAAAACTAGCCTGATTTTCAACAGACCATATACAAAATCCATTAAAATATTATCCCATTTTCATTTGGGAATCTCCAGAGGCTGTAACAACCTCGATAGCTTCTGGTGCTCTATCTTAACCTTTTGATAGGTCAAACACTTACTAATAAAGTTTGTGACATCCTTTTTCATGCCTGGCTACCACCAGTGGCACTACATGTCATGATACATCTTACACTAGTGCAAAATAGAATTTTAATGACACATTTTTCGCCACAGTTTCTCAAAAACCTGTGGCAATATATGCGCAAGTGGCTTTTTCATAATTAAATGCTTATGTATTCCATTTATAGCCACAGTCCTAAGATTAACTGTAGCCATAAATGAAATTAGTTAAAGTAAATTAATTTAATTAATTTTAAAAAATTAAATCATTTAATTTAATTAATTAGTTAAAGTAAATTATTACTCAATTGTTTATTACCTAAATATAATTAATTTTAGAAATAACTATAATAAATTAAATTAATTTAGACATAAATACGTAAATTATTTATTTAAAAATTTTAATTTTAATAAATTAAAATAAAATTTAGTAATTAATAATATAATTCTAATAAATTATGTTCATTAAGTATTTCTTATTTTAGGTAAATTAATTTTTCTTAAATAAATTAAATTAATTAAGTATTTTTGAAATTAATTTATCTTATTTTAGGTTAATATATCTGAATTTCAAACATATTAATTATGTCTGAAATTCAGACATAATTAATATGTCTGAAATTCAGACATCTTCGGCGACAGGCGCGAGAGGGCCTGTCGCCGAATGTATGTCTGAATTAATGTCTGAATTCAGACATCTTCATCAGAGACAGCCATAGCGTCACACGTTTCATCCAGATCTCGCTTTCCCTCAGCTCATTTCCCTCAGCTCGTTTCCCTTAGCTCATTTTCCTCAGCTCATTTCCCTCAGCTACCGTCGCTACCGTCATCCTTAGCTCTTTCCCCTCAGCTCATTTCCCCTTAGCTCGTCCTCTTCTCCAACCCCGCAGTTACGCTGTCCAGGTGCCTTTCCCACAGCTCGCCTCCAGCTGCATTTCCCACAGCTCGTCTCTCCGCCTCTCCAGCAGCCGCCGCCGCCGCCGCCAGCTGCTCTCTCTTCCGGATTTCATCTATAAGGTTTTTTTTGGGCAATTTTTTAGCTACTTTTTTGTATTTAATTATTTTTAGCTTCTAATTTTTTTACAATTTTTTTATTTTCTTTTCCTACTATTTTTTTCTTTTTAAGTTTATTTGTTGGGTTAAATTTTGATTGTTACTAATTATTATTTATTACTTAATTAGTTTATGTTTTTTTATAGCTTGCCTCTTGTTATTTTTTAAGTTTTTTTAAATTTTTTTCTTCAAAGAATTATATTATTGATTGTTGATTAGAGTTGATAGTTATTAAAATTTCAATTAAAATTTACTTAAATTGATCAAATTGAGAGTTTGGTTCTTGGAAAATCTCAATTTATAAGTGGTTATGCTATCGATTTTTTTTTTAAATTTTCATGATATTAATTTCTTTATGTTTAGTATAATTAATTTCTTTTTAAGTTTGTTTGTTGGGATGAATTGTGAACCCCATATCAGAAATTATACTATTGATTATTGATTAGAGTTGATAATTATCAAAATATCAATCGTGGTTTACTTAAATTGATCAAATTGAGGGTTTAGGGCTCGGGAAAATTTCAATTTACAAGTTGTTATGCCGCCGATTTTTTTTTAAGTTTTCATGATATTAATTTCTTTAGGTTTAGTATAATTAATTTCTTTTTAAGTTTGTTTGTTGGGATGAATTGTGAACCCCATTATCATAAATTATAATATTAATTATTGATTAGAGTTGATAATTATCAAAATATCAATCGTGGTTTACTTCAATTGATTAAATTGAAGGTTCAGTGCCCGAGAAAATCTCAATTTACAAGTTATTATGCTGTCGATTTTTTTTTAAATTTTCATGATATTAATTTCTTTATGTTTAGTATAATTAATTTGTAGTTGAATAATTGATATTTTTAAAATTTCTTGAAATTGGCATTTTAGTAACATTAAATTGATAGAATTGAAGGATTTAGTATCTCAAAGATCTCACTTTATAAATTGTTATGATGCTGTAGTTGGATAAGATCTTGCTTTTTTGGAATAGGTAATGATGAACTGTAGTTGGATAGATGCTTTGCGAACAAGTGATGAATATGAGAAGGGGGTAGATCAATGTTTGGAATTTGCAAAGAACAATGTTCCTAATAATAAAGGATTGTTCTATTGTCCTTATGTTAAGTGCTTGAATGGGTTGCGACGAAGTTCTATGGAGATTAAGGATCACCTAATTTGTTTTGGGTTTTACAAAGCATATAGACAATGGGTATTGCATGGTGAATCTAGAAAACGTAGTACACCACAAGTTGAGAATGATGATATGGATTTTGGTGATCAAATAGAGGATATATTATGTGACATTGGCATTAAAGCTGTTGAAAAGGTGCACAAATATGATAGCTTGTGCACTGATTCAGAAACTCCTTTGTATACAGGGTGTACAAAATATACACGAATGACAGCGATGCTAAAGTTGTTCAACTTGAAAGCCAAATATGGGTGGAGTAATAAGAGTTTCACAGAGTTGCTTAAATTATTGAAAGAGATGCTTCCCGAGGGTAACACACTTCCGAGTAGTTACTATAAAGCCAAAAAATATTATGTCTAATGGGTTTGGGATACCAAAAGATACATGCTTGCCTTAATAACTGTATATTATATAGAAATGATTTTGAAGTATTGGATGTGTGCCCAGTTTGTAGGGCATCACGTTACAAAGTAAAAGAAATAGACGGTAGTGATGATTCCATTACTAAGAGGCCTCCAACGAAGGTATTATGGTATCTTCCTATAATACCGAGGTTTAAGCACTTGTTCGCTAATCCAAATAAGGCCAAGAACCTGCGATGGCATGTTGATGAGAGAAAAATTGATGGCATGCTCTGGCATCCAGTCGATTCTCCACAATGGAAAGGAATTAATCAAACATTTCCTAAATTTGGCAATGAGCCTAGAAATCTCAGGCTTGGACTATGTACAGATGGCATGAATCCTTATGGCAATCTTAGCAGTCAACATAGCTCGTGGCATGTTCTGTTAGTGATTTATAATCTTCCTCCATGGTTGTGCATGAAACGTAAATATATCATGTTGTCTTTGATGATTTCAGGCCCTAAATAACCAGGAAATGATATAGATGTTTACTTAGCACCATTGATTGAAGATTTGAAGATGATGTGGGAGGTAAGTGTGGATGTGTTTGATTCATATCGAAATGAGTCTTTCAAGTTACGAGCTATGATTTTTTGCACAATAAATGATTTTCCTGCATATGGAAATCTATCTGGATACAGTGTGAAGGGGCATAAAGCATGCCCTATCTGTGAAGAAAATACATCCCATCAACAACTAAAATATGGGAAGAAGACAGTCTATCTTGGTCATTGAAGATTCCTGAGACGAGACCATCCTTATCGTAGGCAGAAGAAATCATTCAATGGCTATCAAGAGTATGATGAAGCTCTAAAGCCATTAACTGCAAGCTTGGTTTATGAACGGGTCAAAGACATTAATGTGGTATTCGGTAAGAGCCAGAAAAAGGAAGCTCAAAAGAATCCATGGAAGAAGAGGTCAATTTTTTTTTATCTCCCTTATTGGAGCACCCTTGAGGTGAGACACAATATTGATGTGATGTATGTAGAAAAAAATATATGTGACAGTCTCATTGGAACACTGCTAGATATAAAGGGGAAGACTAAGGATGGAGTCAAAGCAAGACTAGACTTACTTGACATGGGAATACGAACAAACTTAAGTCCAAGAGCAGAAGGAAAGAAGACTTACATGAGCCCAGCTCCTCATACTTTGTCTAAAAGAGAGAAAAGAAGTTTTTACGAGTGTCTACATGGTGTTAAAGTGCCACAAGGATATTCTTCAAATGTTAAGAACCTTGTATTAATGAAAGATTTAAAATTGGTTGGTTTGAAGTCTCACAATTGCCATGTACTAATGCAACAATTGTTACCAGTAGCCATTCGAGATATTTTAGAGGAAAAGGTGAGAAAATCAATCATTAGACTATGTGTCTTTTTCAACACAATTTGCAATAAAGTAATTGATCTTGAGAAATTAGATGAGTTGCAAAATGATGTTGTCATTACCTTGTGTCAGTTAGAAATGTATTTTGTTCCCTCCTTTTTTGACATCATGGTACATTTAATTGTACATTTAGTGAGGGAGGTAAAGTTTTGCGATCTTGTCTATCTACGTTGGATGTATCCATTTGAGCGGTACATGAAAATTCTTAAAGGCTATGTGAAGAATCCCCATCGTCCAGAAGCCTCTATTGTTGAAAGATATATTGTTGAGGAGGTTATCGAGTTTTGCACTGAATACCTATCTGAAGTCAAATCTATTGGTGTTCCCGAATCTCGCCATGAGGGAGTGAGAGTTAAAGGGCGAGGGACATGAGGCATGAAAGTAAAGCGCATGACTCATGAAGAAATGCAACAAGTACACTTGTACATCTTGAATAACACTAATGATATGCAAGATTATTTGGATGCGCACAAAAAGGAATTACGAGATCAGTATCCTAAAAAGGCTGATAAATGGTTGCTAAGTGAGCACAATAGACATTTTTTACTCTAGTTTAAGGCGAAGGTAAAGGAGGATCGTAAGAAGTCTAATGTTTCAGAAGCAATAAGATGGTTAGCTAGTGGGCCTAGCTTTGATGTTACTACTTAGAGTGCATATAACATTAACGGATATTCATTCTATACAAAAATACAGGATGACAATAGCACCATGCAAAATAGTGGGGTAATGGTAGTAGCTGAAGCAACTCATTTTTCTAGTGTAAAAGATAAAAATCCAACATTGGCATCCTCATCATATTTTGGGGTCATTGAAGAGATATGGGAAGTTGACTACTTCAAATTTAAGGTGCCTATTTTCAAGTGTAGATGGGTTGATATTAAGAATGGTGTTCAAGAAGACAAGTTGGGTTTTATTTTGTGGATCTTAATAAGGCAAAACATAAGGATGAGCCTTTTATAATGGCAACTCATGCAAACAAGTTTTTTATGTCACTGATCCAGCTGATAAGAGGTTATCTGTGGTTCTATTGGGAAAAAGTCTCCTTAGTCATGGTGAGAATGATGAAATGAGTTTTGATATTGAAGAGATTCCTCCTTTTATGCCAACCCCGCCCCTATTGGATGTGGAAGATGAAGATGACATATATGATGTTAGAACTGATCATGACGAAGGTTTATGGGAGAACTAAAATATTTTTATAATGGTAATAGAATATAATAGGACTTTTTTGATTTATTTGATTTTATTTTTTATACTTTCATTTTTACATTAATTTAAATTTATTATATTTCTTGCCACTGACTTTATTTATCTTATTTGTTTTAGGAAAATTATGGAGAATCAAGTAACTGTAAAAAAAAATTCTAAAAGAGGTAAAAAAGGGGCCATACGACTTACTAAGTTGGCTCAAATTCATGGAAAAATTCATCTTGATTTTGATGATAATGGCCAACCAATTGATAAGAAACAAGGAAACATATTTAAAAGTTTTGTGGGTTTGGTGGCACGTCAAAAAATCAACATCTTGGAGGAAGAGTGGGATGATGTCAATGAAAGTGACAGAAACGATGTTTGGGAATCTATACTAGTATTTCCTATTGCTATACATTATATCTATTTTTTTTAAATATATGTTGTTATTAAATTCATTATTGATATGTTTATTTTGTAGATTACTTATGACATCAAGGAAACTCCATTTTTAAAAGACAAGTGGTTAAAGTATGCTGGGGACCGATAGAGGGACTTTAAATCCAAGCTTACTAGAAAATATGTCTTTCCTAAGAATGGCAATGAAAATGATGATAGTGACAATAATGCCAACATAGAAAAACCTTAGGAGAAATATCCATTTATTGATCATGACACGTGGATAAAATTTGTTCACAGTAGACACGATCCCAAGTTTTTAGTAAGTAAAGGAAGAATATGACAATTTATTTAATGTTAGTGAAGATTTATTTTTAACAAATTCTTTTCATTATTTGTTAATAGGAAAAAAGTCAAAAAGGTCAAGAGCATCGAAAGAAAAATCTATACAACCATACTATGTCTCGAGGATGGTACACATATATTTATGATATAATGAATCAAGAGAAGTGGGAAGCTAAAAGACAAGCGGTGGGAGTTGATAATATTGAAGACGTTTCTCCTCCATCTCCTATTAATCGTGCTCAAGCATGAAAGAGAGGATAGATGAATAAAAAGGGAGAGTTTATTTCCCCGGAGGCTAGAGAAGTAGCTGAGAAAATTGTAAGTATTTTTACAGTCATTATCTTAATCATATAATTGAAATTTATTATTTACACTAATTTCTACTTGCATGTTCCAGGATGCTCTTACAGAAGCATCATCCGAGGGACCTTTGTGTCTATTGGTAGAAAGGACATATTGATCACGGCCTTAGGGAGTGAAGAGTACTCCAGCCATGTTAGGGGGGTTCCTAAAAGTATGAATATAAGATAATATTTTGGACCTTCACCTTTTAATCTTGTACCAATCTAGCAAGTGCAAATGATGATAGTGGAATGCAAGTCAAGCATGATGATGGAAATGCAATCAATGATTAGTAATTTGCAAATGCAACCACAACAAACATCGAATTATGGTGGTGCTATAGAGCCAATGTGTGATCTTAGTTTATCAGATCAAGGAATGCCATGTATACTTTATGTGAAGGATCATGACAAATGAGTAGTTGCATATGGAAAGGTGTATAACCATGCAACTACAGTCCACCATCAACAGATACAACATAACCAAGTAAAGGTGATGGTTGAAGAGGTTGTGGATGCTAATGCTCCTGTACTATTTCCTACTGAGGAGGTGGAAACAATAGGACAAGTTCAACATAATTTCATTATTTGGTTGAAAAAGCTAGTTCGACAAGTTACTGAAGAGGTATGAAAATGTTATAATGTTTTATTTTTTAATTAATAATATAGGTATTTCTAATTTTTATTATATGTTAATTATAGGAACTCTTACAATCAAAAGAATCTTTGGGTTCCAATCCCCAACCGATGCAAGATGATTTGAAAAGATTGGCTTCAGTGGTGGTTGACATGAATGAATTTTCTGATGAAATTAACATGATCGAAAAGATTATTGGGAAGCCTATTACTTTTAGAGTTTTCAGAAAAGATATCAGTGACCTCATTATTTTTGAGTAGTTAGACTTGTCAATAATTCAAGTTTTTATCATGTAAGTATTCTTTTTTATTTCTAAATTAATATTTGATATTTTTATTTTATTACTAACATATGTCTAATTATCAAAGGTACCTTCACAAGATATGCACTGAACTCAGTGTCGATGAGAATTATGGGTTCTTATCTCCACTTTTAACCTCCATTGGCAAAGTAAATCAAAGAGCTTCTTATATTGGAAAGACAATGTGTAAGCAAAAGAAGAGATGCTGGTTTTTACCAATTATTGAGAGGTATCAAATTTTAAATTCGTCGTTCAATTTATAAAAATATTTGCTTAATAATGTGATATTAATATAAATTAATATATTGTAGTCATCATTGGATGCTTCCTGTCATTTGCCCGTATGAAAATACTATATACTGGTTTTGTTCACTGAAAAGGAAAGTAAGCGACGACATGAAGTCTTTGATTGAATTGTAAGTTTTTAAATAATTCCATTGTGTTATTAATAATATATATTTAATATTTTCTAAGTGTGTATATTTGATAAATAGATCTTTAGCGACATATTGGAAATTAGCGGGAATGGTTGACAAGAAAAAAAATGAAATCAAATTTGTACCAATGCAAGTAAGTATTTCAAATTTATTCCTTAATTAGAATGAAGATTATAATATTGGTTTAATGAATTTAATTATTTCTATTTTCTTTATAGTGTCCTCAACAATCAGGAAGTGTAGAATGCGGTTATTATGTGATGATTTTTATGTATGAAATCATCACTCAAGGTATTGTTCACTCATTTGATCAGGTAATAATTTAAAATAATGATTTATAATTATGAAGTTTTCCATAGACTTGAGTTATTATTCATACATATATTGTTATTGAATTTGCAACACTTCCAAAGTTTAGAGCCATATTCTAAGCAAGAGTTGAGACATATATGCAATTTGTGGTCTAGTTTTTTCTTAGAATTAACAGGATTAGAGTAGAAACTTTCTAGATATTTTGTATTGGAAATGTAAGTTTAGTTCATGTACCAGACATATTTGTATTGGTCTTTGGAGCTGCTGTTTCTTAATTAATGCAGGTTTTATAAGTAAGGGAATGTATATAGATATAAGTGTACGAGTAAAAGAAAAATATTGTATTTTCGACCACAGTTGTTACACTAACTATGGTAAAAAGCCATTTATGGCAACAGTTGTTCATAGAACTGTGGCCATAAATGAGCACTAGAATAATTTTTCACCATAGGTGGTCTCGGACGTGTGGCGAAAGATCTCATCTTTCGCCACAGGTCCGAGACCACCTGTGGCGAAAAACTATATTTTTCGCCCTTGTGTTTTTTGCCACAGGTCCAAGACCACCTGTGGCGAAAAATTATATTTTTCACCACTAATTTTTTGCCACAAGTCAGATGGCACCTGTGGTAAAAAATATTATATTTCGCCATAGTTTTTTTTGACCTGTGGTAAAAAATATCTATTTACTACCACATGATTTTCTACTACATAACATCTTCTGTCGCCAAAAATGCATTTTAACTGTGGCGAAAAATGATTTTTGCACTAGTGTTAGTAGCATTAGAATGAAGGGTGTAGCTACTACGATGCGCTTCATCTAATGATCGCTTTAGAATAGACTTATCATTAGGAACACACACCTTATCTTTGAAAACCACATACCCATCATCACTAAACTAATAGTCCATTGTCTCACCATTCTCGATATCTTGCCTTATCTTTAACAAAATTGAATCTTTAAGTTAAGCATCCCATATCTTTTTCCAAAATTCATTGGAAATAATCATAGTCTTAAGACCATTTAAGGAGAACTTAGTCATACCGGAGAAGTCCCAACCAAAGACTCCATCAATTTATGCTCTTGAACCATCAGACAGGCCACATACAAAGTCTTGTGACTAAAGCATCTACTACCACATTTGTTTTCCCAGAATGATATTTAAATTTGAAATTATAATCTTTAAGAAAATCTATCTAACATCCATGTCTCATGTTCAGCTCTTTTTGATCTACTAGGTATTTAAGACTTCAATTTTATGATCGCTTAAGACCCTAAACTCTATTCCATAAAGATAATGACACCAAATCTTCAATGCAAAGACTACTGTAGCCAACTCTAGATCATGCATCAAATAATTCTCCTCATGCGGTCTAAGCTGCTGAGACACATATGCTATTGCTCTCTCATCTTGCATCAAAACACAACTAAGACCTTTATGAAAGGCATTAGTATATACGTCATAAGGCTTCTGAGGATCTAGAATCACAAATACTGGAGATGTCGTTAACCTTTCTTTCAACTCAAGAAAAGTTATCCTGCACCTATCATCACAGATAAATGGCATATCCTTCCTTATGAGCCTAGTCAAAGGCATCGAAATTTGGGAGAAACCTTTAATAAAATGCCGATAATAACCTGCTAACCCTAGGAAACTACGGATCACTATAATTGACTTTGGTCTCTCCCACTGCAAGTCCACTTCAACCTTATATGGATCAACCACAATACCATCTACCAACATGATATGTCCGAAAAATCTAACTTCTTTCATCCAAAACTTGCACTTACTGAGATCTTGCAAAAACTTTAAGACAATCCTCAAGTGTTTGGCATTATGCTCCTTATCTTTGGAGTAGATCAACATATCATCAATAAAAACCACTACAAACTAATCTAAGAAAGGCCAAAGGATATGGTTCATATAGTTCATGAAAACTGCAGGTGCATTAGTCATGTCAGGAACTCCTGTTATGTTTGTTAGGTGAAAATAGTACTACATAATCTCAAGAAACTACGCCAATCAATAATTAATACTCCCCAAATGATGATGCTTCATTTGGTTTTATTACCAATGTTATTAGTCCCTCATGATTATTGTATTTGTTGCAGTACTCTTGTTCCCTTTTGGTCCCACCTTATGTACTCCTTATTCTATTAGTAAAATTTTACATTCTTGTTGTTTATTTTTGACAATATATATACATCGTAATTTGATACAATTGAGTATGAAATATAGATGTTTGAATCTTGAAAAAATTATGTGGCATATTTTCTTGCAAGATATGTATAATTTATTGATTTATATGTTAGGCAATAGGTAGAACTTGAAACTAAAAATACAACATTCAATAACTCATTACCTTTCAAATATTATAACAATTAATGATTTTTGCCAATGGTTTAAACCTATAAAAAAATGGCAATGGTAAAAGTTGTTGTGTAAAAGACTTGGCATAGGAAACAGTTAAAAATTGTCTAAGTATAGCTTGGCAACAATAAAAATTGTTGCCTATTGTTGCCATAGACCAAAAATGTTGTAGTGCTCTGTGTCTCCCTGACTAAATTCATAGGTTACCAAAAAGGATCAATTCCTAGTAAATAGTCCCAAGATCACCTTCAATGGAGGGAACCACCCAGCCAAGGTCATCCTTTGCCATTTTAAGACTATGGATTCCCCTAACTACAATTTAAGGTGTCATATGCACCAAACCCACCAAATGCTTTTTAATTGATTTAGCACATCATTGATCCACCCTTATTCAATCATATCTATCATGTAATTCCCTAAATGTAACACTTTGCATTTTCCCCAAATAGTTAATATAAATCCCTCATGTAAAGTCCCTTATCTCATCTGGACTTTACCATCAAATTCATACATATCACAATACAATAACAATACAACATTAGAGTAATAGCCCTTAAATTGTTTTCAAAATTCAGGATCCCAACTTCATAAAAAGATATGTTCAAATAAGATGGCTAACAAAAGCATAACATAAAATTCATGACTCAAGAAACACAATCATTTTCCAAAAAAAGGGGTCATGCACCGTGGCTCTCACCATCATACGTTGCGGCATGTCGTACAGAGCCATAGGCTCTTTCTTTTTTGAGCCTTGCACCATGGCGTGACACACAATGCGGCACAATGCATATGACAACAACTTTTCTTGTCACATTACAATTCATAGGGCTAACTTCCATCGTGTGCCAATTCTACATTCGACATCCGATTAGATTGATTCAAGTGCCTACACGAAGCTTATAACATATTCTATCTAATGAGATAAGCTTGGACACGATCCAATGGTCTGATATAAAATTAGACACTCAAAGTGTAAAAAGCTACTTTTTCTTTTAAAACTTGCACCCTAAGTATTCAATTCTTATTCCTTATCCTATTGGACCACTTTAGGCCTTAAACACAATTCAAGAGGACTATATACACTTGATTAACACATTAAATTGCATATATCACATTAAATACTCAATTTGACCTTTCAACGCCATATTACATACTTGTGGGCTTATATGAGACACAATACATATAACTACATACACATATATACTTGTTTCACTTCAATCGTCTGACTTCCTCATATAGGGCTAAGCCTCACCATATGGTCAAGTATCATAAATATACTTGACTCCTATAAATGGAGCTAAGCCTCACCATTTGGGTTAAATTCTCACATATATACATAATTTCACTTTATAAAATCACATTCAATACAAATGGAACAAGTTATACGATAGCATACACTTGCTTGATTGGCATCTAGGCCTACCCACTATTATGGTACCCTTGGCGAGATGCATAATCATATACACAAGTAAGTTTTCAACCACAAAACAAATACATATTCACATATTCATATTCATATATACTTATGTATTCTAGTTAGCAACTCAAATCTCTATCTATAACTTTATACATTTGTTACATATAAGTGGTCATACCACTAGCAATTGAGACTACCCTTTCCTTGCTTCCTTTCTCGGCCTTTTCATGCACTCGTCACTTGTAGTGAGACATACATTTTAGTAACTTGAATATAACCCAGATATTGGTTAGTGAGCAAAATCATAAATAAGAGATAAAGTAGCATCATTTTATAAAATAGTAAAGCATACATTCACTGGATATCATTCATAATGATAATATGCTCATGCACTCCCAGTTCTCCCAAGTAGAGTAAGCTCTACACTCGACCCAAGACTTCTAGCCTTATACGAAATAGAGCCCACCATAACTCTGTCATCTTAGATCAGGTATCCTTATCATGTATGAGTGGTCTCCTGAGTCTTACCTAGTAGAGCATTCTCAATACTTAGACTATCAGAACTTCTTAGACTTACACCGAGTAGGACCATGACCCCCTACCCTAACTAGGGTACACATGTGGATCATTCTCTTAGGTCCTTCTTGGCAGAGTCAAGCTTTAAGCTTAAGACCTTTTGGATCTCCTAGGTCCTTCCTAGCGGAGTCAAGCTCTATGCTTAAGACCTTTAGGACTTCCTAGCCTTGCACAGAGTAGGGCCACGACACCTTACTCTAGTCTAGGGTATACTCACGAATGCAATGCATATGTCTCTTCACATTCATTTCATGCATCACTCGCACACCCACTTGTGTATTCCTTTCACAATATTGCTACTCTATTAGTTCATAAATCACAATACATATAGTTTTACAAAATACTTGTAAATAATTTCATAAACAAACAAGTAAAAAGGTTACTCCAGTTACCTTTTTACCCTTCTTACTAAGGGTACCAATCACATTAAGCTCCTAAGGGTGTAGATTCTCATGAGCAACATCACAACTGCTCAATCTACACAATATAATATCCCTTACTCAATTCTGAACACTCGATAAAGGCACTAATTTAGCCAAGCTAAATTCCTTAACACATAAAATAGTTCAATTAAAGTCTTTTGAATCTATATAATCCATTCACTATAGTCATTAGCCCTATAGGCTATTCAAATGACCTAAATACCCTCTTAAACTCATTTTACCAACTAATTTGTCCTTTTTAACCTAATTCTTTAAGCTAAGTTAAGCCTATATCCTTGAGGTTTAACCATTAAACTTTAGACCTATTGCAAAACCTTAGTTTCACATTCAAAAGCCCTTTTGAAACTTGTCCCTTAGATTTCAATTCCTTAAAATTTCTTGATTTAATTTCTCTACTAACCAAACTTAGAGAAAATAGGGTAGAAATGTCATGTAGGGTTGTACAATACTTACTTGACAAGTCACTGGCCAAAACAAACTCTCAATAACTGGATAATTCGAGCCCTAGCAAATCTAAACTCCTTCTCCTCTCCAGATACATTTTTCCTCTCCCTTCCTTTTAATTTCACGAGCTGAGACTTAGTTCTTAAGTAAAACTTTGTGCCATGTGCCATGGCACATGCAGCATATGCCGCAACACGTGGCACAGTGAGACAATTCTCATATACTGCAACTAGTTTTCCTGAATTGAAATTTAGGATGTTACACCTCATATCCCATACTAACTAAATTTTCCTTATTTATTTAGTTTGATAAGTCCATTTTCAAAAACATACTACAAATCCTTAACATACCAATTCCATTATGATCAATTTTGTCATAAAATCCTTAGCACACTTTACAAGTTTCTAAAATAATTATTACATTTGTTTAAAAACATTTTTTGCATATAACTTGCAAATAACTATACAAGCCAATAAACCATATGATTAACTGTAATGTCCACTTGACAATTATCACACTTAATCCGCACAATACAATTAGAAGTCCCATAAACCTCTCGTGTTAGCAAAGTAATAATTATGTAAAGATATTGAAAATAAATACTTTTAAAATACTCGAGATTCCAAACCTTTGAAAGTATATTTTATTACTCAACGGAAGCCTATAAGTTACATATGCATCACATAATGTAAAAACCAAAGCAAAACAACACATTATAGGAAAATGGCCATATGCCGTAGCACGTGCTATACGCACTACAGTATGTGGTATAGAGCATGAAATCCACACTTTTTGACATGCACCGTAGCATGCACACCATGTACCACGACACAGATATTAAATTTTATTGTCAGTGATATTGCATGCAAAATGACCACTTTTTACCATTTTCACCTAACCCAAGTGTCCCAAATTTAACTCATGCACCGTTAGTCACTTTTGATGGCTCGACCATGTCTAATGGGACATATTTCACCTAATTAAGCAATAATATCAATAAAATCACACATCCACACAAATTTCACTATCAAAATGCCCTTTTTCAAACGATGGGCTTATTTTCACAACTTTTTATATATATAGCATCCTAGCCAAATTTTCACACAATGACCACAGTCATAAGCACTATACATTCATATTTTTATCTTAGCCCAATAAGTCACATTTTACCACATGTACACACAATAGGTCCTTCCTGACAAAGTCAAGATCTAAGCTTAAGGACTTCCTGGACTTACACAGAGTAAGGCCACGACCCCTTACCTAGTCTAAGGTATACTCATGGATGTAATGCATATGCCTCATCTTATACATTTCAATCGATACTCACACACCCGCATGTATATTCTTTTACAATGCTACTACTTTATCAGTTCATAATCTAATGTACATAGTTATATAAATACTTGTAAACAATTTCATAAATGAACAAGTAAAAAGGTTACTCCAATTACATTTTTAACCTTTTTATCAAAGGTTACTGTTCGCATTGAACCTCACAAGTTAGTCTAGCTTCCTCAGGAAACCCTCAGATACTCAATCTACATAATAGACGTCCCTCAGTCAATTTCTAACATTTAGCATAGGCATTGATTTGGCTAAGCCAAATCCCTTAATACACAAAATAGTTCAATTTACATCTTTGGAATTCATAAGTCCTTTATCTATAGTCATTGGCCCTATGAGCTATTCAAATGACTATATCACCCTTCTAATTAACCTATTTACCATTGTCCTCAATTTCAACCTAATTCTTTATGCTAATTTGAGCCTAAACTCTCAAAGGTCAACCATGTAACTCCGAACTAGTCACAAAACCTTAATTTCATAATCGAAAGCCTTTTCTAAACCTTTCTTTTAAATTTGAACATCTTAAAACTTCTTGATTTGATTTCTCAACTAATCAAATTCAATAAAATAGGGTAGAAATGAAGCTTAGGGCTATACTAAATTTACCTAATAAGTCACTAGCTAAAGCAAACTCCTAATCACTGAACAATGCAAGCCTTAGCAGAGATAAACTTCTTCTCTTCTCAAAACACATTTTCCCCACTTATCTCTTTTGATTTCACGAGTTGAAGACATAGCTTTTAAGCAATTTTTGTGTAATATGCCATAGCACATGTAGCTCCAGCCATGGTGCATGGCACAGTGAGTTTAATCTCACTTATGCTCACGCGTTTCATCCTAAATTACTATTCTACCCTTTAATCCTATTAACATAACAACCAACCATCATCATATATCAATCCAATACTTAAACCATAATTAATTTTCTAATTACTTATTTACCCTGATTAGTAACTGGTTCCTTGAATTGAAATTCATGATGTTACAAACATCCACAGGTAACCCTTTCTTATAATAGAAGAGTTGAGGTAACCTAATAACTTTCTTTATATGATTATCTATTGTAAATATTTATGAGCATTATAGCTATTGCATTAAATGGCTTTAGATTATACATGTTTTGAGAAAGTAAATGGTTGTCCATGAAAATTAGTTTTAAAGAAATAGATTTCAAGGAAATCAAGTTATACAAATATATGACTGTATATATATATGGATTTGAATACGAATAAGTGATTTCTATGTGAACATGATCATAGAGGGTCGGAGTTCACCCATAGGGAGAAGTAGTGAAAAGTCAATATGACATTATTCTCCTTAGTGCTCGACAGAGTGCGATGTTAGAGATTTTCTCCTTAGTGCCCATGTAGGGTAAGGTATCAGAGATCTAAGCTCCTTAGCATCTGTGTGATGTGATGTTGAGTATTGACATCCTGATCATGGTGTGATAGGTGGAAACCATAGTCTGAAAGTAGGTCAGAACACCTTCGGCCAGGTGATTCTACCACTGAAGGTGTACACAGGTCAATAAGTGTGTGTTGGCCTAATATGGGCCTATAGTTTTAGTTAGAGTAATATGGAGGTTCGGATGGTAGTTGATCATGCTAGTAGTGATAATTAGTTGTGAAAAGAGATTTTTGAAGTGAAATTATATTATATGCTATTTGATTATGTATATGCAATACTTGCTTATAATTACTTGTAATAGTTAGTAGTAGTGAGTTATTTTATTACTAAGATTATTATCTCATCCCATGGTTACATTTTTACAAGTCAGAGTAATGAGCCGAGCAAAGGAAAAGACACCAACCTATGTAGTAGTACTATAGCCATGTGCTCTTTGAGTTTGTATAATGAATCTGTTTATTTGTATATTGTAAATTAAAAGTTTCTATAGGACACATATGCATGTGTTTTGTTGTGAAAAGTGATTATTTTGAGAATTTTGGTCCTATGTGTGTAAAAATGTGATGCATATAGAGAAATATTTGATAACGGGCTATGATTTGATTGTGAATGTGTTATAAATATGTAAGTAGTGATTATGTAGTGAAATTACAGTGAATTAATGAATCCTAGCGCAAACATGATTTGTTTAACCCTTTTCTTATACTAGATTAGTGGCGGGACTACTACTTGGTATATAAGGAGAGGTTACACAAAAGAGTGGTTACTTCTGAATAAGGATCAGATACACGAGTAAGCTATTCTAGAATAAAGGAGCTATTCCAAAATATAGACCTTAATACTAAAAAATTACAAAGGCTCCTAGAAATTGGATTTTTGATTCCATTATCAATTGAGATACCTTTCAAATAATACAAAGTGTCCTTATGGAATTAAGATCAAGTAAATACTTAATTTTTTTTTAGAAAGAAACTTCAATTAGAATAGATAATAAAATAGTTTAGGTTTCTTGGCTATTTAGGATTAACACACTTATTTGGAAATAAAGGTATTTATTTGGAAATGAGTGTATGTAATGTCCACTTGACAATACTAAATTATCACCCTTAATTTCCATATAATACAATTAGAGATCCCTTAAAGCCTTAATATTATCAAAATAATAATTATTCAAGAATATTGAAAACAAATACTTTTAAAATATTTAGGATCCCCCAAAACACTTCAAAACCATTGAAAATCCTTCAAAAGTATATTTCATTGCTTAGCAAAAGCCTATAGGCTACATAAGTATCATATGATACGAAAACATAAACAAAACAATGACTTCAGAAAAAAGGCAATATGCCATGACATGTAGTACAAAACCATAAGCCCACACTTTGTGACATGCGCCGCACACATATCAGTTTTGTTGTTAATGATAGCTCACTAATATGATATGCACCGGTTCTTCATACGAAGTTTGATTAGAGTGATTCAAGTGCCCACATGAAGCTTATTCAACAAGCTATCTAGTGACACTAGTTTCATTTCAATCTGATATTTAATTGAAAAATTAGATATAAAGTGACTACATTTGTCATTTTCACCCAACCCAAGTGCCCTTTATCTAACCCTAATGTCATTAGCCACTTTTAAGGGCTTGACCACATCTAATGGGGCATATTTTCACCTAATTAAGCATTAATGACAATGAAATCACACATTCACATGAATTTGGCCAACAAACCGCCCTTTTTCATATAATAGGGCCTATATATAACCTTTTCACATAATCATACATATATGGCCAAATATTCAAATATTCACCACCATCACACATCCACTATATTTACCATGCTATCTTAGCCATCAAGTCTCATTTTACCACGTGTCACACATTATCATACACTAAGGCTAAGATATGCACAAAAATTATACACATACACATCAGATGCTATATGCTCATGCATTCCTATGGCAACTTTAAATTATTTATAATTTACAACATAACAACTTCATTACACAAACTCTTGTAGCACGGCGATAGTACTACTGTGCCTATTCTAAGTCTTTCTTTTTACCTTACTATCAAAACCTCTAAAATATAACAACGGGCTAAGATAAACATCTTAGTAATAAAATAACTCATATCTATTAATTAATATGAATAATTGTAAATAAGTAAAACTTATAAACACACTCACACATAGATACACATAGACACATATCCATTTTCATAAAGCTACTTTTACACTCAAGTATGATCATTTTACCATCCAATCCTCCATATAACCCTGACCGAAGCTAAGGGCTCCACTGCACCAATCACAAATGCGTTGATTTGATCGCACCTTCAGTGGTAGATTTACCTAGCCAAAGGTGTTCTTTGCCACTTTCAGACTATAGTTTCACCCTATCACACACGATTGGGGTGTTATTACTCTAATATCGCATTACACAAATGCTAAGAAATATAAATCTCTAACGCTGTACCCACATAGACACTAAGGAGAGAATCTGCAATATCGTACCTATATAGGCACTAAGTGTTGGATTCGGGGGCACAACGAAAATGTTAAAATCAAAATTTAGAACCCTAGTCATGATCACAAACCGATCAAATTCATTTAAGTTTAGGTCAATAGAAAAATTACCTTTTAAATGTCAAACTTCTTAAGCTCCCATCAAGCGTTTGGACCTCAGAAGCTGACAACGCAAATCAACTCCCTCTACCAATATCCACACGAATAGCTTTCAATATAAACAACATGCTAGTGCTCCAAACGTTTATCTAGCTTTTTTTTTTTCCTTTAAGGTATGTTTATGGCTCTCACTACGTTTTGCCATCAAGACTCTTTCTAACTATTTTCTCTTATGAAGCACATCCTTCTCTATATATTATATAAATTAGGGTTTTTGCCTTCCCTTATGCATTTTCAAAAATAATCATAATTATTTCAAAAATCAAATCTTGAGCCAACGAAATAAAATTTAATTTATCTCATAAATTCAAATTATAGAACTAATATGATAACCTCTTATATCATGTTAGTTATTAAATTTAATTTATCATATATAACTAAATTTAAAACTAACACAATATAATCTAATACACACACACGCACACACACAAATATATATATATATATATATATCAAATATATATATATATAATATTACATTTTAAAATTTTATATTTTATATAGATATATATAATATTTATCAGATAAATATTCAAATACATATATATATATACACATATATAATTTGTTCACCCTAGATAAATCATTACATTCATTGAATCTTGACACATTCTAGGTTCAATGAACTTGAATATTATAGCTCGACTTGGGCTGCTCTTGTGTGCGACCCTACAGGCCCATATGAAGTTGGCCATAGGCCAATAACATTACTAGCCCATAAGTCACAAGTAACCTCTAGCAAGACATTGTAACTACCCAATTCATATAGGGATCAATGATCCAATGTAAGCTATTATATAACTGTATCACATCTCTTTTGTCACGTGATATTTCAGTCAAGTGTAAGACATGGAATGTCATTCTCCTTTACCTAATGGTTACTTTTTTGATCCTTGAGTGGACTAACTATAACAATGGAAAAACTCTTTCCATTGTAATATAGCCATACATTTTCTCAGTCTTTCTCATTAAGGGGCCCAGTAATATCTCTCAAGTAATGTGAGGGACAAGTTCAATCTTGACTACTTATATTCGTTTGCATGAATATCACTAAACTCAATCATAGCCATTATGATTACCTGGTTAAAGGGACTTTAAGTTCAGTGGTCATCATGTAGGAATCCATGATGATCTCAAGTCAAAGGGCTTAGTGACATGCTTACATATGAGACAAGCTTATCACTTGTACTATGTAGCTTTCTTATAACGAGTTGGTCTAGTACCTATAACCCTTTTAAGTGCCTACAAATTTGATTTATATCTCTATAATTAATCAAAGTCATACTAGTCTTATTTCATCTATGATCCCTCATAGATGACTGATCAGGGACATTTAGGACAATCACTATAGTTTGTCCAAAGATACAATCATTATAGTAAACATGCAATTAATATGATAACAAAAGAGAAATTCATTAAATAATAATGTTTATAGTATAATAATTGGCCCTAGGGCACAATTTCCAACACTAAGGAGAAAAATTCTCTAACATCGCATCTCGTTGGGTACTTGAGAGAATAAATGTTACATAGTCTTTCACTACTCCTTCCTACGAGTGAACTCCTACCCTTAATAAGATCTACTTCCTAACTATAAACCACATGTTTGTAGTTTATGCCACATGTATAACTATACATATATATTATCATAAACCCCTTTTCTTAAAATCATTTCCAATACACAATATGCCAATTTCATAAACAAGCCACAATTTCAAATCACACACACAATACGTGACTACTCACAAATAATTAAGAGAATTAGTCAAACAGAGTAGATTATTTAGTTACTTTAACCCTTTGTCACTAGAAATGTTACCCTTAGTATTCTTCTAATCACTTAATGTCACAACTCACTTTCACCTCCTCAAGTTGTACACGCATTTATAAATTGACACTATTAGTCAATTTAAAAATTGACTAATAAATTGACCACAAGCACTAATTATCACTATTATCATAATTAACCATTCTTTTCTTTTCACTTAACCACTCTAAGTCTTAATCATCCTTTTTTAACCTTCTTATCACTCTATAAATCCAAGCACATATTATGCCAGATCTCTACCCTTTCAGTTATCAAATTAGGATAAAACTCAACCTATAACCCCAAATCTTAACCATTACTTCCTAAACTAGTTGCAAAACCTCGGTTTAATTCCCAAGAATCTTTCTATCACCAAAGGGTAAGAAATCAACCTCTTAAAACTCCCTAATTCAATATTTTATAACTTAAACTAGGAGAAATTAGGGTAAAATCAGAGCTTAAAGCAGTTTGAAACTTACCCAGTAAGCAACTAGTTAGAAATATCTCCCAAGGCTCTAAAAACTCTTATTTTAACAGAGTAGAGCCTTTTCCCCCTCTCCTTTATCTCTTTCTCTCCTTTCCTTCCTCTGCCTTCATGCTTGATCATGCATCCTTTAATTAAACTTTTGTGCCATGCACCACAACACATGAAGCATATGTCGCGACATGTAGTACAGTGAAGAAAGCCTCACCATGCTAGCACGCTTTTACTTTAAGACACTGTTCTTCTACTCAATCCTATTCGTACAACATCCTAACATACCAAACATCAGTTTACCATCCAAATTCCTAACTAACCACTAATTTATTAATTATCCCTAATTAGCAATTAGTTTCAGCGTTAGGAATTCAGGATATTACAGAATACCTATTTGGGAATAAGACTCGAGATCCAAAATTTCAAGCAAAGACAACCAATTTCCTTACAAGCCATTAATTCTTAATTATTAAACCTACAATACACAAACTTCTCTTATTTTGTAATCATCAAAACTAAGGTTCAATATTTCTCCCTTTTTTTGCTAATGACAAAATGAGATACACTTTATTATTCTTAAATAGAGTTTTTCTCCCCTTAAATAGGTTCAATAATGAAAGTAAATTGCACAAACTAGGAACTTAACAAAGTACTTGTATTAATGAATAATTATGAGCAATACAAGGTATTAACTAAAAGATAACCACAAGAAATAACAAAACATAAGCTCAGTTCAAATATAAAGGATAGAGGGCTTAAGACTTTAGCTTTTTGGTCAAAGGATCCTTATTAACTTTGATTGAGTCCATTTTGGCTAGGAAGTTTATCACATAATTATCAGGGATTATGCTTATAAGTGGCTATGAGGTAGCTAGAGGAGGATGGGTAGAAGCTGAACACTTAGGCAAAGATTTGGAAGGTCTTAAGGTACTGGCTAGCATAGATACCTTTTCTTTAACAACTCTTGGCCTAAATTTTCTTTCACTTATTTTCTCCCTTGCAATAGGATTCCTTCTTATTGGCTTCCCTTAATTCTTGTCTTTTCTTAAATCCTCAATTATTTTATAGCTCTCCTTAAATTTTTTTGATCTATCTTCCTTCTTAACCAAACTCGTACCCTTTTGCTCCCTTTTTTGTCATCATCAAGCGGCTTAGGAGTTAGATCTATTGTCTTGAAGAAATGTAAACATAGAGTAATTAGAGTTAAGGGACCTACAGTCTTGACTTTAGCTTCAATCTCTTCCTAAAATAGCCTTGGAGTGAACTGTGGAGATAAATGAACTAGTTTTCTAGAGGCAAGTAACGAAGTAAGTGGCTATAGGTTTCAAAAAACTTGGTAATTTTTCTTCATCAAACCTATAAACAATTACTTTTTGGTTACCATAGGAGGATTGATAGGTGAATGAATTTTTATAGTAGGCTTAGGAGTAACTTCTTCCACATCAAAATCTGCATTTCCATAAGTATGAGTAATTACAGTCACTACATCAAGACTAATATTTACATCCATTGAACCTTCTTGATCCTTAGGTTCTTCAGCCATAATTAGTTCTTGCACAACTTATTTCTTAATAGGCTACATAGCTTCTTCATTAGAAGTACCAAAGTCATTATGACCTTTAAATTCCTCAAGATTGTTTTACTTAGAGTTATGAGAAAAGGTCTCATTTTCATGCATAGAGACATTTTTAGGAGTAGGTATTCTAGGGTTTCCTCTAAGCATTTACTTAAATTTCTTATAAAGATTATCCTAAGCTACTGACTTGAGCTTTAAGTATCTCAACATCAAATTTGAGATTTTGCAACTCAAATTTGTATCCTTCATTCTACCTCTCCAATCACACAGTGAACACTTCAAATAAAGTTTTGAACCTTCTATCTAGCCATGTCACTATGCGAGCATCCATGTTAGGCAAATGTTCTTCTTCCTAAGCAAGCCTAGAAGTAATAGGCATAAAAGTTCTTGGATATATCCTTCTCCTCTTATTGGTAAAGGACTGCATAAAGAAAGTAGGGTTTCTTAGAGCAGTAGATGAGGAAACTTCCACTTGACCTTCTCTTGCTGTAAGAAGCTATATCTTCTTTTGGGTAGTTTGTCTTATAATGTCAACATGAGTAATCTTCTTGCCATCTTTTAAGTATTTGATTTTTTCATCATCCAAAATCCTAGAGATGAGAGATCTATATAGTAAGGACTTCCCAGCCCTTTTATGATCTAATGAGATTAACGACCTTGTTTTCTCCAATATTATTGGAACTACATTGATCTTTATCTCGTTAATCATGGCAGTTAGATGCATATAGTCTTCATAAGTCAGAGTATTGAATCTAGTTTGCTTTCCCAAGATGACTTTAGTTAATATATGATGAAAAATCTTGTGGATTGCAAGCATAGTAGCTAGCATGGTTACAGGTGGATCACTTAGCTCCCAACTAGGTACTAATGTCTTCTATATTAATGGCTTAATGAAGTTGAAGTTAGATAATTTTAGCATATATCCATTAATAGGAAAATCTAGTATCTTAATCAGATAGCCCTCTATGATGTCAAACTCTTAGTCTCAAACTTTTACCCTTAGTATTTTCCAATCATCAAAGAGACAGATAGAGCCATAGGAAGCTGTTATAACTTCTTCATATGTGAGATAGTTAGGTTCTAGCAACTTCACATAAGGTTTAATGAATTTCTTCACATCTAACCCATTTTCTTCTAACATTTTAAAGTCTATAGACTAACTTAAACCTAGATTCTTGGACTGCATTTTGGCATATTAAAATTGCACGATACCCTTATTTAGATTTCCACAGTTATACTCAGACTCATCGATGTGACTCTCAAATACCTTTTCTTTACCCTTTCTATTTCTTTTCATTGTATACTAGACTCCCTAAAATTAACATTGCTCAAAGTGACATTTTTAGTGTTCTTTCAAAACACCTAGAACCTTGAGACTGAAAAACATGCATATGAGTTTGAGATTTACCTTGAATGCTTCTCGAACTTAAAGTGTTTTGTGTATCAACAACGATATGTCGAGCTTTCATAATTGGAACCTTCTTACTCATATCTTTCTTCTTTCTTACTTTGGCAAACTGTATTGCCTTTTTCAAAACTTCCTTATGTTGACTACTAACATAAATAATATGAATTTGTCTTTTCTTGTTAACCATGACATTTCTAGCCTTAAAGAAATCTTATGGAGCAAGCCTACAAGCAGCCAACGATTCTATGGTATTCTTCGTTCATGCCATATACTTCAGAGTAATAACCATGAGAATATTAAAGGTTGACTTTGATGAGGACTTAGGTTCGAGAAGGTGAATCGATATAGTGGACAAAGGGAATTTAGATTCAGATAAGATTTGAGAGAGATTTGAACAAGTAGAGAAGGTTAGGGTTACTTTGGGAGATGTTTGACTAGAAAGATAAATGAACTAAGCATAACTCATAAATAACCTATCTTAGATTAGTTACCTCTATTCTGATTTTGGAACTAGCCGTTAGGGAATTTAAAATGACATAAATTTAAATATACCTTACTATTCTAGAATAGTAGTATTATTTTGAAATAGCTCGTTTTTGATTATTAGGATGTGCTTCTAAAGTAGCTTTCTCCCTTTCAAATAACTTATTCTGGAATAGGTGTCTTTATTCCAGAATAACTGTGACTTGTTTCGAAGTGAATGTACTATTCCTCAATAGTTTCCTCATAAGCTTTTCTTCAATATTCATCCTTGTTTGGGAATAAGAGCTTTACTCTAAAATAGACTCCACTATTCCCAAATATATTGCTTATTTCAAAATAAGCATTTTAAGCCTCTAAACATTTAGAAAACATGTTAATTCTAGTATAGCAATGTTTATAATAATCTTTTTGCCCACAGAATCTTGTTATTCTAAAATATACAAATAGAGTCTTGCCAAAACAACTAAAAACACTCTGAAGCTTAAGTTACTCTTTTTCAATTTTAAAACACATAATCTCAAAATGAGTAAGAAATACTTACAACTCATTAGGATTGAACAAAACCAATTCTCTTCTAATATACACAAATTGATTAGCTGCCAATAGGTTGGTGAAAATATTCACAAGTTGAAATCCTGTAGGAATGAACTTTACCATCACATCTTTCTTTTGTACATGATCTCTGATGAAGTGATATCTAATGTCAATATGTTTTGTTCTTGAATAATGTACTGAGTTTTTCATCAAGCATATTGTACTCGTATTGTCATACTTGATCAAACTTTCTTTGAGTTTTATCCAAAAGTCTTCAAGTTGTTACTTCATCTAAAGGATTTGTGAACAACACAGCCTAACAGAAATGTACTCTAATTTTATTGATAATATAGAGACCTTATTTTGTTTTTGCTTGCCCAAGACATAAGTAAGCTACTAAAGAAGTAATAAATCCCACTTGTTCTTTTCCTCTCTGTTTTGCATCATTTGAAGTCTACATTAGAGTATCCAATCAAGAACTTACTTTCACCTTTAGGATACCAAAGCCTTAATGTGTTTGTATCCTTGAGATATCTAAATATTCTTCTTCACGACTGTCACATGAGATTCCTTTAGAGCTAATTAAAATCTAGGACAAAGACCCACATTGAAGGATATATCAGGACAACTTGTAATAAGGCATAAGAGTGATTCTATCATTCCTCTATATTATTTATAATCGTACTCTAGTCTTATTGCATTCGCATCTATTTTGATAAAGGAACTCATGGGAGTCTCTATTCCATTTGCTTGATCCATTCCAAGCTTCTTAAGCATCTCCCTCAGATGTTTGGTTTGACAGATAAAGATTCCATCCTTCCTTTACATAGTTTAGAGTCCCCGTAAGAAATTGAGCTCTCCCATCATCGACATTTCAAATTTACCCTACATTAACTTAAAAAAAATTCCTTACACAAGGAATTATTAGTTGCACTGAATATTATATTATCTACATAAATTTCAATAATGAGTAGATGTTATTTCTTTTCTTTTAATGAATAAGTTAGTGTCAACTTTACCTCAATTAAACCTTTTTCCAGAAGGATAGAGCTCAACCGATCATACCATACTCTGGGTGCTTGTTTGAGTTTGTAAAGTACTTCTTGGGCTTAAATATAGCATCAAGCTTTTGAGGATCTTTAAAACTAAGTATTAGTTCAACGTACACTTTTTGAAGGATGTATCCATTAAGAAATTCACTTTTCATGCCTATTTGGTAAAGCTAGATGTCCTTCACAACAGCATAGGCTAAAAGTAAACAAATTGCCTCTAATCTTGCAACTGGAGCAAAAGTCTCCTTATAGCCTATTCCTTCTTCTTAATTGAACCCTTTGGTGACTAGCCAAGCTTTGTTTTTGACTTTGAAGTTTATTCTTGAAGACCCATTTAGTTCCAATAATAAGATGATCTTGGGTTTGGACACCAAGTCCCAAACTTGACTTTGCTTGAATGGATTGAGCTCTTCTTGTAGAGTGTCTTTCAAGTAAGAGTCAGATAGAGATTCTTTAACAGACTCAGGCTTTCATCTCTGATATAAAAGCTAAGTGACTAGCTATGTTTTGAAGGTGGCTTCTAGTATGTATTGGTTCACTTATCTTACCAATAACTAGATTAAATGGATTATTCTTGTTAATCCTCCAAGAAATTAGTTGAGTTAGTTCTTCATCTACTAGTAAGCTTTCTTCCTTCTCCACAGAGTCTTGAGATTTTTGAGATTTTTAAATTTAGAGATTATCTATCATCTTAGTTATCTCATTAGCATCTAAGACATCATTCTTTATCAGGTTCTTATCAAAGACAACATTGATTAATTCTTCCTTGGTCTTGGTCAAGACAAGATATGCCTTGCTTCCTTTCCTCTACCAACCTTCCCAATGCCATGTATGTGACATTTTTATTTTTGCCAAAAGTAACAGTTCCTCCTTCTTTCTCTACTAGTTCTACAAACTCATCAATATGTCCAATCATGTGTCTCGAACACAAACTATCTATATACCACTTTTTCTTTTTTGAGATAGTAAGGCACACTTGTAATATGAGATCATTTTACTTTAGGTACCTATTTTTTTTTGGGTCCTTTCTTATAGTCACATTCTTGGGTACATAAGTACCTTTGGGAACCTATCTTATAGAGCCATTAGTGTCATTCTTCCTATGAAGTCAAGACTTAACATAGTGACCCTTCTTGTTATTATATGCACAGGTGATAAAAGGACTAGATTAATGCATAGAAGGCTTAAAATAACTAAGGTAATACTTTGTGGCCTTCTTTGGCTTCTTTTAAGTTGTATCAGTTATGGGATTATACCTAATTCCTAAATTTTTTATAGGTCATATTTGTTACACACTTTTCTTAGGCATTTAGAACCACATTCAATTATAGGGAACCTTAAAATGTGCATTCTTAGTGTTAAACTAGGGTTTGGGGCCCTAGTGAGAAAGTGTGCATATTAGGGGTATTTTGGTCATTTTGCACTTTGTTTGGAATTCAAGGAAAAATTAGGAATTTTATGTGTGCATTAGTTTTAGGACTATTTATATATATTAAGAGTCTCCATATGCATTGATATCATATTCTTAGTGCAATTTTGCCTAAGCGTTCAAATACATGCATTAGGGCTAATTTGGCCATAAAATGTACATTTTCATCAAATTAGGGTTGAGCTAGAGGTTTATGTCCTTTAATGAGCTAAGATGATTAGTCTAATTAGTTTTCATTGATTCATCCTAGGTTAAGAGTTATTAGGAAAAGACAACATTTTAAGGTTGTCTCCCTTTGATGTTGGTTCAAGTGTGTGCTTGTCTACACTTGTGTCTTGTGAGGCTCTTTTCCTTTAGTCATTTTAATACCTTGGATGAATTAAATATTTTATATCTTAGTTTAATTAAATAAATGTCACACTATGATTATTTGATTATTTTATTTAATTGTGATTTAGATGAATAAGTGTGACAAATAAAGACATAAATCAAAGTAACACTTTACATGAAAGAGACTTTGGTTCAAGACTGGGTTTGGCACATGGGGGAGGCATTGAACACGAAATTTCAGACCTGAATGGGCTTCAAAATGGTTTAACTTATCAGGTCCAATGAGGCACCATGAAGTTTTCATGCACATGCACACAAGGGATCAAGTTGACTTGTCAAAGCTCAAGATAATTGTAATGTGTTTGAGAAGCTTGGAAGAAAATTTTAGATCTGAATTTGAATGGCATTAGGAATGAATTCCAAGGAAATTAAGGGAGAATAAGAGCTTATGATATACATGCAAATATGGGATTAGAAGAGCAAGCATTGGAATTATCACCTAAGTGACTTGCAACCTAGACTACCCTTAACCTCACTTGACGTAATGACCTGTAATTAGTTTTATGGCAACTTGTTTAGTAGGTGACCATTATATTTTCATCCAATAACACATTTAGAGAGGATTAGGATCATTTTTTCAGATCATTCACTCATATTTTTAGATTTCAAGCTTTAAGTTCTCTCACTTCTCTCTCTACACTTCCACTCCCTTTGTTCCATATCTTTCAATCTAACCATCTAAATTTCACAAAACTGCCACCATTCTCTTCCTCTTTTCTTCCTCTACATAACCTAATAGCTTTCTCAAGGATCAAACCAAGCTATCATAGGCAAAATCATGATGAAGAAGACCATAATCTTAGAGCTTTATCTTGTTCATCACTTAATGATGTAAGGCTAGATTCTTGAAGGAGCTATTATGTGGAAAGGAAACCTGACTTTGTATTATGTTCTAGTTGAATTTGAATTTCTTCTCTCTACTTTTCTCTTTCTAGAATTATAAATTTGTATGACTCTTTAATCTTGTAATTTCAAGAGATGATTTATATGATTGAGAGATGCTTGTTGCAACTTGAGTTCTGTTACTTTGAGTTCTAGATTTTGGCCTTTTCAAGTTAGTTCATAATGTTAGTTAGCTTGATGATTTTAACATGCTTTCTTACTTGCCATAATCTTGCCAACTATGCATGTGAATATCTTCATGAATCATAATCTTAAGCTTGTTGATTCCTTCATATGTACTTGACCTAATTGACTCATGTTTGTAATACTTTGGTTAGGCTTAATGCTAGCTTTGCTTTGGTTCATTCTAAGATCATAATCTTGGATTAAGGTTGGTCAAGGTATTAGCTAAGTATTGGTTAATATAACTAAGTCACTAAAACCAAAGAGAAAAGAGAAGAAACCAAAGTAGCTAGGTTGTAATCAAATAAGGATAGGTGACTAATTCGACATAGGAGTTCCTACTTCTAATAGGTTTACAGACACTCACTTCTTTCACCTTAGAATTAGATTAATTAGCTTAACTAGTTTGGAGGTTAAATCTGTCCTAAGCTCCATTCAACTTGTAGCATGCTTCAATCCTAAATTTCCAACTAAGCCTCCTCATAGAGATTGACCTAAGTTCACACTAGTACTACATTAGTGTAGCTTAGTGTTATTTTGCTAGGGTAGCGATAACTCTAGTCAAAATTTGGCAACTTTGCTGGGGAGGCAAGGCTAGGATTTGTTTAGGGTTAATATGTGTTTAATTTGTCAATTATGTGATTTTTAATTTTTTTGTGAATTTTATGTGATTTTGTGAAGTTTGGGTTACTAAGGGTGCAACTCTATGAAAACTGATTTCTTAGCTTTCCTGGATGAATTTTGAAAATTCATCGAGAACTATTATGTTAGGAAAAAAATTTTCAAATTTATGTACGACAAGATCTATATCTTAGATTTTTTTTTAAAAAAAGTGGTGTGGTATTATGTGGATTCATATACTACTTTGAGTGAATTTTTGAAGCACATATGGTCAAGTATACTTTTCTGGAGAAATTCAGGACTTTGTATAAATTTTGTGTGCCCATAACCTTTTCTGTACCTATCCAAATTTTTCCATCCAAAGCTTAGATTTCTCCTCAGTATCTTAGATTCATTTTTTGTGTTTTGCGTTTTTTGTGATTCATCTACTAACCTATTTGAAACAAGTGACAAAACTCGTAGGGTTAATTTGGAAGAAATTCTGTTTCTAGATTATTGTAGCCCAAATTGCAAGAAAAATTGGGAAGTATTGGCTCGTTTAAAAATTATTAAATTTTTATATATTGTTTTTCCGTATCTTCCCAAATTACAATTAAATTTTCAGGTCATTTGGTCATGGGAATTGATCTGTAGAAATTGCACAAGCGGACTGGGCAAAAAGCAAAGTTCTAGAATGTCCAGTTTTGAAAGAAGACTCTTCTTGAGCATTTCTAAACTCATCCTTTGCTTGTTTTAGTGCTGAATTCACTTTTTTATTTTAGTTAATTTTGTGTTTGAGTTATTTTTGAGTTTTTCTCTAATTTTAGAAAACAAAATATTACTTTTCTCTTTTGCTTTGCTTGTGAGTCTTTTGCTTTCTTGCATTGCAAGTTTTTGTGTGTTTTGCATTCCTTGAGTCTTTGATTTTTAGAACCAGCTCTAGGTGTCTTTGTTTTTGCATTTAGTGTGTTTTTATTGTTGATTTTGGTTCTTGTTCTTTATTTTCTTTGCATTACATTGCATGACCCATAGGAGACCTAGTGTGCAAATACCAATAGACCAAGAGATTGAGAGAAGCTTGAGGAGGATAAGAAAAGAGAAAAATCCAATTGATAACTATCTTGTTTTAGAATCCTCTATGGCTACTCCTAACCACAACATTGATCTTGCTCATTTAGGAATGCCTAGGGACTTTAACAATGACCCTAATCCCAACGCTAATGTCAATTCTATGCTTCAAAGTGTTCAAAACCAAAATTTTAGGGTCATTAACCAAGGGAAATAGGGTAAATCTTGAAGGTCCAGCACCAATTTCACCTTTGACAACACTCAAATCCATCTACCAAACCTAGGGAATAATGGAAACTTCATGCAAAATCATAACCATTCATTTAGGGAAGAAGTAGGCATGCATCATCCTCTAAATGATGAGATTTCTATTAAGCAACTTACTTCTCCTAATTGGAATACTAATCCCTATGGTTTGTACATTCCTCAACATGATCATATGTTTGAGCTTAAACATTCTCTTATTCAAGAATTACCTAAGTTTCATAGGTAGCCCAGTGAGGATTGTCATAGATTCTTGCATTCTTTATATCTTGTGTGCAATACTATGAAACTAGTGGGTGCTCATATAGATGATGTTCAAGCTAGGGTATTTCTATTTTATCTTGAGTCATATGCAAAAGAATGGTACATGAACTTTCCACCTCATGTAAAGTTATACACATGGGAAGAGTTGAGAGACATGTTTTTGAATAAATTCTTTCCATCATCTAAGCTAACTAGCTTGAGAAAACAAATCATAAGTATAGTGCAAAATTTTGATGAAAGTCTTTTTTAGTTTTGGAATAGATTCCAATCTATGCTAGCTAGATGTCCACATCATCAAATCCCAAGTGAGCATCTTATTCAATATTTCTATGATGGTCTCTTGCCAAAAGATAAAATGAGTTTAGATGTCGCCTTTGATGGCTCTCTTAGTGATTTATCTCCTAACAAAGCTTGGGAATTGATTGATAAAATGGAACAAAGTGGAGCTCAATATGGGGTGAGGGAACCTAAACTGGCTTCGATTGCTAATGGTTTGTCTAACTCACAATTGATGACCTTGCATATAGAATAGGGAAGCTCATTTCACCACAAATAAATGCAAATGCTAATTTGAGGAGTGTGTCTAATATTGGTGTTCCTTGCAATGCTATGGTTCTTGTGTCTTGTTCTTTTTCTAACTCTTCCATGTATAATGAAGGTAATTGTCATTTACAATATGAATATGCTCATGAGTTGAATGCTATGTATAAGGCAAACAACCAAGGAGGAGGTCAACAAGGCATGTATTGGAACACATACAATCCAACTTGAAGAAATCATCCCAACTTGTCTTATGCTAATCCAAGTGGAGCCTTAAATCAAGAACACCAAAGAGGGGGATTTCAAAGATACCAAAACAATAACAACTCATTGCCATATGGACAAGGTAGTACCTCAAATTTTATTCAAAGCAAAACTAATGGTTCCTACTCTCAACCTGCTAGTTCTTCTAGGCAACTTGTACCTATTAAGGGACTATCTTCTTCACCTTCTAATGCCAATACCATGCTGTCCAAAAATTTTGAGTTGTTATTAAATGAGGTTAAGAGTAATAAAGAAGCTCAACAAGCTCAAAACAAAGCTACTAATGATGATGTGTCTTCCATAAAAAATGCAATATGAACTTTATGTAAAAAAATGATTTACCTAATCATATTTCTTCTACTAATGCTCAACAACCTACTTTGCCTAGCAATACGGTTGTCAATCCTAAGTCCTTTATTAATGCTATTAAGATTAGAAGTAGAAAAATGTTGGTAAAAATGATGAAAATGATCTTATTGATGGAAAATTTAATTCTGAAAATTCTATTCCAACACCTATTCTTTGTGATTTTAATGTAAATTCTTCCTCTAATGATGTTATTTCTTGTAGTGATAAAGATAAAGAAGGCGTGGAACAATTTTATAGTGATTCCCCACCTCAAAAAGAGCCAAAAGAGCAATTAAATTAAGGAAATCAAGTCCAAAATGCCACTGCCACTACTACAATATATATATATATATATATATAGGAGTGGGTGTTTCGGAGCACTTTAGAAAAAAATGCTCTAAAATGTTGAGGCAAAATTTATCAGGGTGCTTTGTATTTCAAGCACTCTGATATAAAAAAAATTATTAAGCCTTCTGGAGTGCTCTTCAAAGAACGCTCTGGAATTCTTCACTTCAGGAGTGCTCTAAATTAGATCACTTCTAAAGGCGTCCAAGGAGTGCTCTGGAAGGACTTCCCTTTTAGGAGCGCTCATAAGCGAGCGCTCCTGAAGGGTGACCTTTTGGAGTACTCTTTAAAGAGCTCTCCAGAAGGGTCAGTATTTTTTTTCTATAGCCCGCCTCTCTAATCAGTTAAGCATTCTTTTTTCAAGTGTGCTTTTCTTCCTTTCTCTTTCTCTCTTGCGAATCGTTCGTCCGTGCAACTAGTTCTCGCGCCATCAAGCTTATCCACATTTCATCGACGTCTGAGTGTTCATCTCTGTCCTTCCTTTTGACTTTGTTGCCATTAAAGTTGTAGATCTGAAATCGCAAATCTGCATTTTAAAGTTATAGATCTATGCAAGTCGACTCACAAATCACAGTGCACCATGCCGTTCGTCTTACTTCCAATGCTGTTCGTCGTGCATGCCGTCCATTCCATCCTAATGCTGTTGTCATGCTGCGCCATCCGTCACTGTGTAAATTTGCACAAGCCGACTTATAGATTACGCTGCCTATCTTTATGCCAGTGTTGTCTGTCGTGCGGCACTGTTCGTCAATTCACCTTTTCCCGCTGGTGTCTGCATGTTGTCCGTTGCTGTTTAATGCCGTCCGTCGGTTGTACCGCCGTCTAAGGTACTTTTTTAATAATTAATTTTATAATAATTTTTTTATAAATTTTAGAATAATTTAGTTATATTTTTGGGAATAATTTAGTTATAAAAATGTATAGATAATTTCTGGTACAAATTATTTGCATTGAAATTTTGAAGAATTTGAAGTTATTAATTTCATTAGCTTAAAGTTTAATATTAAAGAGAGAACTGTTTGAACTTTTTAATTTTCTTTATTAAATGTGTTTGTTTTTTTGGATATTTCACTTTTAAGAGAGATTGTTATTATATTACAATTGATTGATAGGATATAAATGAATTAATGTAAATAAATTATTATTTGGATGAATTGATTTATTTAGTTTAAATGTATTGTGTTGTATGATTTGATTATTTGGGAGGTTCTTCCTTTAAGAAAAATCTAAGTCTTTGTTTCTTGAATTTGTATGACTATATTAGTGATATGGATCGTAAGTGGATGTTAGCTAATTGACTGTCTAGAGAATATTGGGATGGTGTAGATGAGTTTATTGAATTTGCATTTTTTCATAATCAAGACCCTTATGGAGTTATATGTCCTTGTTTAAAATGTTGCTATGGAAAAAGAGTAAGGCCAATAGAATTGAAAAATCATTTGATTTGTAATAGCATTAATCCAACTTATACTTGTTGGACCATGCATGGGGAGATAAGGAATAACACTAGTGATTGGAGGGATAATTCGAGCTGCTCAATATTTGGTTATGATAGTGGGACATACGATGTTGATCATCTTGATAAGATGATTGATATGATTGAAGAGGATCTTAAGGATTGTCCTGAGATGTTTTAGAGGTTGAAGAGTGATGCTGACAAACCATTGTACCCTAGTTGTAAAAAATTCACAAAACTGTCAATTGTTTTGAAATTGTACAACCTAAAAGCTACTAATGGATGGAGCGACAAGAGTTCATGGATTTTCTTGAACTCTTGTATGAGATGTTTCTAGAGTACAATGAGATTCCAACTAATATTTATGAGGCTAAAAAAGTGCTCTGTTCTATTAGGATGAGCTATGAGAAGATACATGCATGTCCAAATGATTGTGTCCTCTTTCAAAAAGAGTATTCAACCTTAGATAAGTGACCAAAACGTGATGCATCATGATACAAGAGAAATGAATATAATCTGGCAAAGATGGTGTGGTATTTTCCAATCATACCAAGATTTAGACGCCTATACAGCATTGCAGAAGATGCTAAACACTTAACATGGCATGCTGACGAGAGAATTAAGGACGGCAAGCTATGACACCCTGCAGATTCTCCTCAATAGAAAAAGTTTGATCTTATATACCCTGAGTTCAGGATAGAAGATAGAAACCCGTGCCTTGCATTAGCCACTGATAGAATAAACCCTCATGGCTTGCAAAGCAGTACTCAAGTTTATGATGCAGTCATTATTGATTTTGGGGCCTCGACAACTATGAAATGATATAGATGTGTACTTAACTCTGTTAATTGAAAATCTGAAGATACTATAGGAGATAGGTGTGGAGGTTTATGATGGGTATAGAGAAGAACATTTCATCCTATGAGCAATATCGTTTGGCACCATAAATGACTTTCTTGCCTATAGCAATTTGTTAGGATACAGTATCAAAGGGCAAGGTGCATGTCTAGTTTGTGAGGAGCACACTTGATTGATGTGATTGGAACATTGTAGAAAAAATGTCTTCATAGGTCATCGATGATTTTTTCTGCAAACACATCATTACCGACGAGTTGAAAAAGGCCTTCAATGGCTACCTATAGAAGGGTAGATTCCTTTGCCATTAATCGATGAGCTCTTTCAAAAGGTTAAAGATTTGAATATTGAATTTGGAAAATCATTTGAAAATAAGATTGTTAAGAACGGTTAGAAAAAGAAGTCCATATTCTTTGAACTACTATGCTGGAAGACCCTAGATGTTAGGCATTTTCTAGACACGATGCATATCGAAAAGAATGTTTGTGAGTCTTATTGGCACGTTACTCCACATCTCAGGAAAGAATAAGGACGATATTAATGCAAGGATGGATTTGATAAGTATGGGGTTAAGAGAAGAGTTGGCACCAAAAAGGAAGGAAAAATGCACTTTTTTATGTCCAGCAGCCCATACCATGTCTAGAAAGGAAAAATTGGCTTTCTATGAATTCTTGCATGAAGTTAAAGTGCCAGAAGGATATTCTTCAAATTTCAGTGACTTTGTATCCATAAAAGACCTTAAACTAGTAGGTCTCAAGACTTATGATTGTCATATCATCATGGAAAATTTATTGCCGGTAGGTATACGATCCACTTTGTTGAAGAAGGTGCGAGCCACAATTACTAGATTTTGTTTCTTCTTTAAGGAAATTTGTAGTAAAGTGATTGAATTGGAGAAATTGTCAAAGCTAAAACATGAAATAGCTAAGATTCTGAGCAAGCTTGAAATGTATTTCCCGCCTTTGTTCTTTGACATCATAGTTCATTTATCATTTCACTTGGTTAGAGAGATAAAATTGTGTGGTCCTGCTTATTTGAGATAGATGTACCCGGTAGAGCATTACTTGAAGGTATTAAAAGGATATGTAAAAAATTAAAGTCGGCCCGAGGGGTGTATTGTTGAGAGGTACATTGTAGAAGAAGTAGTTGAATTATGCACCATATATCTCTCTAATGTAGATGCCATTAGGTTGCCAAAGTACATAAAGCACACCACATGTGAACAAATCATTTGGAAGAAACTCATTAGCATAGACAAGACACAATGGGAGCAAGTTTACTTGTATGTTTTACACAATACTGAGGAAGTTCAGCCCTATGTCAAAGAACACAAGGCAATAGTTAAGAGTCAAAACAAGGGTAAGAATGAAAGTTGGCTAGCAACATATCACAACCGGCATTTTATATATTGGTTTAAAGCTCCCATCTCTAAGGAGTCCCACCCATCAGAAAGGTTAAGGTTTTTGGCTAGGGGTCCTGAATTTGAAGTATTTTCTTATCCAGGTTATGTAATCAATGACTTTACATTTTATACAAAAAGCCAAGATGCTCGAAGTACTATGCAAAATAGTGGTGTAACACTTGTAGCTCAATCAATGCATGTCTCTAGTTTTAAAGACAAGAACCCAATCTATGCAATGATGTCATATTTTAGGATTATAGAGCATATTTAGGAATTGGATTATATCAAGTTTTCCGAACTTGTCTTTTACTGCACATGGGTTGACAATAAAAAAGGCTTTCGAATTGATGACTTATGTTTTATTCAAGTAGATCTTAATAAGGTGGCTCATAAAGATAAACCATTCATTTTAGCATCACAAGCTCAATAAGTGTTCTATGTGTCAGATCTAGCGTATAAAAATTAATTGGTCAATTGTTCTTTTAACAAATAAAATAGTGGGTAATGAAGAGGATGAAGATTTCAATGTTGAGGATGACACTTTCATAGGAACATCACAGACATTTGATATTTCAACTGGGGATAATGCTTTCTATATTAAAGAAGATCACGCGGAAGACATTTGAATTATTGAGGGATATGTAGAACACATAAAACAAAAAAAAAGAAAAACCAAATCTTAATGCTTGTAAGATCTTTCTTTAATTTCTTTTTATTTGTTAAAAATTTACTTTTAGTTGTTAAAAATTTGCTTTTTTTTCTTATAGGTAAATGGCTACCCCACCTGAGAAGAATAGTGATGCTTCACCCACTGAAGAAGAAGCATTCAAAAAGGTTAAGTAGGGAAAAAATGTTATGAAAGCAATGATACGGGCTCAAATAGCTGGTCGTAAATTACTAGTAAATTGGAATGATAGGGGTTAGCTAGTTAAGTCTCCTCAGTTTTGTCAGTTATATAAGGGTCTTAGCTCGTCATTATGTGCCTTGTTGCATTACAGACTAGAGAAAGAAAAATGACCCATAGCTTGAAGAAGCAAAAAGTAATATCTGGGAAGATCTATGTATATCTTTTGAACTGGATGAGAGTCATAGGCATTACATCATGAGAAAAGCAGTATATGCTCATAGAAAATTTTGAACTACTCTCTCAACATATCATCTAAAAGATGCAAATGAAGAATTCAATCCTCATCCTCCTGAAATGTATCCAGAGATCCAACAAAAGCATTAGGATGAATTTATTAAAATGCATCAGTGACCTGAATTTCAACAGGTCAGCCAAGTCAATCGCTCTAGAGCCGCAAGTACTCCTTTTCAATATAGAGTAGGAAGAAAGAGCTATCCAGATATTGAGCATGGTTTGGTAAGTTCCAATTAATATTGTCTATTGATATTATTTATATAGAAGGAAATGTTTTTTAATCATTCTAATATCTTCTTTAAATAGATGGAAGAGGCTGGACCTAATACTCCAATTTCTCGAGCTCTTGTTTGGAAGACTGTTTAAGAAGATAAAGAAGGCAAATTACTTGATGAACACGCTCGAAAAGTCTGGGAGGATTGTGTAAGTATTAATATTTTAGTATATTACTTTACTAACATTATTTACTTAATAATCAATTTACAATTTGTTCAACAAGAAGAATTATTATAATCAATATCACAAGATGATGCGGGTGAACATGTGGATGTCCTTGGTAGGGCATTAGGAGCTCCAGAGGTCTCTGGTCGCATTAGAGGAGTTAGATTCGACATTTCTCAAGGCACCTATTTTAGATGTCGGTCCAAAATTTTTACTGAAGATGATTTTAATGCAAGGATGGCGGAAATAGAGGCAAGAATGGGAAAAAAAATTTCAAGCTCAAACGGAAAAGAGATTTGAGCAAATGATTGGAGTCATAAATGCGCTACAAGTTAGCCCCAATGATAAAGATAGTTTCTCATTCCATACTAAAGAAGATTTTCCTAAGGTTATAATTTTTCTTTATATTATCTTCTCTTTATTCATAGATTATATTTCATATTTTCTTAAAATATTAATTTTTTTATTTTTAGGGTGAGTCTCAGTGTCAATTATGGTTAGAATCACTAAATTGTTGTGTTGTGGTACTCGGATCTATATATAATGACAATAGTGTTACTATACACTCCAGACTATTGCCTGTTGATCACTTAAAGGTGACTATAAGTATTCCAATAAAAAATGATGTTGAGTTGCCAATGAAGATAGAAGATGAGGAAATATTCACGATTTTTGACGCCGTTGGAACTTATGTGGCTTGGCTTACAAAGCTAATTAAGTTACAAGTATAATAATTGATGGTTCTTTAAAATCATTTATGTTTTCTTTCAGCCTTACTAATTCATTTTACATTTTGTAGTCCTCAAAATCTAAAGAAGTAGTAAAGAAGCCAATCAAAGCAAAAGGAAAGCCATCGAAAGGACCTACCTGTGTAACTAAGGCAGGGAAGACCGGCACAGAATCTACTCAGCTAAAATATCATTATCAAAACGTACTTGAAGTGATTATGCAGACAACATTTAAAAATAAGATCCGTGAAGTAGAATTTAAAAAGGAGATTTATGGTGAAATGATTAGCTAAAAATTAGCGGTTGAAAATATTAATGAGATTCTGACCAAAGATTAGCACAGACCACCCAAATTAGTTTATACATTAGGTACTTTCTAAATTTTTATTATTTATTGTGGTATGTATTTAATTTTAGTTGTGAATGATTCTATTTTTTTTTTCATTTTAGGTACTTGTATCATACTTTTGTGGTGCCGGGCTCATTGATGACAATTTTTATTTATTAGCCCTCACAACACTAGTACCTACAATGTTAAATACCATTCTCAAAAGATTACTAATGCATTTAAAGTCAAAGGCAAAAGAAACATGTTATTTTTAGCTCCTCACAATCCAGGATAAATTGTTATTTTTGTTTATCTTTAAATTTAGTTGATATTTTAGTTATTGAAATATTTTATTTTTTCAGGCAACATTGGGTGCTTGTTTGTATCAATCCATTCGTCACTGTGATTTATTATCTTGACTCATTAAGAGATAATGACTTTAATAACTACACATCTATAAGGATATTATTTAATCAGTAAGTTTTTAGTTTTATATTCTTTATAGATATTTTATGTTTGTTATTCAGAATATGCTGTTTTGGATTGATGTAGAATTTTTGGAAAATTCTAAAACTTTCAAGTTATAGGGGAGACTCTGCTGGATTTTCAACAGCAAATGCTTGTATTAAATATATAACTTCATCCCTAAAGTATTTTAAATTAAGTTTAAATTTGTTTCTGCCATATTCTGATAATGACATCTTTTATTGTTTTATAGCTACCTACCAATTACAATGTTGGGAGTGTGGAGACTATGTTATGAAGTTTATGAGAGAAGTAATCACCCAACAAGAGTTGATCATTCCTAAAAATGTAAGTCAAAATCTTTGGAATTAAGTTAATATAATGTCAATTACTTATATATTGCTTTCATATTTTGTGTAGTATTTTGTTGGAGCAAGATCTTCGCATTTTACTATGGAGCAAATGGAAGATTTAGTTGAAGAGTGGTTAGAATATATTATTGGCTATTTGTGATAGGAAGTTAGATTTTCAATGTTAAAAAAATGCTAATAGTTTCATTTGTTAGGCTCTTGTTAGAAATTAAACTAGCTAGTCAGGAAAATGAAATTGTTGTTTTAATTTCAAGTTCTTTCCTTGAATATAAATTTTTATGTTGACATTATTTCTGAATTAGTTTTTGATATTATGATTAGTCACTGTTAAAGAGACGTAAAGGAAGAAATTTTAAAAAATATAATTTAAAAAAAATACAATCTACGAGAGCGCTTTTAGGAAGAGGGCTCCGATATAGCAAGCACATGGGAGCGCTCTTTCGAAGAGCGCTCTCATATGCACCTCTAACTTTAGGAGCACTTTTCAAAAAGTGCTCCTATATCGCATACATAGAGGATCGCTTAAAAAAGCACTCCTGTATATACTAGAGCGCTTGATACGGGAATGCTTTTGAAGCGCTCTCTAAGGCAAAAAAAAGCACTCCCATATACTGATTTTGTAGTAATGTGCCCAGTATAAAAAACATGATTGTCTAGAAGAAGGGTCAAGGAGCTACACCAAGCCAAGAAATTGTGAGGAAATTGCGCTTCCGTCAAGCCCAAGCATCCAAATCACTAGCTTGAGTGCCACAAGACCAAGAGGTAATAAATTTATTTTCTAAAATTCAAGTGAATGTACCTCTTTTAGATTTGATTGAAAACATTCCTAGATATGTCAAGTTTTTTAAGGAGTGTTGCACAAATAAGAAAAAATTTAAATCAAATGCTAGAGTGCAATTGCCATCCTCTATTAGTGCTATCATGAAGCCCCGACTTCGCATAAAGTGTGAGGACCCAGAATCCTCCACTATCCCTTGCCAAATTAGGCCTTTAAAGTTTTCTCATGCATTGATTGATTAAGGTGCAGCAATAAATGTGATGCCATCTTTTATTTATGCTTCATTAAAAATTGATTGTTTGCATGCCACTAATATGATTTATTAATTGGCCGATAGAAGTGCTAGGAGACCTCAAGGAATTGTTGAGGATTTGTTATAAGTATGAAAATCTTCTATTTTTGGTTAACTTTTATGTTTTGGATATGGCTTGGAAGGGGAATGGGGAGGATATACTCATTTTAGGTAGGCCATTCATGGGGACCACAAAGACCCTTATTGATATGGACAAGGGGACATTGGTGCTTAAGTATGGTGATGAGAGTATTTGCTTTAATATCTATGAAGCCATGAAAAGTGCTTATGAAGATTATTCTTTGCTAGGTCTAAATGCTATTGAAATTGTTGTTGATGACTTAGTAGATGAGCATGCTTTGTATTTGCCTCTTTCTTGTGATACTTTGTCATCTAATTTTGAGCCTAGTATTGAGTGTGCTTGTATTGATGGAGTTTCTTGTGAGATTTGTAAAGAAATTAAGTCTAGATTGCTTGATGAGGATTTTCCTTTGGACATGTCTCTTGTAGATGATTTGGATTTATCTTCTTTGATTTCTATGTTTAATCATGAGAAAGGTATTTCTCCTTATGTTGTAGGTACCAAGGACGTAGGCAACCATCCTTCTCTTGATGTTCTTAGGATTCCCAAGCATGAGGATGGAAGCCTAAACAAAATAATAATAGAGGCCTTAGAAACTACCAATTCAAGTGAGAGCATTGACTAAAGCAAGAAGAGGGTGCAAAGGTGGATAAATTGAGGGATGAAGCAAGTTGCTCAAATCTGAAAAATTTTCCAGCACATTGTGTGGAGTCAATCTCATCCAAGACAATGAAATTGAAGAGGAGGAAGGCAAAGCAAGGATGCACAAAGAAGTGGAACTAGTTCAAGATGAAATAGAGTTTAGAATTCAAGAAAATAATGGTACAAAGCCTAGCAATAATATAGATGGTAATGATTTTAATGTTGATGAATTTCATGATGAATTGGCTTTGTTTTAAAGTACTTATTCTAACTCTCTTGTCACCTGTTCAAATGATGCTCCTTCCTCTATTTGCTTAGAAATTGATTCCTTTGTCTTTAACAACAATAACACTTCCTTGTACTCAAATGTGCTTAAAAAAATGTATTTTGTTGATTTTATAGGTGCACATTTGGACATGGCTGAAATTGATGATGAATTTGGAGAAATTGCACATGAATTGGAAGAGGCCATGCCACTTAATGGAAGCTCTACACTAGCTCATGTTTTTAGATTTTCAAGATGTGCCACAAACTCATAAAAAGCTTGCTTGTAATTCTTTCAAAGAGATCATTTCATGTGATCTTGCACCAGATAAAGGAAGAGCTTTTCCACTTGGAAATACAAGCATTTTGGAGAAGCACAACTTCAAGCCACCATGACAAGCTTCAAAGGTTGTATCTCTTCTTGCTTATTGCTTGAATTTCTTGTACACATAGCACATAAGCGATACACTTATTGGTATATGCTTGCTGCCACTTTTCACACATGTGGAGCACTTTTCTTGCATATGTTTATGCTTTGTGTGATTCTTGTTAAAGTATAAGTGTGGGGGAGGTACAACCGAGCTCATTAGTTTAAGAATTTCTAGTTTTATTTTTCTTGATTTTGTTTTAGAAAATAAATTGTGCCTTAATTTTTGGAGAGTTTGATTTGGTCAAGTTGCCATTTTTTGGTTTTGATAGTGGTGTTTTGATTTCAATCTCGAAAAAAAGGAAAAAAAATTCGCATCTTTTAAAACTTGACAATTCTGTCTTAACTTCAAAAATTCACTGAGAATGCATTTGAAGGCATTTTGACCTGGGATTTATTTCATTTGAAATATACATGTCTTAGCTTAAATTTATATTTTATTTGGTCAATTTTGGACATGAGGAGTGTTCTGTATATTTTTTCTAAGCTATCAAGGTCATTGAAGTCTTTGCAGAGGATCCTGAAACCTTGAAGTAACTTTGAATCAGTATATCTCTCACATTGTGTGTCAAAATTGCTTGGTTCCAGTCTTGAATTTCTCCTTATTGTCTTGGACCTATTTCTTCTGTTTATTATTTTCTTCTATTTTGTCTTTATCTTGTTGAAACGTTTGTTGGAATCTCATAAGATCCTCTAGATGAATTTCTGTTTCACCAGAACTGTGGACCATTTTGTGAAGAATTCTAGGAATAATTAGGAAGGAATTTTGAACTGAAATTTTTATTTCATTTTCCTACATGTATCTTTGGTCTCTCATAAAATTTTTATGGGATCTTCTATTATAAAATCCAAAATTTCACCGTCCCTAGAGAGATATTTTCAGGATTTCCAAAATAGTCATAGTTTTGGAATTTTTCGGTCCTATGACCTTATTTCCTCCCAAAAATTTTTCTCTTGTACTTTTGATGCATTCATTCATGGATTTAGTGTCCTAGACATATTTGGGCCTACATTGAGGACAATGCATGGTTTAAGCGTGGGGGGAGAGCATAAAAATTGGTTTTCTTTTTGTTTCGATTTGCCTTGGGGAATTAAAAATTTTGCTTTAGGTTTTGGAATATGAACTTTTGAGATGATGTTGCCCTAATTTTTGTACTTTATGAAGAAAGTTTTCTACTAGAGTGAGTGCATTTGATTAGAAAAGCAAAATTAGCCAATATGGAAGAAGCCTTCAACCAATGAGAGTTATGTCTTTAGTATTTGCACCCTCTAGAACTTCTCTTTCCTCTTAATCAAGCCTAAATCATTGCATTTTTTGTAGAGAAGATGATTTTAGCATTCATATATAAAGCACAAGGGCTTTTAGCTAACCCTAATATGATTGATTATCTCTTATTAGCCAATTTGAGCCTTTTTTTTTGTTTCATTCATTTTTAAACACTATCCCTTTGTTTTTCCATCAATTGCATGTACTCACTCATTTATAGTGTTCTTCAATGTCCTTAGTTTTCCTTGCTTTAACTTAGTAGATAAACTCACTCCTCTATCATCTTCCTACATCTATTCCATCTTCTTAAAGAAATAAGCCTTATTTTATGTGACTCTTATTCTTGAACCCAGGACATTTCATGGCTTTTGTATGAGAAAAAAAATGGAAAGAATGTCAATATATATATATGAAGAAAAAGAATTGCAAAAGAAATAGAAAGAAGAAGAAAGAGCAAAAGAAAGAAAATAAAAGGTTGCCAAAAGAAAAAAAAATTGAAATAAATAAATGAAAATGAGAGAAGAAAATAAAGGAAATGCAAAAGCAAAAGTCAAGCAAGAATGTGAGAATTTTCTTGAGTTACAAGTCATCTTATTACTTTGTTCCTTGTTCTTTCATATCCCTCTCATTTTCATTCTTATTTGAGTTTATATCCACTTAGTTAAGGTTTGAAAAGTTTTGAATATTGTTGCATGCTCACATTGTGGCCAAAACATGGTTTCTTGAGCGAAAACCCTACCCTCTCGCATGCAAATCCAAGTATATCCTTTTGATAGCCACATTACATCCATAATAAAGACTAATTGATTCTTGAGAACATTTGCAAATTAGTAGTGGAGAGGTAGAGGAATTTCAAGCCTATGGTAGGGTGTTTTACTAATGTACATGGAGTGAAATGACATACCCTTTCAAACACTTGAGTGGATTGAGAGCAAACACTATACCCTAGTGAGGCTTTATCTATGATTTTTCATCTCTTTAATGGTTAATTTGTGAGGGATAAATTCTTCAATTAGGGCAGCAACATCTTCTTTGTTTATATGAAAATCTCCTTGACCTTGGATTTGATTTCCCTTGGCATTTCATTTGTATTTTCTTCTTTTGTTTTTAGGTTTTTGGGAATTGTGAGGTGAGGTGTTATTTTGATTTGATTTTGCCCGGAGTGCAAAAGATTAGTGTGGGGGAATTTTGATAGGTCATATTTGTTACACACTTTTCTTAGGCATTTAAGACCATATTTCATGATAGGAAACCCTAAAATGTGCATTCTTGGTGTTAAATTAGGATTTGGGGCCCTAGTGAGAAAGTATGCATATTAAGGGTATTTTGGTCATTTTTCACTTTGTTAGGAATTCAAGGAAAAATTGGGAATTTTATGTGTGAATTAGTTTTAGGACCATTTCTATATGTTAAGAGTCTTCATATGCATTGATATCACATTCTTAGTGCAATTTTGCCTAGGTGTTCAAATACATGCATTAGGGGTAATTTGGTTATAAAATGTAATTTTTCACCAAATTAGGGTTAAGCTAGAGGTTTATGTTTTTTAATGAGCTAAGATTATTGGTCTAATTAGTTTTCATTGATTCATCCTAGGTTAAGAATTATTAGAAAAATACAACATTTTAAGGTTGTCTCCCTTTGATTTTGGTTCAAGTGTGTGCTTGTCTACACTTGTGTCTTGTGAGGCTCTTTTCCTTTAGTCATTTTAATACCTTAGATGAATTAAATATTTCTTATCTTAGTTTAATTAAATAAATGTCACACTATGGTTATTTGATTATTTGATTTAATTGTGATTTAGGTGAATAAGTGTGACAAATAAAGACATAAATCAAAGTAACACTTTGCATGGAAGAGGCTTTGGTTCATGACTTGGTTTGGCACATGGGGGAGCCATTGAGCACGAAATTTCAGACCTGAATGGGCTTCAAAATGATGTGATTTATCAAGTCCAATGAGGCACACATGAAGTTTCCTTGCACATGCACACAAGGGATCAAGTTGACTTTTCAAAGCTCAAGATAATTGTAATATGTCTAAGAAGCTTGGAAGAAAATTTTAGATCTGAATTTGAATGGAATTAGGAGTGAATTCCAAGGCAATTAAGGGAGAATAAGAGCTTATCATATATATGCAAATATGGGATTAGAAGAACAAGCATTGGAATTATCACCCAAGTGACTTGCAACCTAGACTACCCTTAATCTCACTTGACCTAATGATTTGTAATTAGTTTTGTGGCAACTTGTTTAGTAGGTGACCATTATATTTTCGTCCACTAACAAATTTAGAGAGGATTAGGATCATTTTTTTTTTCAGGTCATTCACTCATATTTTCAGATTTCAAGCTTCAAGTTCTCTCACTTCTGTCTCTACACTTCCACTCTCTCTCCTCCATATCTTTTAATCTAACCATCCAAATTTCACAAAACCACCACCATTCTCTTCCTCTTTTCTTCCTCTACATAACCTAATAGATTTCTCAAGGAACAAAGCAAGCTATCATAGGGAAAAATCATGGTGAAGTAGACCATAACCTTAAAGCTTTATCTTGTTCATCACTTGAAGATGCAAGGCTAGATTCTTGAAGAAGCTACTATGTGGAGAAGGAAACCTTGAGTTTGCATTATTTTCTAGTTGAATTTAAATTTCTTCTCTCTACTTTTCTCTCTCTAGAATTACGAATTTGTATGATTCTTTGATCTTGTAATTTCAAGAGATGATTCATATGATTAATAGATGCTTGTTGCATCTTGAGTTTTGTTACTTTGAGTTCTAGATTTTGCCCTCTTCAAGTTGATTCATAATCTTGGTTAGCTTGATGAGTTTGACATGCTTTCTTGCTTTTCATCATCTTGCTAACTTGAATGCATGTGAATAACTTCATGAATCATAATCTTAAGCATGTTGATTCTTTCATATGTGCTTGACCTAATTGACTTATGTTTGTAACACTTTGGTTAGGCTTAATTCTAGCTTTGCTTTAGTTCATTCTAAGACCATAATCTTAGATTAGGGTTGGTCAAGGTATTAGCTAAATCTTGGTTAATATAACTAAGTCATTAAAACCAAAGAGAAGAGAGAAGAAATTAAACTAGCTAAGTTGTAATCAAACAAGGATAGGTGACCAATTTGACATAGGAGTTCCTACTTCTAATAGTTTTACACACACCCACGTCTTTCACTTTAAAATTAGATTAATTAGCTTAATTAATTTTAAGGTTAAATCTATCCCAAACTCCATTCAACTTGTAGCACACTTCAAACCTCAATTTTCAACTAAGCCTCCTCATAGAGATGGACCTAGGTTCACACTATTACTACATTAATGTAGCTTAGTATTATTTTGCTAGGGTAGCGATAACTCTAGTCACTCGTCAGAGATGCAATGTTAATGGCCGATAAAAATGTTAGCATTTTGGTGCCTAAGGTGAACTTAGCTAAATCCCTTTCTAGGGTGTCATTCTAACTTTTTAAAGTTATATAATTAGCACATATCTCAGATTTATTTTTCACATCACTTTCCTTTTTAGACGAGCTTTTTAGTTTATCTTGTAATTTCAAAATGATCTTCTTATTATGTAGAAGTTTTTTACATAACTCTTGAAACAGATAGAATAAATCATTATATTCAACTTGTAGTATATCTAAATTTGCCATATCTGATTGTCATTCAATTGGATTATCTTCTTCCTTTTCTTGTGCAACAAGAGACAAGTTGGCTATTTCTTCTTCTTCATCTTCATCTTTTAAGGAGCTATCTCCCTAAGCAGCAAATGCTTTCTTTATCTCCTTTTCTTTACTAGTACAAAATAGACTTTTAATGATTTATTTTTTACCATAGTTTGTCAAAGAACTATGGTAATATTAGACTTAATGGAAAATATGTAAATAAGTATAAATAAGTAGCATTTATGATGACAACTTTAACTCAAAACTGTCGCCATAAATGATTATGTGACAATTAAAAAGTTAATTAATTAAAATAAATTAGTAATTAAAAATTTTAAATTTAAGTGGTTTTATACAAAATTATTTTAGATAAATTTATTACGACAGGCCTTTTGGGTAACTATGGCCATAAATGTCATTTATGGCGACAAGTACCACAAAAGTCTATCACCATAAATTATATTAGGATAAATTAAATAAAATTATTTTTGTCCGAGCAAATGACACAAATTTATGGCGACATACATTAGGGATGGTTATTGCCATAAATGTGTCTATTTTAATTCAAATTAATATAAGTTAAAAATTAATAAAATTTATTTATGAAATTGAATCGTTAGTTATTTTTTGATTGTGTCTTAACTTAGACATATTAATTATGTCTAGACACATTAAATAATATTTATTTATCAATTTCATTTAATAAGTAAATGTAATTGATTAATTAATTTGCTTTATTTTATACGAATAAATTAATGTTTATTAATGATTAATCAATTAATTAGTTACAATTAAAATGTTGGTAACTATTGAAATTTTATAAATTAATTAGCTAAAATAGTTGTGTATGATAACTGACATATTATATAAAATTTAATTAATAAATTAAATTATCTAATCAAATTAAATTATTAATTAATTAATTAATTTATTTATTTATTTTAAATAATAAGATGAGGAACATAAAGCTGTTCTATTTATGGCCACAAGTCATAGTAAGACATATCACAATAAATGGTTGTCTGAGCAAGCACAAATTTATGGTGACAAATATTGGGGATGTCTGTCGCCATAAATTCTCTGTTCTCATTGATTTAGTATAAAAATTAATTAAGTTTATTTATTAAAATGATTTGTTAATTTTTTTGTTAATTGTGTCTCGTATAAGACATTAAATGTGTCAGGACACATTAAATGAAATTTAATTAAGAAGTTAAAATAATTTTATATTTAAATGAGTAACTTATTTTTTTATTTTAAAACATTTAATTTATAATTATTAGTCATTAATTATTAACTAGTAATTAATTAATTATTAATAAATAACAAGCTTATTTATGGCTACAAGTCTGAGGAAGACTTGTCGCCAATAATAATGTCTGGAAACAAGTCCAAGGAATGAATGAGCTCAGGAAAAATTTTCCCTTAGCTCATCCATTTTGGGCGATAGGTCCGAGGAGCACCTGTCACCAAAAATGAGCTAAGGGAAAAACTTTCCCTCAACTCATTCATTTTTGGCGACGGGTCCAAAGATTATACAATCATACCTATAGCCGAAAACGAGCTGAGGGACATTTTTACCTCAGCTTATTCATTTTAGGCTACAGATCTAAGGAGGACCTGTCACTGAAAATGAGCTGAGGGAAGCTTTTTACCCTCAGCTTGTTGAAATTTTAGTATGTGCCCTCAGACACAGCTCTTCGAAACTTTCCGCCACCTCTTCGACCCACAGCTTCATTTGCCCATAGCTCCTTTGTGAGCTCCTCCCATAACTTCATGAGCTCTATTCTCTCAAGCTCAACCCTCAACTCTCTTATTCAAGTTCACCCCATAGCTTCCATTTGTTACTGCCGCAGCTTTCTTCCTTAAGCTCGTCACCCACTGCTCCATTTGCCTACAGCTCAGCCACAGTTGACCTACAACTTATTGGCCATTATTCTCCTCTGTCGCCCATAGCTTTTTAAGCTCGATGCCCAGGTTTTTTTTTACAATTTATTATTATTATCATCATCATCATCATTATTATCTTTATACTATTAAATTTTTTGTAATTTATTTCATTTTTTTAGTTTTTTTTTTTGCATCCATTGCCTGAAATTTTTCTATTTCATTTTGAAACTTAATTTTTTTATAATTATAATTATGCATTTTTTGTAATTTTGTTAAACTTAATTATAATCTATCATGTCTTGAGTTTAATTTAGTTTAAATTAAGTTGTTTTGTTGTTTGAAATTGTTGGTGTATTAGAAAAACAGTTAAATTTGAGGCTTTAAATCTTACAGAATCTTGTAAGTTGTTACGCAACCAAATTTTTTTGAAATTGCAAAACATAAATTATTTGATTGAAACATTATTATTATTTGTTAATTGTGTGGTTAATTATATTTAATTAGTAGATAATATCGTGTATTAGATTTAATTGGTTGAAATTGGTGATTCATTGGAAATCAATTGGCTTAATTGGAGCGTTTAGTGCTCGAGAAATCTCAATTTATAAGTCGTTATGCTATGAAATTTTTTAAAATTTCAAATAATAAATTATTTGTTGATATTTTAATTGGGTAATGATGAACCATTGTTGGATAGATACTTTGCAAACAAGTGATGAATATGAGAGAGGGGTAGATCAATTTTTAGAATTTGCAAAGAATAATGCTCCTAATGATAAAGGATGGTTCTATTGTCCTTGTATTAAATGTTTGAATGAGTTGCGACAAAGTCCTATTGAGATTAAAGATCATCTAATTTTTTTTTGCATTTATAAAGCATACACATAGTGGGTGTTGCATGGTTAATCTAGAAACTGTAGTGTGCCACAATATGCGGATGATGATATGGATTATTTTGGTAATCAAATAGAGGATATGTTATGTGATATTGGCATTGAAGCTGTTGAGAAGGTGCACAAATATGATAACTTGTGCAATGATTTAGAAATCCCTTTGTATCTAGGGTGCACAAAATGTACACGACTAACAGCGGTATTGAAGTTATTCAACTTGAAAGCAAGGTATCGGTGGAGTAATGAGAGTTTCACAGAGTTGCTCAAATTGTTAAAAGAGATGCTTCCGAAGGATAATACACTTTCCAGTAGTTACGATAAGGAAAAAAAATATTGTGTTCAATAGATTTAGGATACCAAAAGATTCATGCTTGCCCCAAATGGCTATACATAAATGATTTTGATGTACTGGATATTTGTCTGGTCTATAAGGCATCATGCTACAAAGTAAAAGAGATGGATAGTAGTGATGATTCCGTTACTAAGAGGCCTCTAGTGAAGGTGATATGGTATCTTCCTATAATACCAAAGTTTAAACATTTATTTGCTAATTCAAATGAGGCAAAGAATATGAGATTGCATGCTTATGAGAGAAAAATGGATGGCATGCTTCGACTTCCAGTTGATTCTTCACAATTGAAGGGAATTGATAAATTATTTCTTGAATTTGGCAATGAGCCTAGAAATCTTAGGCTTAGGTTGTGTATAGATGGAATGAATCCTTATGGTTAACTAAGTAGTCAACATAGCTCATGGCCTGTTCTATTAGTGATTTATAATCTTCCTCCATGGTTGTACATGAAATGCAAATATATTATGATGTCTTTGATGATATCAAGCCCTAAACAACCAGGAAATGACATAGGTATTTACTTGGCACCATTGACTGAAGATTTAAAAATGATGTGTGAGATAGGTGTGGAAGTGTTTGATTCATATCAGGATGTGTCTTTCAAGCTTCGAACTATGATTTTTTGCACAATAAATCATTTTTCTATATATGGAAACATATCTAGATATAGTGTGAAAGGGCATAAAGCAAGCCCTATTTGTGAAGAGAACATATCCCATCAACAACTAAAACATGAGAAAAAGATAGTCTATCTTGGTTATCAAAGATTTTTAGATGAGACTACCCTTACTGTAGGTAGAAAAAATAATTCAATGGTTATCAAGAGTATGATAAAGCTCTAGAGCCATTAATTGCAAACTTGATATATGAATGGTTGAGAGACATCAATGTGGTATTTGGGAAGAGCCAGAAGAAAGAAGCTCGAAAGGATCAGTGGAAGAAGAGGCCAATCTTTTTTTATCTCCCATATTAGAGCACCCTTAAGGTGAGACATAATCTTAATGTAATACATGTAGAAAAAAAATGTGTGTGACAGTCTAATTAGAATACTATTAGACATAAAGGGAAAGACCAAGGATGGAGTTAAAGCAAGACTAGACTTACTTGACATGGGAATACAAATAAATTTGGGTCTATGAGTAGAAGGAAAGAGGACTTACATAAGCCCAGCCCCTCATACTTTGTCTATGAGAGAGGAAAAAATTTTTGCAAGTGTTTACATGGCGCCACAAGGATATTCTTCAAATATCAAGAACCTTGTATCGACGAAAGATTTAAAATTAGTTAGTTTGAAGTCTCATGATTGCCATGTACTAATACAACAATTGTTACTAGTAGCAATTAGAGACATATTAGAGGAAAAGGTAAGAAAGTCAATTATCAGATTATGTGTCTTCTTCAATGCAATTTGTAGTAAAGTCATTGATCCTAAAAAATTAGATAAATTGTAAAATGATATTGTCATTACCTTATGTCAACTTGAAATGTATATTGTTCCCTCCTTTTTTGAAATCATGGTACACTTAATTGTATATTTGATGAGAGAGATAAAATTGTTCAGCCTTATTTTTTTACATTGGATGTATCCATTTGAGCAGTATGTGAACCCCGTCGTCCCAAAGCCTCTATTATTGAAAGATATTTATTGAGGAGGTTGTCAAGTTTTGTACTGAATACCTATCTGAAGTAAATTCTATCAGGGTTCCCAAGTCTCGCCATGAAGGAATGAGAGTTAAAGGGCAAGGGACATGAGGGATGAAAATAAAGCACATGACATATGAAGAAATGCAACAAGCACATCTATATATTTTGAATAACATCAATGATGTTCAAGATTACTTGGATGTATACAAAAAGGAATTAAAGGATTGGTGCCCTAAAAAGGTCGATAAATGGTTGTTAAGTGAGCACAACAAATATTTTTCATTTTGGTTTAGGGCAAGGGTAAAGGAGGATCATCAAAAGTCTAATGTTTCTTATACAATAAGATAGTTAGCTAGTGAGCCTAACTTTGATGTTACAACTTAGAGTGCATATGACATTAATGGGTATTCATTCTATACAAAAATACAAGATGATAATAGTACTATGCAAAATAGTGGAGTAATGGTAGAAGTTGAGGCAACTCATTTTTCTAGTGTGAAAGATAAAAATATAACATTGGCATCCTCATCATATTTTAGAGTCATTGAAGAGATATGGGAAGTTGATTATTTTAAATTTAAAGTGCCAATTTTCATGTGTAAGTGGGTTGATATTAAGAATGGTATTCAAAAAGATAAATTGGGTTTTACTTTAGTAGACCTTCATAAGGCAAAACATAAAGATGAGTCTTTTATTATGGCAACTCATGCAAAATAAGTTTTTTGTGTTACCGATCCAACTAACAAAAGGTTGTCCGTCATACTATTAGGAAAAAGCCTCCTTACTCATGATGAGAATGATGAAACAAGTTTTGACATTGAAGAGATTCCTCCTTTTATGCCAACCCAACCCTTGTTGGATGTGGAAGATGATGATGATGTATATGACGTTAGAACTGATTATGATGAAGGCTTGTAGGAGAATAAAAATATATTTATAATGGTAACATAATATTTGTGAATTTTTTTATCCTTTTTGTTTTCTTTTTTATGCTTTCATTTGTTATATTAGATTAAATTTATTACATTTTTTCTACTAATATTATTTATCTTATTTGTTTTGGGAGAAATATAGAAAACCTTCTAGCAGTCGCACTGAAAAGGCAAAGCCTAAAGGAGAGTATATTTCCTCAGAGGCTAGAGAAGTGGCCCAAAAAATTATAATTATTTTTATAGTCAACATCTCAATTATATGATTCAATTTTACTAATTGCATTAGTTGATTGCATGTTTCAGGATGCTCTTACAAAAGCAGCCTCTCAGGGGACCTTTGTATCTACTGGTAGGAAGGATATATTGGCTACAGCCTTATGGAGTGAAGAGTGCCTCAACAGTGTTAGGGGTTCTAATAGGTGTGGGTATAAGATAATATTTTGGACCACCACCATGTCCTAATCTTGTACCAATGTAGCAAGTACAAATGATGGTAGCAGAATGAAAATCAAGCATGATGATGGAAATACAATCAATGATCAGTAATCTCTAGATGTAATCATAACAAGCATTGAACTATGGTGGTGTTCCAAATCTAGGGTGTGATCTTGACCTATTAGAGCAAGGAATGCCAAGCATACTTTATGTGGAGGATTATGAAAAACAAGTAGTTGCATATGAAAAGGTGTATAATCATACAACTACAATCCACCACCAGCAAATACAACATAACTAAGTAAAGGTCGTGGTTAAAGAGGTTGTGGATGCTAATGATCATGTGCTATTCCCTACTAAGGAGGTGCAAACAGTAGGACAAGTTGAGCATAATTTTATTATTTGGTTGAAAAGGATAGCCTGATAGGTTACTGATGAGGTATAAAAAAGTTATAATTTTTATATTTCTTAATTAACATCATAGGTATTTCTAATTTTTATTATATATTAATTATAGGAACTCCTACATTCAAAAGAATCTTTGAGTTCTAATCCCAACCGGTATAAGATTATTTGAAATGGTTGGCTTTGGTGGTGGTTGACATGAATGAATTTTTGATGAAATAAAAGTGATTGAACATATTGTTGTTAAGCCTATTACTTTTAGAGTTGCCAGAAAAGACATTAATGATCTCATTATTTTTGACTGGTTGGACTTAGCAATAATTCAAGTTTTTATTATGTAAGCATTCATTTTTATTTCTAAGTTAAAATTTAATATTTTTGTTTTATTGCTAACATATTTCTTATTTTCAAAAATACCTCCACAAGATATACACTGAACTCAGTGTCAATTATAATTATGGGTTCTTGTCTTCACTTTTAATTGCAATCGACAAAGTGAATCAAAGAGCTTCTTATATTGAAAAGATGATGTGTAGGCAAAAGAAGAAGTGCTAGTTTTTGCCAATTATTGAGAGGTATTAAATTTTAAATTCATCCCTCAATTTATTAAAAATTTGCTTAATGATGTGATATTAATATAAATTAATATATTGTAGTCATCATTGGATGCTTCCTGTCATTTGCCAGTATGAAAATACTATATATTGGTTTTGTTTACTACAAAGGGAAATAAGCAATGATATGAAGTCTTTGATCGAATTGTAAGTCTTTGAATAATTCTATTTTGTATTATTAATAACATATATTTAATATATTTAATATTTTCTAAGTGTGTATATTTGGTAAATAGATCTTTAGCAGCATATTGGAAATTAGCAGAAATGGTTGACAAGAAAAAGAATGAAATTAAGTGGGTGCAAATGCAAGTAAGTATTTCAAATTTATTCTCTTATTTGAATGAAAATTATAATATTGATTTAATAAATTTCATTATTTTTATTTTTTTATAGTGTCCTCAACAATCAAGAAGTATAGAATGTGGTTATTATATAATAATTTTCATGTATGAAATCATCACTCAAGGTATTATCCACTCATTTGATCAGGTAATAATTTGCTAATAATGATTTATATTATGAAGCTTGTTGTATACTTGAGTTATTATTCATACGTATACTGTTATTGAATTTGTAGCACTTGTAAAGTTTAGAGCCATATTCTAAGCAACAGTTGAGACATATACACAATATTTGGTCTTGTTTTTTCTTAAATTAATAGGGTTAGAGTAGAAACTTTTTAGATATGTGTATTGAAAATGTAGATTTTTAGTTGAAATGTTTGTACTAGATATATATTTGTATTGGCCTCTGGAGCTATTATTTGTGTATTAATGCAGGTTTTGTAAAGTAAGAGATGTATATAATTATAGGTGATTCTATAAAAAAACATAGCATTTACAGCCACAATTATTGTTGTAACTGTGGTAAAAAATGCATCTATGGCGACAGCTATAACCACAACTCTCGCTAAAGATACATACGTTCGCACATCTTTCGCTATAGGTATATCTTGGACCTGTGGTGAAAAATACCATCTTTCACCACAAATCTGAGATACAACTATGATAGAAAGAGGCTATTTTTCGCCATAAGTCTCAGCTTCACCTGTGGCAAAAAATATCTGTCACACCCCCAAAATAAGGCATGATCGGCATGGGATATATACACAAACATACATCCCTTAAGCTGATTCAAGAAAACTTTAATTATCTTCCATGATTATTTAATAAAATGATAATATAACTATCACAAATATATATATATATATATAATTAAATTTCTATACAATGTCCAACTCAAATCATAAGATAATAACATCTAAACCATTTATGTTTTTTAAAGGAATTTAATGAAATTTTAGGAAAATACTCAATTAAATAACTCCTTCTAACAAGCATTTTAACAACTATCTTATGGGCATCAATTTCAAGTTCAATCAATGAAGGTTCTTAACCCCCAATCATTTATCCAAAATTTTCCAGCGTTAACAATCAGATTAAATAAATAAAATTCAAACCTAGCCCAACATCCTCTTGTTCTTTATACCATAAAATTTCAACTTAATCAATTTTCCTTTCAGCTCAACAAACATGGTAGTATGAGGGAAAAAACTTAGCCATAATATCCCAGTGTCTTACACACATGCACAGAGCAACCATAAAGAGGAAGATTGAAATTTCTCACCTCTAGTAGCCAACAAAACACAACTAAGGAAGAAGAGGCAGATTTGGTGGTTGAACAGGGGAGAAAAATCTAATACATCACCTACAAAAAAGAAGAATAGAGCTAACAAAATCATATCAAGAATCAAAAGAACTCATGAGCGGCACCTTCGCTTTGGTGAATTAGCTCCCACACACCAGCAATAGTGCCACCGTGATTAGAGAAGGTTGAACAACAAATAGGGGAGGCGACTCAGCAACTGAGACATCACAGTAGCTCAGCTCTCTCATCGACGACAACATGGAATGAAGAAGAATGAACAGAGCTCAGTGATGGAAGAGGAAATGAGAATTACACACCAAGTTCCATATTTCTCTCTCTCTCTCTCTCTGATGTAGAAACCTTAATTCAGCTAAGAGGAAGCAAAGAAAATTTAATCTGATGGGCCGATGGCATTTTGGTAATTTTAAAGGCTAAAAATAATAAAAAATTATTTCCTTATATGCTTCATTAGATTCAAACTTTGGACCTAAGGGATAAATTATGTCACATTTCCATTATATCAACACTCCCCTCTTATCATAATTGTTCCAAAATTAATATAACTACAATTAAAACACAATAATATATTTTTAATTTTTGCTTAAAATTATTGGGTTATTACAATACCATCTTTCACCGTAGTTACATTATACCTATCACGAAAAATGTATATTTACTACCACACAACCTTCTACCACACAGTCTTTTGTCGCTAAAAATATGTTTTAACTGTGGTGAAAAATGCTTTTTGCACTAGTGCTTGTTTCTTCTATCGTTGAGGATAGTCTCATTTGATATGGCCAGGCTTTTTACACTTACAACATGTAATGGTTTCTTTTTGATCCTTTTTATTGCTAGAAGTTCCCTTTTGAAAGTTTCTTTTACCCTTGTCGAATTTTTTAAACCTTTTGACCATCATGGCAAATTCCTCATCTTGATCAGATTCTGCTTCTGACTCTTCTTCTACATTTTTGAGAGAAATCCCTTTCGTCTTCTTGTTCATCTCTTCTTTGTATTGTAAAAGAGTGCGCTCATGCTCTTCTAAGCTTCCAAAGAGTACTACTATAGATCTCATTGAGACTCCTTGAGCTTTAGTGGTTGCTATGATTTTGGGTTCCTACTCCATTAAGACTTTTGAGTAGTTTCCTTACTTGTTTGGTTTGGGTATATGTCTTTCCCAAATTCATCAGGTGGTTGATGATATGCGTGAATCTGATTTGCATATCCTTGATGGTTTCTTCATCTTTCATCTTGAAAGTTTCATGCCCATGTATAAGACTACTCTTTCTATTCTCTTACTCTATCAATTCCTTCATGAGCTTGCCTTAAAGTATCCCACATCTCCTTAGTCATTGTATAATAGGTGACATGATAATATTCGGCATGATTGAAAACACAGGCTATTGTGAGCTTAGCCTTGGCATTATAATTGACTACATGCTTATCCTTATTAATCTATTCATCTTTTTCTCTTCTCTCTGACTAGCCCATCACCTTCAACTATCATTAGAACATATAGGCCTTTGGTGATGATGTCAATCATTTTTATATTGAAAGCTTTGAGATACATCATCATTTGGCTTTTCTAGAATGGATAGTCCTCACCCTTGAAGGTTGATGGTCTAGTTGTGGACAATCTTTCTTTAAGGTTATCATCTATAAAATTAAACATTAGTAGGATCTTTATACCCTGATGGTTAAGTTAAATTTAAGCAACCTTGCTTTGATACCAATTGAAAGCCTGCCTAAGAGGGGGTGAATTGGGTTTACTAAAAATTTAACTAATTTTAAATAAATTTAAAGAGATTAATTTAGAAAGATATCACTAATCATATTAAAGAGTAAGGAAGAGAAGCTTTCTCATATCACTTATCCTGGTTCAGCTCTAACCACGTGAGCCTATGTCCAGTCCCCAAGTACCACTTGAGATTTTATCCACTAACTTCACCGAGATTAATTCAAGCTCTTGGTAGCCTTAGTACAATCCCAAAATTATACTAAAGTTTGAACTACTTCCCTTTATAAAGGTAATGATTTATCGCTCTTAAGCTCCCCAAATTTAAGATCCACTGTTTCAAAAATAGAAAACAATGAAAAGCAAAGTAAGTTCAAGAATGAACTACTTCTGTGAAATATTCTCTATCTAAAAGAGTTGATTTACAATCAATAAAGCTCACTAAAATGAATATAAACTTAGAAAGTTGGTGAAACAATAAATTAAATGGCTCGTGTAACAACTCCATTGTTCGTTCTTGTTCATTGTCTTCATAAATTCATCTTTATATAGGTTCTTCATTAAAAGATCCATTATTCTGATTAGTATATCCATTAGAGTCATTGTCTTCACTCTTCTAAGCTTTCTCCAAAAAAGAGGCAATGGCACAATGTTTTATGGCGAAGTAAGAAAAGTAACGTCTCTTTGCAATAAATGTTTTGACAAAGTTAGGTAAGAGATTATTTTGGAAGAACAAAGCTATTGAAGAATAAGGATTTTTTTGAATAAGAGAAACAAGTGCTTAATCCAACTCAAAGTTGTGTTTAAAATGATTCTAAGATGTTTAAATGACTAACACAACTTATAAAAAGTGAAGGGAATAAGAATTAAGGAAGCCATCGTGAAATTAGCATGAATCTTCATGCATATTTCGGAATAAACAACCTTATTCTAAAATAGTGAAGAATAGCTCAACAAAATTTTTAAAGGTGATTCTATCAAAGTATAGCTCTTGCATTGGAATAAGTTTACACATACCATGAACTAAAGATCTTTATTTGGGAATAAGGGAAGCTATTCTTCAATAAGAGGATGTTTCAAAATGGCATATCAATAAACAACTTTGAAAGAGCAACCACTATTATTGAATAAGGATAGCTATTCCCAAATAAGCTATTTGTAAAGATACAAAAGAGTGGTTACTTAGGAATAAGAATCAAATAATGATAAGCTATTCTGAAATAAAGGAGCCATTCCGGAATAAGGACCTTAATACTGAAAAATTACAAAGGCTTTCAAAAATGGAATTTTTTATCCTAAGATCAATTGACATATCTTTCAAGTAAAACAAAGGAATAGAAAGAAACTTTAATTGGAATAGAAATGAGAATAGTTTAGCTGTTGCTTGGCTATTTGGCAATAAAGGTACTTATTTGGGTATAAAAGTACCTATTTCGGAATAAGACTCTTAAGGGCAACTAATTTCCTTACAAGCCATTAATTCTTAATTAATAAACCTACAATATACAAATTTTTTTTATTTTGTAATCATCAAAACTAGGGTCAAACTTTTATATATTTTTTACTAAAATTTACATGTCCATTATTAAGAAAAATTGTCAAAGTTAATACCTTAACTTGTTATTTCACAAATAGTTACTTGTTAAACTACTATTAGGGACTTGTTAAAAAATTTATTATGCATTGATTTTTTTGTTTTAATAAATGCTTGTTTTTGTTATTGAAATTTTACTTGCAAAAAAGCTTATGTGAACTTTTTATTTTACTAAAATTTACTTGTCAAATTATTAAGGAAAATTATCAAAGTTAGTTATCATTTCACAAATAGTTACTTATTAAATTAATAATATAGACTTGTTAAAAAATTTATTATATGCTGGTTCTTATAAATGTTTTATAAAGTAATTTGATAAGTAAATTTTAGTAAAATAACAAGTTAACATAACCTTTTGACAAGTAAACATTTCATAATAAACACAAGTAAACAAAGCCCATTAGTAAACATTTGACAATAAAAATAAATGAGGGTTAGTTTTGTAATTTCCTAATGAATTTTAATTACATTTTGGTCCCTTGATTCTGCAAAATAATTTTAAAATCATTTTGGCCCTTTTTTGTGAATATGATGCTATAGAGGCGCTTAATTGTGATTTTCCCATCAATATTCTAGAACCATTTCAACTTACGTGTCACATTATTAATTACATTTTATTTCATCAAGTTGTACAATCTAATTAAATAGCTTGTGGGACAAGTAAGCACTTAATTTTAATCTAATAAATAAAATTGCATATGGGGGTGTCATTGTAGCTGGTTTGAATGAGTCAACATTGTTTATGTTAAGGAAGGTCTTATGTTTAAGTTTTGTGTATTCAAATTCCTTTTAAAAAAAAAAGAAAAAAGAAAAAAGAAAGTCGGGTTGCTTAGTTATGAGGCAATTTTTTGTTGTGGATCAGAATTAATTAGTAAATTGAAATCCATGTGAAAAAAAGAAGTTCCATCTTAAAAAAAAAAGGAGGGGGGGTTCTATTTTCTCCTTTCCTGCCCTACCCTCTCTCTCTCTCTATCTCTCACACACACACGCACACACACAGTTCATGTTTTTTATTCTCTTTGTACTTACTTTGATATCAAGTTTTCATAATTTAATATATATGTATGTATAGTATATGGATGATAGTATCACAACCAAAATAAGTAGAGACATATTGTCAAGAAAGAAAAACGTGGATATATAGATTTAGAGCAATAATGAGGTCTCGTGGAATTTTCCTGTTTTCTAATCTTTAAAATAATTTAATCATATATGAGGGAAAATAATTGTCAACTGTCTTGGACTCTGAAAATAATATGTACTGTAACAGCATTTTTATCCTGGATCAAGACAATTAGGGTCAGTTAGAAGAGAGGGTGCTATTATAATGTTTTGCCAGCCTGGATTGACAAGGATAATAACTCAAATCAATCTGGTTGTTGTAATTCACATGCATCTGGCTAGTAGTGACAAAACAGAAGGTTAATTATATTAATCATAGTATACGGATTGGACTCTTCTTTTGTCACGAAATAAAAGTCTTCTTTAAAAAAGACTCTACAAGTCAAGCATAAAAACTAAATAAATAATTTTGATTTAATTTTCGTTTTTTACGAAATAAGTCATTAATCTTAACATGATTATTATTATTAATTAAGTTTTGTTGGAAAAATGTTAGGTGAAGACAATCATTGAGAAACCTAATAATGAATATAAAAATTAACAATTGAACTCAATAATATATTAAAAATGTTAAGAGGGAGAGAAAAATAGAGTATTACATATAACTGCAGGAGAAGTGGAGGCTAGACCTCGAAGATTGAAGAAGTACCACCAATACTATCAGCTCTGTTTGGAGGTTTGCAAATTTTGAGGCTCAAGGGCGTTTCTTGTAAGTTTCATTTATTTGCTGTTCTCTGTGGCCTTTATCATTTGTTCATTTAATCAATAGTATGTAGATGATTTTATGTACACGCTATATTATTTAGTTTCAAAATATCTGTATCAAGAAAATTTAGTGTATTTTTGTTTATAGCATAAGTATTTAAACCTTTTGACACCTTTATTCACACCCTATCTTAACCTTACAACTTGAGCTAGCCTCATATGACAAGCTGAGTTAATGTTATTAATTGAACACGATCCTACTAATTCTAAACAAGCAACACAACGAAGGTTGTTTTAGTGCAGAATTGTTAGAGTATTGCACAGGGATCCAATGGCAGCAGATAACAATGATATTGCCGAACACATATTTTTAGACATCCTCAATCAAGGGGAACCTATGTTATCTCAAGAATGTTGCTGTATCTACAATGTTCCAGAGCTTTTAACGAAGGAAAACAATGATGCCTATTGTAATGACCAAAATTTTAAAATTTAATAATTTTTTTTTCTTTACCCAATTGATATTTAATTTAATTTATTTATTTTAATGTTAGGGAAAATGAGAAATGATAATTTAGTTAAATTTATACTAATTGTCTAAAATTTAGTTGTATTTTGTTTAGGAGAAAGTATTGAGGTGCCTTTGTCTTTGTCTTTTATTATAAAAGATATTAAAAACAAATCTGATGGGGGTTTTTGTTTGTAATTTTTCCACCGACTTTTATATTTTATTTTTCCATCTTCTTTGTCGGTGAGCTACATAGAACAAGAGTGAGAGAGTCGGAGTTAGTCTCGATTTTCCTTCTTTTCCCCCTCACTGTTGGTTCGTTTTCTCTCCCTCATCACCGACTATCCTTCCACCATCATCAGTCACCGGCTATCCTTCCCTCTATCAGCACCGATCATCTTCTGTGGTGTGGGAGTCATCGGATCTTCACCTTGGTCTGCTGCCTTGTTTCCTTTCTGCTCATCTCTTCTACTTCATCCTCGATCTAGCCACCCCTGTCCTTTGCTCTTCAACATGCTGCTGACGAGAACAGGAGCTCCACTTGTCGCTGCTGTGATGTCTTCCCAGAACGACAGCGTTGTGGTGCAAATCGTGAGTCCTTTCCTCCCCTCTTCTGTGTTGAATTTCCTCTTTCTTTTCCTAGATCTGTGTTTGCCGTGAACCTCCATTTTGAGCATGGGTGTCGAAATTTTTCTCCTTCCTCGGATTGTCGTTGCTCTCCCTGGTTGGTGTGTTAGTAGATGCTATTATTAGGCAGAAGCTTAGAATTCTTCTCCTCACTGAATCCCCTACGTGTGCGTGCGTGTGTTTTAATGGCTGACGTTGTAAATCATTTCTCTTGCTAAATCTGTGTGTGTGAGAGGGAGTGATTGGTGTGAAATTTCCATTTTTTTTTCGGTTCAATGTGCTGTGTGAATTTTCTTCTTCCTTTGCTGCACGTGCTTGTCAAAAGGGGGTTGTAGAATTAAGTTGAATTTTAGTCCAATGAAGGTGATTTAGTGTGAGCTTGAGCTGTGTTAAAATTTATATTGATTTTGTTAATGGAATGGACTTGGAAAGTTGACTTATTCATATATTTATGTTGGAAAATTCTTGGAAGGTAGAACCGCATAGGAAGAAGCTTGATGATTATTTGAAGTTTAATGCCCACAAGGTATTTGACAAAATGACCAAGAGGGGTTTTTGTTATATAATGGCATGATATACATATGATGGGTATATTGTTGATTAAATAAATTATCATTAGAAGCTAATTACTCTCTTTGATGGGAGTTGGGAGGTGAAAATTTTAATTATAGATATAAGAAAACATTTGGAAATGGAGTTAATAATGAGAAAAAGCATTTGATTTTATGGTTTAGATATTGAGTATAGAAAGGAAGATTTTGATCTAAAGTGAAAAAATATATACGACAAATATGCCATTATTGATTTAACAATCATGTTAAACATTCATTCTTTACGATGAAAGTTAAAGAAGAAATTAGAGGTTTTTGGGAGAGAAATTTAAGCTAACAATTTAAGAACCAATTTGATATTCATTTTTGGGATATCATTGGGATATTTGATGCAATATTGGAAAAGATAAAAGTGAAGGTTTTCTTTCTTTTATCTCTTTAATTGTTTGGGATTTCAATATTTTGGGTGGTACAGCATGATTGGAGAGGTGATAATGATATTATTTGAATATTAGGAATGTTAGTGCAAAGCATTGACCCTTGAGGACTAGTTTGGGAGTAAGTTATGTACTTGAAAACTTTACAGGTAAGTGGATAACGTCCCAACTGATTTTCTAATAAAATTTGCTTTACTAAAATATTACAGTTTCATGCAAATCATTTTATAACAACAATATGAGTACTGGATAGTTTTTTGATTAAACTTCTTTATTTTATAAAATTACCTTTATCACTTTTGAAATGTTAATTATTCAATAAATACAAGTTTGGACTTTGATTATGGGATTTCATTTTAAAAATTTTGAATTGCTATGGAAAAATAATTCATGCGAATTTGACATTGAAAATGGAAATTTTATTTTGAAAGTGGTGATTTTCTCGCATGTTTGAAAGTGGATTTAAAAAGAAACTTTATACAAAACACTGGTTGCTAACGGCAATTCCGTTAGCCCTTGACGCGCCATGGTACACCTAGCTAGCAGGGTGCTTATAGGAGGTACTTGCCTTGTGCAATGGCCAATGCACGTGGAATGGAGGGATGGTTATTCATGAGCATCGTACTCACGTTTGATTTCGTGGCTTTGAGCTGCGTTTCGTTAGCATTACCATCATGGACTGTGTGTCCACATTTGTTTCGTAGCTTCGGCTGTGTTTGGTTACTTACCCTTGTGGACTATGTATCCATGTTTGTTTTCGTGGCACAAGCCGTGTTTGGGTTATTTATTCTCGTGGACTATGTGTTCACATTTGTTAATTGTTCTGATAAGTCCCTATAATTATGAATCTGATTATTTGGTGATTTTATATCCCATTGGTTTTTATTTAGTAATTTATTTACAAATATTTATTTCATTTATGTGATTTCTTAAAAATCAAGTGATATTAACATTTACTATGATAGTTCAATGGTTTAAGATTTTATTCAAAATTTTATAAAGCCATTTTATTCTGAGGTATATACATTTTTTTATGAAAATTGTTGTTTCTTTAACTTACATGATTATTTCAAACTTTTCTTTTTATTCATGTTAAATTATTTATTGTTAGGATGTTATTCACTGAAAAGTATTTTGGTCTCAGATAGTGTAGCTGGCGCTGTACGTCCTGCCTACCAATGATGGATTTTTGCTAAGCTAGGTGGAGATTTGTTAAGTAAATATTTATTATTGATGTAAATATGAAATTTATCTATTTCGTCATTAAGAATATGTTTAGGTGTTTCACATAGACTATAGTTAGAGTAATTATTTTATTATACATTTTGTCTATCGGTCAAAAAGAAAAAGAGGCCCTAATTATAGTGATTTCTATTTGAGAATTTTCTATTAGACTTTTTAGGGGTTCGTATTTATAGAAGGAGTTCTGGCTAAATATTTACAAAAATATTAAGACTTTTATTTGAGGGAAAAACATTAAAAATGTCCTAATTCTAATGCCAATATAATTACGACTAAAAACATAAAAAATTTTATTTAATTAAGGCTTAATGGATGTGAGTTTGTATACATATCCCGTGCCGTCACTCCTATTTTTGGAGCGTGACACCTATACTTCTCATTTAATCTCAGTTGGTCCAATCCACCACGGCAATGTAAAATTGAAGCGAATGGAAAAACAGAAATGCTTATATTTTAGTTATTTTCATCAAGGACTATCAAATGAGGGGAAACTACAGTGTTTGAAGGACTACACAAATTGGCTTGGAAATAATGATAGGATTGAAGAAATAAGGAATCATTATTCAGAAAAATACACTAATTTCAATAAGAAGAGTTTTATACGCATGATGTTGTTGGATGCTGTGTTCACCATGGAGCTATTCCTCCGGAAATTGGATGAAGAAAATATTAATGATTACTTGTTTGAGAATCCATTATTAATAAGAGCATTCAACGGGATTTGTTACTACTAGAAAACCAAATCCCATTTTTTATCTTGGGCGAACTATTTCAGCATGTACCTAATGCCCGAAGAGAAATTCGTTCAAGGTCTCTTTTGAAGGGAGAAAGATCATGTTCAAGTTTTCTTGAGCTTGCTCGCTGCTTCTTTCAAACTTATGATCCTTATCCTGTTATGACAGTAGGCGATATCAAAACTCCGACATCGAAAAAGAAGCTGAAACAGGGATGGGACAACCCAAAACATTTCACCGATTTGATTAGATATTTTTTTATTCCAGAGGACTTGGTCTATAATGAGGAGCCTACTTCAGTTATAAAGACTGCAACGAAATTGAAAAGGGTAGGGATAACTTTTGAGCCGGTTTCAGATAGATGCTTACTTGGTGCCAAGTTCTTGAAATTACCAATTCTTCATTGGTTGGGTTTCTTAGTCTTTGGACTAAAATGGTTCAAAGCTTGTTTGCAAATTCCAAAATTGAAAGTGGATGGCTCAACAGAATCTGTGCTACGCAACTTAATGGGCTTTGAGCAATGTCACTATCCTAAACATCATTATGTATGCAGCTATGTTGCTCTAATTGGTGATCTCGTTCACACAGAAAAGGATGTGGATGTGCTGGTTGAGCGTAAAGTTATTGTCCATGAACAGGGGAGCGACAAAGATTTGGCTGGCATGATTTATGTTCTTTGCAAAAACATTGTTTCAAATGCCACTTATTATGCCACTCTTTCGAGGAGGTTGAATGAGCACTACTATAGCCATTTTAACAGAACTCTTACCAATTTGGGTTGATATACTTCCCGGACTTTTGGATACTAATGGTGTCAACGATAGTCATTTTTCTGGTCATTCTTTCATGGCCTACTACCATTGACGAAGCTCTTGCAGATTTATTGTTCAAAAGATAAATTTGGACAACTTTTAATGTTATTGGTATCGTATTGATTTGTACTCTTTATAATATGTTTCTTTATGTTATCACGTAATTATATCGCTTTGCAGCCTTATATTGTGTTATTGTGAAAACAATGTGGACCTAATGTTTTTCGTCATTCAACTCTGAGTTTGCTCATTGCTTGATTGATATCATGGAAAGTTATTCTTCGGAAGGAAAGAAGCAGTTGTGGCAACTTTTTCTTTAATTTTGTTGAAATGTCTAAATAGTACATGGCTAATGTATTTTGCTCATAAAGTGATGAAGATTTGGTTTTTAATATGTATGCATGCACGCATCCATATTTGTCTGTTTGTTTATAATTGGAAAATCCCCAAAAATATTTCACGGGTATTTTGATTTTTCCAAAGAAAGAGGTATAACTTCATAAAACTTTCAGCTCTATGTGTAGAACAGGTCACTTGCAATAATTAAATAGTAAATATTGAGTAATACTGAAGAGTTAAATTCTAATTTTACCCCTAAACTCTTCTTTTTTTCTGTAGACATGATAGGTCCAATTTATACATTACTTATATGTTTTAGCTCTCAATTCGAAGTAATTATGGCATAAAATATATGGAAAACAGATATATTGCTTCACTAAGAACTTTATATGCTTTGTAGAGAAAGGGAGCTAAAACAGAACAAAAACACACTAAAGAGAAAGAAGAATCACACCTCAGGTTACGTCCGAACGTGGACAAGGCTGAAGGACACCTTTAACGGATGAAGGTCTCGCTAGAAGTAGTGACGTCTCGGGTTAAGACCGTTTGAGGACAAGCTTATCGTAAATCTAAACTGCTCGCTGACAAGCCCAAGCTCCTTGGAGAAACTTAGTTGCCTCTGTTTCAAATCATTCGTGGATGAAGACAGCATGAATCTTTACCGGTCATGGTTGTAACACAATCTCTCCTCTCGCCCGCCAATGGATGACTGAATGGATGAGAGCCCTTCGTGCTTCGATTACGAGTGGAACGTAACAAATTAAAATAAAGACGAGCTTGATCGACTAGTCACAGATGTGAACGTAGCAGCTGTAGCATCGATCTTTTAAATGAAATATCTCATTTATCTAATAAAAATAGGCTTGGGCTGAATAAAACCCTAAGGAGCCCCATTTTGATGATCCAAAATCACAGGTAAGAGTATGGAGGTAGAGTATGGTTTCTGAAAAAGTTTTTCTAAGCCAGGAGCTTTCCTTATTCTTTATTCTTCTTCTTATTTTGTTTATGCATGTCTTTGTTTGGTGATTTTTCTATTGATTCCATGAATTCATTCTAAACCCCCAATCAAGGTAGGGAATAGCCTAGATAGGATGGATTTCACTCTTTTATTTGGCTCTTTTATTTTCCCACTGAGCATAATTTCTTGTCAGTGAGAATTACTACTAAAAACTAGGCAATATATGGTGCCCTTTATATAATGATTATTGAAAAAACCATTATATAGTGGAGCCAGGTTTGGGGATTAGAGACTATATAGAGGTTATATTATATAATCATTATATAGTCTCAAAGTCTAAATAGTGGTTACTGAGTAAAACCGTTCTATAGTTTTTTTAAAAAAAAAATTGCCCAAAGAATATATAACAGTTGTTTACAAACAATTGCTATATAGTCTTTTAAACTTTATAGCGGTTATTTAAGTAACTGTTATCTATTACATTATTTTTTAATATTTAAATGTTAGAGATTGTATAGCAGTTATTTTGAATTAACTGTTATATAGTCTTGAGACTATATAGCAATTAATTTGAAATAATTGCTATATAGGCTCGTTTAAAACTTTTCAAATAATGCCTCCATTCTATCAGACATTACATCTTCAAACTCCTCAAACTCTCTCCTCCTCCTGCAAAACACTCCCCTTCTTCATGAAAACCCTTTTCCGGCAGTCCCTTGTCATTATCCACCATCGTTAAGCATTGGATCACTGTTGTTTTCCTCAAATGTCGGTTTCTTGATTTCTTTCAAGTTTTTGGTCATTGGGAGCTCGTAGGTCTCGTCCCTTGCTTCTCTTCTCTCCATCTTCAATATTCTTGTATTATGTATGTGATTTTATCCTAAATCTCCTTCCTTTATTATTTTTATTGAGGTTTGATGTTATTCTTTTCATGGTTGTTGTGTATTTGCTTGAGATTTCCTCCATTGTTGGTTCTCTGTTTCTCCATTTGTTTTCTTTATATAAAATTGACAATTTCTTTAATGAATTTTCTTGATTTATATGTTCAAATTACTTGCCTTACTGAATGTACATTCCCTCTGTTGGTATTATTATATATGATAGAATGAATTGAATTAATTGAATTCTTGCTCTGGATTATGGAGTTTTTTCATTTACTTTTTTTGATATTGGATTGTTCTTTGATTAATTGTTTGTTATTGGTTTTTGAATAATGGTGATGTGTTTTTCTATTTTCCTCACTTGTTTTAAATAATGGGTTACCGTCTTTGATTTTATTCTCTATAAATGGTGTTATGATTTTGCTCTGTATTTGTTCTAAAAAATGGGGCATTATTATGCTTAGGAAAATTCATTTTTATATTGTTATGCTATTGAATTTTTTTAAAATTATTGTTTCTATATAGGTATTTTAAATTAGCATAAAGAGAGGGCATAAGTCCTGAGTTATGACCATTTTAAATCAACATATTGCCAAAATTTGTGCCACCATCATAATATAGTGTCAAAACCATTTTTCCACCTCACATGAGTTCTAAAACAAACTCACTCACCCGCATGCTTGCACACATACACACTCTCTCACACACAATTATATAATTACACATTTATAAAACCTTATATATGATCCAACAAGTTAACAAGTAGGGTCAATTATCTAATTACCCCAACTTTTTTTTAACTGAAAAGGGTTACCCATGGATTTACATCACTTCTCAAGTCTCATCAAGCTCAAGTAGGCTCCAAACAACTAGAATCTACATTATAAGATGTTAATCATTAATTATTAGATAGAATATAGGCATTTGTTAGCTTAATCAAGCTACCGAAACCCCTAATCTTTATTGTTGACTAAACAAACGCCCTAACCATGTTCCATTAGCTTCATTTAGCTTCTATGAAGTTAGATAACACTAATTTAAAACCCACATTAGTCCCACTATACAAATTTGAAGCTAGGGTTCGTTCAAACCCTGGAGCCTAACTTCAAAATGCCATAAAACCACCATCCTTGGGTATAGAACGCTAAATTAACTCTCAATAACCCAAACAAACTCCATATGTTTTTCCAAACAATTCACAGAGGTGAAATCATCATCCCCTTTCCCAAAAACAATAATGAAACATGGGTAGAGGGAGAAGAGAGGGAAGGAAAAGGTTTACTTTAGTGTTTCCAAGCTTAAATCCCCTCTAAATGATGATTCTAAAACAAACCTTAACTCCTTCATGTTTTTGCTTCTCTCATCTCCCTTCTCTATTACGTCGAACTGATACGCATCTGGGAATTTAATATTATGTTCACTAGTTATTAAAAACCAATGGGTAAAGACTTCACCACGTCAATTTTCTAATATCAGACGTCGTATGTCTTTTAAAACTAAAGAGTTGCATGGCACGGCTCTTCAGTTTTGCAGATGTCCTTTCTCTTCACTAAAAGTCTAAATTTGCTCATCAACTCATACCGTCACTAATCACAAACACTGTTCACATTGTCAAGTATCAGGATTTTTTTTTCTATTTTTTAGGTTGCATTTTCTTCTCCATAGATTCCAAGTATCATTGATGTTTTATATTTTTTTTCTTTGTTTTATAAAAAGTATAGTGGATGGTTACATATATAGATATGAATTTTTGCTGTTTTAATTTTTTATATATTTCAATATAATTATTTTCTTTATATTTCTAGATAGAAAAATTTTGTGATAAATGGCTGGATAAAGAAATGAAATTTATACTTGTTTGGAGGAATTAAATTTGTTGTGATGATTTTATTATGATCAATGTTGCTAGATGGTTTATATAGCACAGTTATGGCTTGGGAGTTTGAATTGAACTTAGCATGATGAGAAGCAGCAATGAGGACTTATCTGCCACCCATGGCCTACACACTTTCGGAAAAGGAGGAAGAAAGCTTCTATAAGTGTTTACATGATATTAAAGTGCCCCAAAAATATTCTTCTAATGTGAGAAATCTTGTGTCAATGAAATATTTGAACTAATAGGCTTGATAAGAAGTCCCCCGTATAATCTAGACTTTACCAATCCATAAACATAGTATCATATAATAACAATACAATATTAGAGTTAAAGCTCTTAAATTTGTTTTTAAAAATATAGGATCCCGACTTTATATAAAATAAGTTCAAATAAAAAGGGCTAACGGAACCGCAAATGCTATTCCCATGACTCAAAGAAACAATTATTTTCTTGAAAAATGTGTCATGTGCTGCAGCTTACACCATATGCGACGTGGCATGTGGCATAGAGCAGCGTGTTTTAGTTGTATTGTGGCTTGCACACCATGCACCACGATGCATGTATTAGATTCTATTGTGACGGTAGAATTTTTTATATGAACTTCTACCGTGCACCATTTTGAAGCATCCACATGAAGCTTATAACATAATCTATTTAGTGAGACAAGTTTGGACACAATCCAATGGTCCAATTTAGAATTGGACACCCAGGTGCAAAAAGTCACTTTTTCTTCTAAGACTTGCACCCTAAGAGTTTAGTTTTCATTTCTTGTTCCATTAAACCACTTTAGGCTTTGAACCAAGTCCAAAGGACTACACACACCTGACTAATGCATTACATCATATATATCACATCACACACATTTTGACCTCTCAATGCCACATTATACACTTGTGGTCTTATATGAGGCAATACACATATCCACACAAATACATGCACCTTTATTCCACTTTCACACCTCTAACTTCTACATATGGGGCTAAGCCTCATCATATACTCAGAAATCACAAATGAACTTGACTCATACAAATGGAGCTAAGCCCAACCATTTGGTCTAGCTCCACACACATACACATTTTCATACAACCATTTCACATATATAGTGGAATAAGTTATACAACACGATATAAACTTGCTTGGATAATATCTAGACCTACTCATGTATTCACCATTGTAATACACTCGGCAAGATACAATATCACATATATAAGCAAGTTCTGAACAACAAAACCACATATTGACATCCATATACACTTATGCATCCTAGTTGGCAACTCAAATCATTAAATTCATTATTATACATTCATTACATAAGAGTGGTCATACCACCATTAATTAAGACTACTCTTTCCTTGCTTCCTTTCCTGACCTTCTTGCACTTTCTTTACTAGTTATACAAAGGTAATAGAATGAGACATACGTCTCAGTAACTTAGATAAACCCCAAATATTGGTTAGTAAGTAAAATCATAAATGAGAGATATAATAGCATCATTTCAACAAAACTGTATAAAAATGCATATATACAAAGTCATACTCAACCATCCATTATGCTCATGCATTCCTGGTTCCTATTAGTGGAGCAAGCTCAATGCTCAAACCATGGCTTCCAACCTTACATGAAACAAGGCCTACCAAACCACTATCACAGACTAAGTATCATCAATATGAGTGGTCTCTTAAGTCCCCACTAATGGAGTACACTCAATGCTTGAACTGTCAAGACTTCCTAGCCTTGCACTGCTAGGGTCACGACCCCCTACCCTAGTCTAAGGTACACTTATAGGTCATTCTCCTAGGTCTTCCTGGCGAAGCAAGCTCTATGCTTAAGACCTTTAGGACTTTCTAGGCTTACACAGAGTAAGACTGCGACCTCCTACTCTAGTCTAGGATATACTTATAGTTGCAAATGCACATGCATTTTCACATCCATTTCAAACATTACTCACACACCCACATGCATATTTCTTTCACAATAGTACTATCTATCAGTTCATAAAATACAATGCACACTTTTATATAAAGTACTTGTAAATAATTTAACAAACCAACAGATAATAGGGTTACTCCAGTTACCTTTTACCCTTATTACTAAGGGTTACCATTCACACAGTTAACTCCCAATGGTGTATGTTCCCATAAGCAATCTCTCAAATGCTTAATCTACATTAGAAACATTCCTCAATCAATTCTCTACATTTAGCACAAGCATTAATTTGGCTGAGCTAAATTCCTTAATACATAAAACAACTCAATTAAAACCCTTTCAAATTCATATAATCCATTCTCTATAGTCATTTGCTTTTAGGCCATCCATGACCAAAATACCCTCCTAACTTGTTTTATGATTTTTATTTCCATTCTAACCTAATAATTTATGTTAATTATGCCCATATCCTTAAGGTTCAACCATTAAACTTTAGATTAGTCACTAAACCTTAGTTTCGCACCTGAAAGCCCTTTTGAACGCTTGTCCTTAGATTCTAAATTCTTAAAGCTCCCTAATTCAATTTCTCTACTAACCAAACTTAATGAAATTAGGATAGAAACATAGTACAGGGTGGTATGAAACTTACTCGGCAAGTAGCTAGCCAAAGCAAACCTCTAAACTCTAGATAATTAAAGCCTTAGCACAGAGATCCTCTCTCCCCTCTCTGATGCATTTCTTTCCCCTTCTCATTATGATTCATGAGCTAATGCATGTTAGTTTTAAGTGAATTTTGTGCCATACGTCGCGGCGCATGCAACGCAACCCGCGATGTGTGGCATAGTGAGCCAAATCTCACTAGTGTTGGCATGTTATGTCCCGATTTGCCATTCTACCATTCAATCCAGTAACCATACCAACCAATCAACACCACCCATTAATCCCCTATCTAGAACCATAATCAATCCACTAATTACTAATTTACCCCTAATTAGCAACTAGTTTTTTGGATTGAAATTTAACATGTTATACTTGAAGTCTCATGATTTCCATGTACGGATGCAACAATTATTACGGGTGGCAATTTAAGGCATATTGAAAGATGATGTGAGGCATACAATTACAAGGTTGCGTAGTTTCTTCAATTCTATTTGCAACAAGGGAATTGACCCTAATTAGTTAGATGAATTGAAAAACGAAGGTTATATCATTGGTGCCAACTAGAGATGTACTTTCCTTTAGCTTTTTTTTATGTTATGGTGTACTTAATTGTTCACTTGGTAAGGGAAACAAGGCTTTATGGTCCTTCCTATTTTAGGTGGATGTACCCACTTGAGCATTACATGAAAATATTAAAGGGATGTTTGAAGAATTCATATCATCCTGAATTCTTAGTTGTTGAAAGATATGTTGCTAAAGAGGCCGTCGAGTTTTGTACCACATACCTAAATGGGATAAAGGCTATTAGAGTTCCTAAATCTTGCCATAAGGGAACTAGTATAAAGACCCAAAATTTTAGGTAAAAATTTAAAATTTATGATAAGGAATTTTAAATGTATTTTTATTAATTTTGGGTTAGATATAACAAGAGAGATATGGTGGCTTAGTAGAAGGTTTATTGGTCTTGAATTTTTGGGTCCAAGGTTTGAATCCTCTAGATGGAAAGAGGAAGATTTATTTTTACATCAACCCATATTGAAATTCCTATTTTGCCCTTAAAAAGAAGAAAGAAACAATGAATCAAAACCTAGCCTTAGCACACGTATCGGATTTCATTCTTCTCCTCCCTCTGTATATTTTCAATTTTCTAGAGCTCCCGAGACTACCTTCTTCTTCCTCTATCCTTTCAATCTTCAGCCATCAAAGGTGCACTGTCACACCTCGAAAATAGAGGGTGACCGGCACAAGACGTAAATCATATCACACATCCCTTAAGCCTTAAATTGAGAAATCTTTCTTTTTTAAAACATAGCTGAATTTGAAATGAAAATTGTGATATAATTAATAAAAATCATTGTAATAGAAATTTCAATATTTTTATAAAAATTTTGACAGCATCTAATCTCCCAAAAATTTAATAATATAATATTTTAAACAAAATATAATATCAATCAAGAGCTCAACTCCTTTTAGCCAGCAGACAACATATATCAAAATAGAAACCTAGCTATAGGTTACGTGGAGCACCTAACCTTACTCCCAAAATAAAATACATGAATTCAAATATTTACATTAAAAGGAGATAATGCTAAGCAAAATTCTACCCAGAACAATTGTATGCCCTTCAAAGGTCAGTAGTAGAATCAACATTAGCTAAAGAATCTGAGACCAAAATAAATTTCTAGTGAATAGCATCTCAACAATAAATAATTAAATATGTATAAAAATAAAGTTTAAAATAATTATGTGTGCTAAAGATAACAATTTTTGCAAACAAATATTTAATAAACTTCAGCATAAAGTGTTCTATGTAACATTAAATAAAATCTTGATTCATTAAAATATTATATCAAACATCATTTCATTTCATTTCAATAAAGCAAATAACTGCATTAAATAATTATAAATATACCATTAATCAAAGACCAATGAAAATAAACCCATCAAATAATTAAAAACTCATAGTTATAGGGACTTATCAGAACAAGTAACAAATGTGGACACACAGTTCATGAGGGTAAATAACTAAATGCGGCTTATGCCACGAAAACAAACGTGGACACACAGTCCACGAGGGTAAGTAACTAAACGCAGCATGAGCTATGAAACAAATATAGACACATGGTCCACAAGAGTAATGCTAAGCAAATACAGATCAGAGCAATTAAATAATTTTTAGAATGAAATCTCATAATTAGAATCCAAATTTGTATTTACTGATTAACTAAAATAATCAATTCTGGTAAGATAATTTCATGAAATAAAGTAATTTAATCAACAAAATATCTAATAATTACATTGTTGTTGTAAAAAAATTTGCATAACAATGTAATATTTTAATGAAGGAAATTTTATTAAAATATCAGTTGGGACACTATCCACTTACCTAAAATTTTCAGAATTCAAGAATTCACCTTTTAATGTCAGCTAAATTCTCCTCCAAATTTCCTATGAATTAAATTAAAAATTTTAAATAAAATTTCCATAATTTCAATTATTTCCTACCAACATTACTACAATCAAAATTTAACTAAAGTAAATTTGAAATTTTAGGAGGAAAACTTTACACATAAAAGTCCCTTAGAACCCTAACTCAATACTCCATCATAATACCAACTATTTCCCAAGAATTTAAATAGTTTGATACTAATTTCATACTCAAATTTCCTTTTGAATCTTCAACTTAAATTCATAGAGCAATAGCACTCAACTTGGATATTTCACTCACAAGGATAAATGAAATTTAAAAATCAAGCTCAATTCTTGTAATAAGCATTTCAACAAACAACTCATAGGCACCAATATTTAAGTTTTATATCTAAGTTGTTCTCTCCCAATTTCACCCTAATAAATTTTTTCAACATCAACTAATCCAAAAAAATTTATTTAACTCCAAAATTATAACCCATATGCATGTTATTACCAAGCTTCAAAATAAATTTTCAGCTCAAATTTGAGTCATCTCCTTCCTTCAACAGTATGAGCAATAGCAGAAATAGAGGAGATATTTTTTTTTATTTCAATCATCCATTCAATGATTCACACGCAAAAACTATGAGAATTAAGTGATCTCAAGACTTCTTTACCTCCATTAGCATTGGCATACCCAAGGAGAAAAAAACGATCACCATGAACAAAGGAAAAATGAGCATCCTAATATTGATGGAACAAGTAAGGGGAAAGAAGAAATCCTATACACCCTCATCGATAGCAAAGAGGAAGAAACCTTACCGATCTAGAATAAGGAAAGGAAATAAAAACAGAAGCCACGAGTTGACTGGTTAATGGCGAATAGAGCAGCAGCACCTATGTCGGTGACGGTTGGCCATGGAGGGGATGAAGGTGAAGGTGCAGTAGAGGATTGAAGAATGGCTGGGTCAAACCTTCTCTTCTTTCTCTTGAATCTCTGGAAAAATTGAAGAGGAGAATGCATATTTTTATTAGATTGATGAGGGGCAATTCAGTAATTTCACAAACAAAAAGCAAGAAAATGAAATTTCCTTGCCTTCATCAAATTCGAACACAAGACCTGTTACCTAATATTTGTACCATCTTCCACTACACTAACAGCCTTCTGATCAAAAATATTCCAAAGACTAATATAATTACTATTAAAACACAAATGTAAATATTTAATTTTACTTAAATTCTTGGGTTATTACATGTACCTAATTCTTTCTCCTTCTTCCTCTGGTTGTGCACTACCATGGGGGTACTATTATGAGCCATCTTCTTTATCTTCCCTACTACATGCATCACTTATCATTTATCTTCCTCTTCCTCCTTGTTTGTGTAGCCAGCATTCTCTTCATCTTCACTCATGTTGCTATGTGGGTGATTCAAGATCTTTTTCCCTCTTTGGTGCCGTCAACTTCGTCTTCCTCTATTGTCGTGTGGTTGGAATTTTTTGTTCCCTGTTCTACTATGAATACACTTGAGTTAAGGAGCTTCAACTTCTTCTCTTCGTTCCTTAAATGCATTGGTAGTGAGTCAAGATACATCTCCCTTCTTCTATTGTATGTGTGCATTTTTGGGATTTGGCTGAAATTGGGTTTTTGACTTTCTTCCTTAATTGTAACCATTATGAGTGTTAGAAGGGAGTATATGAGGTTAATCAAATCAAAATCTTGAGTTTAAGAACATGATTTTGTGTAGATAAATTCACTCATGTTATTTATTGGAAGAAGGAGGAATTATGTTCAATTTTTCAAAGTACAATTGATTTTTCTATTAAAGGATTGGAATTGGGTAGGTTGATTGATTTCAATATCAATATTGTAATTTGTGGGAGATTAGATTGAAGGAGGAAGGACTTGGTATTAGTTTGAGAATTGATGCATGATAGGTGTTTGACAAAATGTCTGCTAGAAGAAGTTTTACTTAATTTTGCATATTTTTGAAATTTCATTAATTCTCTCTATGAACTTAAATTGAAGATTGAAATGGAAATTTGATTATAAAATTAGTATGAAATTATTTGAATTATTGGCAGTGGATGGTTGTTGATAAATTATTTGATAAGAGATTTTCAATGTTACAAAGCTTTATTGTAGAGTTTGGAAATGAGGTATATTAGGTGTTTTGTCAAAAATGAAGAGGAGATGGTAATTTTTTAATGCAATAATTATCTATGGCTACTGAGTAACTTTTATGTGTTAAGCATCGATTATAAAGTTTCATACCTATTATAGTTTAATATTGGTCGTGATAATGTCAGAAGAAAATTACTGAATTGGTTGAAAGTCTATTAAAACCTTACTATATTTTATAGGATATTTGAAAGAGGAGAAATTTGCTTGAAGTGGAAAGGGGTGAATTTTTAATTTTGGGAGTACTTTAGGCAGGTGGATAGCATCTCAGCTGATGTATCAATAAAATTATTTTACTGAAATATTATATTTTTATATAGATTATGTTAATAATAAATATATTGAAAATTTGATATTTTATTAAATAAATTACTTCATTTGGAAGTTATAAGATGGTGGTGAAGAACAATTATGTCGTGGCATTTGAATGTTTGCTCCTTATGAGATATACTCTCAATATTGATAAAAATCATTTTACTAGTTTTGGAAATTTTTGATTATTTAATAAATGTGAGTATGGACATCAATTATGAAATTTTATTCTGGCAATTTTTGATGCTAATATATATATATATATATATTCACGTGAGTTTGATTTTGGGATTAGAGACTGTATTTTAATAGTGATGATTTTCTCATATATTTGAAAATGAATTTGAAGGAGACTTTATATAGAATACTAGTTGCTAATGGTAGTTTCATTAGTCCTTGGTGCGCCATTGTCAATGACTAGCTAGTTTGATTTTCATAAGCTTTAATTCTCACATCTGTTATTTGTAGATCTCATACCTATGTCTGTTTCATGACTTCAACCACGTCTGGTTAGTTACCCTCATGGACTATGTGTCCACATCTGTTTTGTGGCTTCAACCACGTCTTGTTAGTTACCCTCATGAATTGTGTGTCCATGTTTGTCTTCGTGGCATAAGTCACATTTGGTTATTTACCCTCGTAAACTATGTGTCTATATTTGTTAATTAATTATTTTGATAAGTCCCTGGAAACATGATTTTTAAATTATTGGTGATTACATACTCTATTGGTTTAATTAGTAAATGTTACTATATTTATTTGTCTTCTTGAGATCAAGTGATAAGAATATTTGATATTATAAATTTAATGGTTAAGATTTTATTTATAGCTAGCTATATAGAATTTCTTAATTTCAAAATTTGTGAAATATTTTATATGAAGTTGTTGTCTCTTTAATTTTTATAATCATTGTTTTTTATTCATTTTACCCTTTTAAACTTCATAAATGTTGGGATGTTGTTCACTGAAAAATTATTATTTTGGTCTCAGATATGTTAGTTGATGTTGTACCTTTCGCTGACCATTAAGGGGCTGTAGTATTCAATTAAAATAAAGAACTATAGATCAAGCTTCTTTTAATGTAAACTTAAATCCATATATTATATTTTGTAAATTCTTACATTAGGTGCTCTACATAAGCTATAGTTAGGGTCCTCATCCTTATTATTTATATTTTTGTTATCTATTGATAGGGATAGAGTTCCTTCCTAATGCTATTGTTTTGTATAATGGTTATTGATTTGTTTTTGGGAGGCTTTATTGAGAGGAGAGGTTCTGCCTAAATTTTTACAAAAATTCTAAAAATATTTTATTTATATAAAAATGTTGCAATGAATTCCAATCCTATTTCAAATGAATTATAACATCATATTAGAGTTTCCTCGATCAAGGCTTAAAGGATGTATATTTGTGCATATATCCCATGCCAATCACATTTAATTTTTAGGGCATGACAACTAGTCTTGCAGGCAAGGGAACATGAAGGGTCAGAGTGAAGAGTATGTGCCATAAAGATGTGTTACAAGCTCATCTTTACATCGTGAATAATATTGAAGAAGTTCAATGTTACTTAGATGCTCACAAGAAGATGTTAAAGGAGAAAAACCCAAAAAGAATGATATGTAGCTAGGAAATGAGCAAAACAAGACATTCATCAAGTGGTACAAGGAAAAGATTTGCAAAGAGCCCAATATGTTTGATACAATAAAATGGTTAGCTGAGAGGCCTCATTCTGAGATTGTATGTTGGGGCGATTTTGACATAAATGGGTATTCAATATATATGAAAGCCCAAGATAAAAATCAAGTACTGTGCATAATAATGGAGTGATAGTGGTCACTAAAACTTAGCATTTTTCTAGTTCGAAAGATGAAAAACTAAAATGACCGCCCATGACTTATTATGGAACTATTGAAGAGATTTGGGGGATTAACTACACCAAATTCAAAATTTTCATTTTCAATGTAAGTAGGCTCATCAGAGTGGCATCCAAATAGACAAGATTGCTGGATTCACCTTAATGGTTCTTGATAGGGTGAGTCACACTGATGAGCCCTTCGTTTTAGCAAATCAAGCAAAACAGATGTTTTATGTAACTAATCTATCAAATAAGCGGTTGTATATTGTTCTTCAAGGCAAAAGACAAATTGTTAAACTAAATGGTAATGATGACTTTAGTTTTGATTTTGACGAGACTCCACCTTTGACAACAAATCCAAATTAAGTGTAGTGCATGTGACAGATAATGAATATGCTGTTAGATAAGATCATTGTGAAGAAATATGATGGAATGAATAAAGTAATAGTTTTTTATTTTGTTTACCATTTTAGTTTATTTGCTTTCTTTAATCAATCTCATCTTGTTGTTTCTAATAGATTTATATATATATATATATATATATGGAGGATTTTGGAGGAGGTGATAATACCACTAGTTCACCTGGTAAGAAGAGAAGTAGAGGTCCTACAAAATTGAGAGAGTTAGTCATACCTCATTGGACTACAGTGAGGTTATATGTTGAACTTAGTCCTGATTTGGTTCCACTTGGTGCTGAGGGAGATTGATTTATTAGCTTCGTGGGCCTTCAGGCTCATGGCAAAATTAGTATTCTATACAAGAATTGGAGATAAGTACCACAAGCTATTAAGGATTAAGTTTGGGAAAAAATTTTGGTAAGTACTGTTAACTATTATTTTTATAGTATTTTTAAAAGCTTTAAACTTACTTAACAATTAATGACTTTGCAGCTAACCAATGATACTATTGCTACCTCTGAGATGAAGAAGATTGGTTCAAGAATGTTTGTGAGTGTTGGAAGGATTTCAAGTCAACATTGACTAGAGAATACATCCGTGCAAATAGGAAGAAGGCGAGTTGGAATCCATGTCAAAAGTACAATTTTCTTAATTGAGGCACTTGGAGACAATTTGTGGCATCTCGAAATGATCCTAAATTCCAAGTAATAAGTTTGTCACTTTCTATCTAAAGTTATTTAATATGATTTCATTGATTTAATTTTTTTTTCATTTACACAGAAATTAAGCATTGCAAATAAAGCATTACAATCATAGAATTTATATCCCCATTACATGTCTCGCAGAGGATATAAGAAAGTTAAGGGAAGATAATGGATGAAGATTAAAAGAAAATGGAGGAAGCAACAAAATCAGTATAGAGGAAGACTAGTGGTTGTTTTTGCTAGCTGGCTTGCTATTTTTACTTGCTATATATTTTGTACAGTTTATAAGTTTAAGTTATGGATGTACTGGAAAATAGATTGTATAAAAAAAAATAGGAACTTTCCATGTTGGTTATTTTATAAACCAATGTGGAAAGGCCTACTTTCCATGTCAGTTTAGGCTTTAACAGGCATGGAAAGTCCTATTTTCAATGACAGAATTTTTGACGACCCCCTTTTAACCAACTTAAAATGTCCAAAATAATCAACGTAAAAAAGCCTTCTTGCAGTAGTGTAACCCAATATAAAAAGGCCTTCTTGTAGTAGTGTAACCCAATAGAAACTTGATAAATTCGATTGTTTCATTAATTTACTAATTTCCCCTCATTTATTTTAGGTAATCTCAGATTAAAATATTTTAGGATGTTATAATGGTGATTTCTTCTGGGCTTGAGATATCATGACTAAGAAGCGAAGATCAGCTAGAGGAACTCCAAGTAAAAGTACACATGAAGAGACCCTTGAGAAGGCTCAGCAATTCTCGAAGGCTCGAATGAAAGGAGAGGGTTATAAGAAGAAGGTAAGAATTCGGGTTAGACCCAAGGTAATTGATAACTCTCCTCTTCCACCTGGAGACCTTGCATTACCATAATCCTCTCACCTAGTCTCTTAGTCTCAAGGTACTGACTCTATCCAAAAGGCTCCTCAGCAAGTCACTCAGGCTCTTTCATCTGAGGGAACTCTAGATGTTGCTCCTTGACAAAATAGGACTACTGGAACTCCCCTAAATACTAGCAAAGTAAGTGTACAAAGCAAACCTTCATTAAAATATGGGAATTTTAGGAAAAAAAAAATGACACATTTTTTACACTAATGACAAATAATCAATTTATCCAATTTCTTAATCTTCTTGAATTAGTTAACCTGATTTTACGTTTAGGAGTACTTTTTTATATGGATCAAGTAAATGTTTAATACTTGTCTTTATATAAATAACGTATATATTGGCGAAAAATATAAATAACATATAAAATGGTTTGTCCAAAATGTACTAACTAACTCTTGTTGCAGATATTCTCACTGTGTAATTATCATTTATAACCCAAAATATTTTTATTTAGACGCAAACTTTGTAAATAGAGAAGGGAAGGTTTTAGAATTTTTGTTCTATTTTCACTTTAAAGAACACTGATGCAGTGCTTGGCTAACGAGAGAAAATAAGGAGATAAAATATGATGAGAGAAAATGAAAAGAACAGAAAAGTAAAGAGATATAATTTTTTCTCATTGTGCTTGTCTAACCGAGAAAAAATAGAGAGAAAAAAATTATTAATTTCATATGGACAATATTAACCTTATTATTTATAGAAAATATTTAGATATTGTAAAACTTAAAATTTTAATATATTATTTATATAATTTTCATTATATATTACTACTGGAATAAAATATTTTTTGGATAAAAACTAATGGAATAGAAATATATTTATTGCAAATTATTTTATCTAATTTTAATTTTATTTATAAAATTATTAAATATACTATAAACTAAAACTTTTAAACTACAACGTAACCATATATAAGGATGAAAATAGAGGGAGGTAGGAAGCATGAAATAAAAAACATTCATAGGTAAATTTGGATATAAAGTTTTCTCTTCAAAATAACCTCATATTTGCTAAATAAAATGTTGGAAAAAAAAAAGTTTCTTCGGCTTGCCCAACCCATCCAAAACAAACAAAACAAAAACAAGAAGTTGAAAAAGAATAACATATGGATCCTCAATTTTCTCTATCTTTCATTTTTCTTTTCTTAGTTAGGTATAAAAAATATAAGGGAGAATGACAAAGAGGTTCCAAAAGGATCAATTAATTCAATCTAGATTCTAATTATCAAACTTTAGGATTTTGCAAGTTCGGCTCTTAATTTTACCACTTCGTTGTGATGAATTTGCAACTCATGTTTTAAATTTAACATGGTTAAGAATACATAAATTTGTTTTCCATATTAAAATTTTAAATATAAATTATAAATTTATTACAACAAATTTTTAAAATTGAGAACCAAGCTTATAAAATTTTTAAAATTTGACACATATAACCTAAATTGATTAAATTAGTTCTTTTAATATTTATCTATCATTCTTCCAAAATATAATTTTCACTCCCCTCCTTTTCTTTTCTCCACACTTTTCTCTCGAGAGTCGAGAGTCCGAGTAGGGGGCTTTTTGTTTGACCAACCAAGTGGGAGGCTTTTAGATAACGCAAATTCATAAAAAGGAAGAACCCATTTCCAATTCCCAAAGGGGAATCGTCCTAGCTGTAACAAAATTTAAATTTTTCTTGTGATCTTATTATTTTAATAAGACGCGCGGATCATATAATATGGTCTTTCATCAAGATTAAGAATCATTTGATTCGATGAATATTTCCATACAATCAGAGAGTAAGACTTGTTCAAGGGTTGAAATTAAGGAGATTCTTTGCCAATTGGCCCTCGATCACCGGTCTAGACAATCGAAAAAGACAGTTATATCATAGCCAAATGGACAGGACAGTAACTTTGAGGGGATCTATAATCTGGATTAATAAATTAAAAAAAAAAGTTTACTTTTATCCCCTAATTTATATGAAGTTGTAGTTTCTGTTCATTAATTTTATAAAATAATCCCTTCATCCCAATTTATAAGATACTCTTGAAAGAAATTTATTATCTCAAAATATAAAATGCTCTGATAAAAATAAAATTTCATTAATAATATTTTTATAATATTACTCTTCTCATTATATTTTCTCTCTCTTTAAATTTCTTTTACAAATGAAATATTAAATTAAGATTATTTTTAGATTTTTATTTTTTATTTTTAAAAAATAATTTGTAAAGTGTATTTAATAAGTCTTATTAATATATAAAATTTTATCAAAAATTGTATTATATTATCATAATAAATATTTATTACAAGAAAAATATCTAGTTGCGTGTATTTTTTAACTTGGCCGTATATTGTTGTTAAGAAAACGAATCATTAATTATAAAATGCAATTAATTAATTTCTGAATTAATAATAATATATGGATGTATCAATTGATGACTTTGCAAATAAGCCAGACATGTTGCTGCAATCAAGTCCAAAAGCAACGTCGATTTAAAAGCCGAAGGCTCAAGTTTGAATGTGTCAGGTCATTCAAGTCACATGAATAACCAGTTTGTGTAAAGGGGACCCAAAAAAAAAAAGTGTCAGATGATCAGTGGGAAAATTCAGGCGGTAATTCAAGTAGGTCGGATTTATTTAAATTGAGTTCAATTCAGATTGAATTTATTCAAATAAAACTTAAAAAATCTTACCCTTTCTAAAAAGCCTATATAACCAAGCACGACCCTAACACCTTCAGGCTTTGAGCTTATTGAGATTGGCCTGAATACTCGAAATTTTTTAAAAATAGCTTTTCTTTATTTTTTAATCAATTTTAATTTTTAAATAATTTTTTAAGTATAAAATATTACTTTAAATTTAAAAAAATAAAATAAAATAATAATTTGTTAACTTTGTAGTTAAGTAGCTCTATCATTGTTTTGTTGTATTATGTGCAATTTATTCATGAATATTTTCTTTACTTGTAAATTAGTGTCTTGTTTGTTTAAATATACTTTTATCATGGTCATATAAAAATATTTATATATTTTAATTAAATTATATTATTTTAATTATGAATAAGTTAATTTCAGTTCAATCACGGTTGACCACTAACTTAAAATTTTTACCTTGATTAATTCAAAGCTTTTAACAACTATTGGGTAAATTATACATTTCATTTTTAAGAATATGAAGAAAATAACCATCATTATATTATATAAAAAAAATTATTTAATTATAAGTAAAATACAATTTTTTTTTAATTTTTTTAACTTTTTATATTATTTAACCCCTACATGTAAAAGGTATTTACTTTAGTTTATTCTTAATTTGTAACTAAGTTTGGCATGAACGATAATAAAATAGTTATTCAAGAATATTATTTTATTTATTATATTTATCTAATAGTAGGGTCGGGAATTCATACATGGCCAAATTTTATTTTTAAAATTATTTTTAATTTAAAATTAATTATCTTATTTATAAAAAATATATAATATAATTTTTTGGACAAAACATGATGTATATGACTCAACTTTTAAAACAAATTGTGTCTTAAAATATAAAAATTAATATTAAAATATATTTTAAATATAATTTTGAGATATTTTAATTTGATTAAAAATAATTAAAATAGGAAAAATATAAATATTTTTATTTTGTTTGAAAAAATAACTATAATAATGCACTCAAATATATGGTATTTTAAAATAAAATGATATAAAACTTAAAGAATTAGTTAATATTTATTATATTATATATATATTATTTAAAAATTATTTTTCTATTCAGGTATTCGAGCCAAGCTCGAACCCGATCAGGCTTGGCCCCAATTTTCTTGAGTCTATTTGGGCTACTTGAATAGGCCCGGACATTAAAAATTTATTATTTTTTTGGGCACAAGTCTAAATTTTTCTGATGGGTTTAGGTTGGCCTGTTGGGCTTGACCTAAATTATCAGGTCTATGAAAAAATGAAGAGTTGTTAATTACCACATTTACCGTCTTGTGGTTGAAGTTATTTTTTTTTTTTCCAAAACTTCACATAGGATCAGACAATGGAATGATTTAAAAACTAGAACAAACCAAACAGTTGGACAAATCAAACCATTAACTGAAGCAGTTAATAGGTCAATTTGGATCAAAAAAATAATTTTCATGATTGAGCTAAATTGGACTAATGTTAAGCCACTATTGACCTGAAAACCAAAGTTAAACTAGGAATTGGAGTGGTTTTTTAAAAACTGACAGTTTTAAACATAAAATTAAAAAAGCTTAAAAATTTTTAAAAAGCTAGAAAATTTCAAAAATTAGATCTTACTAAAAGCAACTTTATTAATTTTTAGACAATTTACATGTATAAAATATGATTTGAGACTTTTTTTTATAAAGATGTTGACAATTATAGATTCAAATACAAATACTTTTAAATCTATTCATATATAATTTATAGAAATTCATCTATATTTGACAAGTTATAAAATTATAATTTATAATATTGTTAATTTACAGTCTTATTATATCATTTTATTAATATCTTATAGATTTTTTCTTATATTTATTTTATATATATATATATATATTTAATATTATTTTTATTTAATTATTACGTCATCTCGACATGACCGTGCGAACTCTAAACTGCTTGTCTTTTCTATTTAATAACTTGCTCGGTTCTAAGAATATTAGATAAAGGCTTGGTATATACTACTATGTAATTATTTAGCATAGAGGATAAAATGAAATAAAAGAATTAATGTTATATCTGTAAAGCTAGGATGACCCCAAAGTTATGTCATGATAGAAGAATAGGCTCCCCATTGTCCTACGTTACGAGGTTCCCCAATGCCTCCTGAGGTGTCCTTGAATATTCAGATTGCTTCCATAAAAAAGGTGAAGACCGTTACATAAATATATTTGGCCACAACTGGATAAAGCCCTACATTGTTTAAATTCATCCAACAAAAGTAACAATCTGGGCGAGATTATTTATAATAACTTCTAAACATTATTAAGAGTGTGTTTGGATTTTAATTGACAAGAATTGATTAAAAAAATTGATTGATAATATGTGATGATAGTTGGATAATATTTTTTGAAATTAATTTCGATAATTGAAGATGCAAAGAAAATGTTTTAGAATCAATTATAAAGAGGGAGAAAATGAAAAATGTTCAAACAAAGAAAAAAAACTTGTCCCAAAAAGAGTTTGGAAAAATTATGGATGTTTGGATAACACTTTTCAAAACAATAGTTTTAGACTCAAAATTGATTCTGAATATATATGCAAACAGGCCCTAAAATACAATGCTACAGAGCCAGGTGATTTGAATTTTGAATTTCTAATTTTTTGCGCTGGCATTTTGTAGCAATTGTAAACAACTACTATGGTGGAAAATTTTAAATTTTTTATGTCAACGTCTGTAGCAATTTCGAAAATAGCAAAAATATTTGAAATTTTAAAATTTTTTGTACCCTAACTAGTAGTTGTTTTCAAACGGCTACAAATTTTGAAAAACTCGTATTTTCTCTCCATTTTTGTAGTATTTAAAATTTGAAAATTGATATGTTGGATAGCGGTTAAGAATAGTATAAAGCTTAATTTTATTTATTTTTTAATTATTTTGTCTTAAATTACTTTACTTATATTTAATTAACAAATAATTTTTCTTTTTACATTTTTAAATCTTCTGATGCATAATTTTTTTTTAAATTTAATTAATTTTTACCCATCAATGTAGGGGAGAGAAAACTCGATTTCTAAATTTACGTACAAATATTTTCATCCTGATACGTCCCTCTATTTTCATTATAATTTTTCCTCCACTTTAAAATTTATATTATTATATATTTAATAATTTAAGAAATAAAATTTAAAATTAGAAAAAAAAATTCCAGCATTGGGTAAAATAATTTACAATTACATTTTCAATTTAATCAGTGATATATAATAAAATTATATAAATAAAATGTTTAAATATTAAATTTTATCATATACACATATTTTTCTACAATTAATAAAGTTATTATGTCTATATGAAATTAACAATTTTTCCCTATCATTCTCTCTTGCTCATCCAAGCATAGGGAGAGAAAATTACATCCTTCCACTTTTTTTCTTATCTCCATTTTTCATCCTACCATTTTCTTTCCTCGTTTCCTTTTATGAGCCAAGGACTGCATAAGGGAGGACTATGTATTTAATTATAGGCTGACTATCAATACTATTCTATAGCGGTTCAAATAGGTTTAGATCGCTACAAAATTTGATTATTGTAGCATTTTTTTACTAGAAGCACTACAATTTAGTACTTAATTTTTTAAAAATTTTTTTACATATGTATGTACTCAACTTTTGAATAGTAAAATGAAAATGTCTCTTAATAAATAAAATATAAAATTTTAATTTGTAATATCCTGATTTCTTAATCGAGAATTTAGAGTGATTAGAGTGGGATTTGAGGTTTCATTTGAAGATTTGGATAGAACCAGATAGATAGGGGATCACCTGGGTGGGACATTTTAGGAGAATTTAGAATTATAGTCTTGTCCACCTGTAGTCAAGGTGGTGAAGGCTCTCAACTGCTTGTGGATAGAGACAAAGGGAAAGTTGTGTCACCTACAATTGCGACCGCTCATAGATGAGCCACATTATAAGTTCATCTACCAGTTGATACAGGGGTAGGGGCGGGATCATGCTAGTTTGGGACAAAATTCGAAACATGATTAAGAAATAGAAAATGGAACAAAGAAATGTAGAGAAGAGGATATGATAATGAATGAAAGTAAAGATAAACAAAATGATAAAGGAAGATAATGATCAAGGAAAAGGAAAACTAGAATACCTGCTTCTAGCAACCTTAGCCTTCAAAACACCACAAGAGTTGATTAAACTCTTGATCATGCTAGTATTCACCGATTCCCATAAGCAAGCACGGCTCGCACAAAGAGTTTTATCAAACCTAATAGAATTCTCATTCATAACTTAGTTGGAAGAGTACATAAAGGGGCCTACTTATAGGCAAGACAATAGAAGACACAAGAATCCCTAACCCTAGATAACTCCCTCCATAATGGGCATCATCTACTCAAAAAGGAAGATTCCTTATTTCTTGGAGATTCAACAGTAATGGATAGATGAGAGAATTCAAAAACTTTACTAATAACTAAAGTCTTGCTCCCTAAGTCAAATCACCTAATAAAACCATAATAATGAAAAGGAATTAGCATTAAAGCTGAAAATCAAAAAGGAAAACAAGTAAGTCTTGAAATTCAAACTTAGAACAAAATAGGAAATAATTCGAATTTGCATTGAAGACTTGAAGATGATGGAGATCACACCTTCTCTCTCCTCATTTATGATCATAAATAGTGCCTTCTCCTTTTACAAATCTGATCATAAATGGCGTCCCACTTGACAAAAATACCCCTCAAGCTTATTTAACACATGGTGAATTAAATAGGCTTAGGTATTCGTTAATTGGGCTTGCACCTTCATGGACTTAGATCTTTAATATTGTAAGCAAGTGTGGACCTTCTTCATTGGGCTTGTTGGATGTATGAAGCTCATTAAAGAACATGGGATCAAGCTCTTGGACTTCTTTAATGAGATTAGTTAGGGTCTCCTTCATAGCTTTAGTTCGGGCTTTAGTCATTAGGCCTCCTATGCTTTGCAATGGATCCTTGGGCACATTAGACTTGAACTCTTGGACTCCCTTTAGGCTTGGCATGCCTACTAGCTCCTCTTGGGCCTTAAGCATGTCTTCTTTCTCCTTATGTGGGCCATGCTCTATGCGTGGTCCATCACCAGTGGTTGAAAGTGTTTATAATGTGTTTGATTACCTATGGTTGAATGCACTAAACTGTTTTATAAATACAGCTCCAATATCATTTTTTGGAAGAGGAGAGAGAGGATTATAGAGAGAGACTCTACTAGGGCTTGGCATTTTTAGAGCATTGGAGCACGATTTTAAGTCTCCCAACCCTCTAGTAAGTGATTTCTTGCTCTAATATACCTCCCTTTTATGATTTATTAATAGTTTGAGGATTCTGTTGAATTGATAGGGTTTCAAATTTACTGAGACGTTGACTAATTAATCTTGGTTTATACATTGTAAAGGAACTTATAAGAGACCTCTAGGTAATTTGATGAGCATATTTTGTTAGTTTGAGGATTTCGGATGGTATAGGGTAAACACTACAATCAAAAGATTTAAGGATTTTGATGATGATTTTGGTCACAAAAGGATTATGTGGACTAATTAGTATTGAGAGAATAATGTGATCAATATAGATATTGTTGTATGGATTTTCCAGTACTTTTGAGAAAATTATAGGAATTGATTAAGGAATGTATATAGGTAAATAAGATTAACTATGTGGTTACGTGAGTAATTGAATAATTTATTTGTGGCAGGAGGATGTTGGGAATTATTTGGCATTTATGGGGGAATTATATGGTCATGTAGATTTATCTCGATAATCACCTCTCTTTGGCGGAAGAGTTTTCTTAGGTAACGTTTGTGGTTGTTTTTGCTTGGTGAGAGATAACCATATTTATCTTATCTCACATGCCGATTTCATTTTAGAGCTTACTTCCATATAAGTTTATCTTCATTTTAAATCTCATGTTTTATGAGAAAATGTGGAGCAGTTGGATGATAGTTATGATCTTTATACTTGTTAAATGAGCTTGGCTTGAACAAAGGATATATGGTGATCATATATGTACAGTCACGAGGAATGTGTTAAATTTATATATATGCACTGGATTAAGAGTTTTATCAATGAATAACTTGATGATTGTTATTTGTGATACTGCATTCATAAGTATACTTAAATGTATTCTAACATATGAACATGATGACATATCTATCGAGTGATTTAATTGTTGCTAGTATAGTGAACACGAATTCTATGGAATCCGTTTGATTATTATTGTTTATGTTATCTGAAATGCGCAATGGTTATGATGTGGAGTGGAGATGGATGGGAGATGATGGTGATGATGATGAGATGATATTTTTGATCGCATGGTCTACCACCATAAGACGCCTAATGGTTGGCTTTTATACTTAGGGCCCTTGGTATTTCTCCTTTCTTTGGCTAGGATTGGAGTTATCCCTTGGGAAATATGACGCCTCTCTATGGAGTTTGTAAAGAGATGGAACCCATGGACCAATGTTAGGCTCTGCACCTTTGGCTGGGTCCAATCCCTTTATTAGTGAGCTTGGTGAGGTCCATTCACATGGACGGATCCTATTATTATTTGATAGCCTATGAGTGTTTTGTGAATTTAAAATCATCCCATCTACCATAGTGAACTAGGCCATCCATCGTGATAGATGACCCAAAACAAAAACCCTTACTTGAGCCCATTAAATTGGGCCCAAAGTGATTCAAAAGGCCCAATTTTAACTCCCATACAGGGTCCAATAGACCCAAAAGGTCATCCAAACTTCCTAATTAATTCCCAATTACTTTAATGAACTAATTAAAACTCTCAGTTAATTTAATTAATCTTTAAAGAAAATTTTGGAATGTTATAGAAAAATACAAATTAGCAAGCAAATGCAAATTAGTGAGAGAATTTAGCGAAGGAATATCTATTCCTCTCTAAAATACCAAATTAACAAGGAAATTAGAAAGGGATGTTGATTTTGTAGCTTGACTTGAAATTAGCGAGAAAAATAGTGAGAAACTGTCAATTCCTTTTTAAAATAAGATAATTAATAAGGAAAATAGCAAGGAACTATCAATCCCTCTCTACAATAAGATAATTAGAGAGAAAAATAGCGAAGAACTGTCAATCCCTCTCTAACATAAGATAATTAGTGATGGATTTAACAAAGAATTCTATCCCTAGCTAATTATTGAAAAAAAATATTTAACTTTTGGCAATGACTTTTAATTATATATTTTATTATTTTCATTTAAAAATATAAGTTATTTTTAATCTTTTGAAGTGTAATCATTATCTTTTTTCTATAAGTATCCATATTGACAATGACTTTATATTTATTGTAAGGTGTTTAATAGGGGTGAATATGAAAAGATAAGGTTAATTTAAAAGTAGGTAACTACTTTATTGAGGGTGAGATTCGGTTAAAAATGCCTTACATTTTTTAATGAAGGGAGTATAATATAAAGAATAATTTAAATAAAACATAAATATTTTTTAACATATTAATAATTGAAAATAAAATTTAATATATATGTGTGTGTATTTTTATTATATATTATTTGATATATTTATGTAGTTATATAATATATATTTAATTTCTCATATAACAACTATAGGTGCCTTTCAATTCAATTGACAAAAAATAAAAGCATAAGACTTGAAAGATAAGAGGTCAAGAGTTTAAGTTTTGGTTTTGGTATAGACATAATAAATATGTGATATGATAAGGGCAAGCGACATGTCACAAGTTGATGCACACATAATTCCCATAAATATGTGATATGGTAATGAATATATAATTTTTAAATATAAGTATATTTATTTTTCTAGTAGTGCATAGAGAAAAAATAAGTGCTCCCATAGTTTTTTGTAGTAGTGATTGAAATGGTCCGCTCAATCAACAAATTAACCTCACAGATCTTCATCAATTCGCTCATCATCATGGGCTCATCACAATCCTTGGAGGCAACCATTGCAAGTCTCCATCTGCTACAGCTCAATCAAGATGAAAATCGAAACTGACTAAAAAATCTTCTTCATTCCTCTAATCCCAACTCTCCACCCTTCCACCGATCACCATTCTTCCCAAATCAGCGTCAAACAATTCAAACGCCCCCACTCACACACCCTAAACCCAACACACACAAGCACGTTAGCCAAAGCGAGCACCCCCAAACCTGTGTCGAGGGAAGGATGCCGACGAGGGCATCACTCCGTCTAGTGGAGAAGCCTCTAGAACTCAGGGAAGGGTTAAAACCCTAGCATAGCATTCTCTGCAGCACTCTCAATTGTATGTGGTTTAATTAAAAGGAATATATATAGCATTGATTTTTTTTTTATTGCTGTTCAAAACTAGGATCTCTGAAATTGATTGAAAGAACTATAATTTATAGGAAAAACTTTTAATGACATCAACGAAAACATAAGAAAGGGGTAAATTGGTGAATTTCGACTTTTCATCCAATATATATAATGTCTGTAAAACTCATTTACGTTACATTGAAGAGCCACCAAGTGCAAGCTCTTATTTTACTCCAAACAAATTCCATGTACGTAGTAGCACAACATTAACACCAACACAATCACTTCAAAGGGAGATGAACCTCTTCATTTCCATATCATTCCTTTCTCTCTACTTCCCAATCATAACTATTGATATCACTGCATTAAATGAATTTGTTTTAGTCATAGATTTAATAAATGATGCATGGTTATGATTAGAGAAATGGAGAGAAAATGATAATAAAAAAATGGAGAGGTTAGATCTTCTCCCCTCTTAAAATTCTAAGGAGTTAATAAGCAATATTTTTATTTATTAAAGTGATGAAATGAAGTGAAAGGATATTCCAAGGGGCTTAAAAGTCTTATGTCGAAGACACTACCCCTCCTTCCTTATGTTCTTGAGTTCCATCTTTCTTCTCTACCTCCTCATTCAATATTGCTATAAGTGTTACATGGAACGTCATCGCTTTCTCCTTTTGAGGAAGTCCGACTATTTTCTTCAAGAAAGTACCAACAAAAAATCCATGTCACTATCATGAGCCACAAAAAGTTAATAAAAAATTTAAAATATTTAAGTAAAATTATTGTGGCCAAATTTTATTAGTAGACCCCAAGCAAAAGCTTCGTTGCCACTTACATAATCATCAGTCCCAAATTATAAGATACTTTTTGAAAAGATTCAGTATTTTAAAATATATAACACTTTGACAAAAGTAAGGTTTCAATATAATGACATTTTTTCAATATCACCATTCTCATTATATTCTCTCTCTTTAATATTCTTACATATATGGAATTTTAAACGAAGGGCATTATATTTTTTAAAGTTTATAATTTTTTTTTGAAAAAAGTTAAGTTGTAAAGTGTATATTATGAGCTTTATTGATATATGTAATTTTTTTAAAGTATCTTATAATTTGAGACAGAGAAAGTACAAGTTTATTAGTCAAACTATAAGTATTTACTATTAAATTAGTGCTAATTTGCAAATCAATTACACTATTTAATTATCACTTAAACCACATAAATTCACAAGTTGAACTATAAACATTTTAACATTAGGGTTCCTTGAAAATAAATATTTTCTAAATGTGGCCCTTGAGAATATTTTTCCCAAGAAATTATAAGTTTTCCCATATGCAAAAAAATAGTTTCTAAGGAACTCGAGGGAAAGTAAGTGTATGCAGCTATAACTTGTTCTTGAACATGACAATTTCTAAATATAAAAAAAAAAATCCATGATCCAAAATGTTGACATGCATATTAAAATACTTACCCTCCAATTGTTTGGCATATCTTGTGGACAAAATTCTGGTCGGATTTTCAGTTCTCTCGTTCCTTCGATTTTCATACCACGAACTCCCTCTTCAAGTCCTGCATGAACTTTTTCATTATCCTCGCTTTGTAAGATCAATATGTCTTTTTCAAGTTTTAGATTCTGCTTACTCTTTGAAATTTAAAAGAAGTACGACTACTTGAGGAAATTAAAGGAGAATAATAATCAACCATAGAATCAATGAAGTCGCTATAAAAATAATTTTTATTGTTTTACAATTTTTTAATCGCAATCTTATGGAATACCAAAAGCTAATTATATCTATCTATCCATCTTGGAGTTCATACCTTGGCCATATGTGTGGTCTCTGGCCCCCAGCGTCAGGTCAAAAGGGCCTTTTTCATCTTCAACTTACCGAACTCACCCAAAAGTTGGTACTTGATTCTAACCTATAAATGAATGTATACATTTTCTATTATTTCAATTAAAATAGGCACAACAATGTAATATTAGGAATTACTTTTGATGTCAAACAAACGAACTCGGCTTCCCTCCTTGAGAGAAGCGTCCTATGCTTTTCCTTTAAAGTAGAGACTTAATTTAAACGGTCTAAATTTAGTGTTTTTATTTTTTACTTATATTTTTAAAATAAAAAATATATAAAAATTGTAAAAAATATTAGTAAATATACTTATTAATTTGACAGTCTAAATTTAATATAAATAATGTAAATTTAATTTTTTAATAAATTTACTATTCTATTTAAAATATATTTGCACTGTCCAGAATATATTTGAAAAGTTAATTTAAATTTTTTATATTAAATTTGGATCATTCATACTAAATTTGAACTGTCAGATTGATAAGTATATTTATTAAAATTTTTTATAATTTTTATACATTTTTTATTTTAAAAATATAAATAAAAAATAAAAATATTAAATTTGGACAATCCAGATTAAATCTGGAATCTGGACAGTCCAGATTTAACCTCTGCCTCAAAGGAGAGGCAGAGGAGGCTTCTCTAGTCCAAAACAAAAACAGGGGTAAAATATCTTGACTTTATTTTACTTTAATTATTATAAAAATATCATTTAAATTGTAAATATACCATGCTAATTGTCAATGGCAGTGCAATAAATAATTAAAACTAACCATGTTTATTTTTTAATTTTAAATAGGACAAAGGATTAATTGTCACTCTACTTTTTTTTTTTATGTTTTATTTCTTCATGTGTATCAAGCAATAGTAACTTGTGCACAAAACTTCATAAGATAGAATATCAATTGTTGTTAGCCATATATGTCAGTCAGTGGGGGGGATAAAAAGTAGAGAAAAATACTATATTACCTGATCCCCTAGTTTGGTTTTCCGCTTACCCAAGCCATGTATAATATCTTTGATGCCAGGCTTTGAGTCACTTGTTTCTGCATGTATAAACGATGAACACAGAATAATTTGTGAGTTATATATATATATATATATATATTTGTGAGTTGTATATATAATCCAATCAGGAAAATTAAAGCTAGTGTTTATTAAATTTTAAGATGTTTCTAGTACCCAACCACCTTTTGAACATTATTGTTTCTAAATTTGAGTCGACCGATTACTTGAATTGTTAATTTTTTCATTTTTTTAAAAATTTCAATTTTTTATTTTAGTTCATTATTTTTATTATTATCAAAAAAGTATAAAATATACTATTTCAAATTCTTAAAAATTTAAAAAAATCAAAAATTTTATAAAAATTTTAGGGTTTTAAAATTTAAAAATCAAGATTAAAATATATTTTAAATATTATTTTAATATGTTTTATAGATTCATAATAATAAAAATATAACAGCATAAATATTTTTATTTTTATAGAAAATATTTATAGTATTGTTCTCATTGTCTCTCAATAAAAAATTCACTAAAAATTAATTAATATTTAATATAATTTATAGTTTTTTAAAAATTAAAATGATAGTATTCGGTCCAAGTTTGAAATTGACTCTGCTTAGCTCGAATTTTTCTAGCCTAATCGAGCTAGCTAGAATAAGCTCAAACATTAAAAATATATTATTTTGGTAAGTTCAATCTTAAATTTTTTCGCGCTGGCCCATTAAGTTTGGCTCAAATTATCAACTCTATATAACATATGTATATAGCAAATATAAATTATATACTAACCTCAAACACTAGAATTTTTTGGCCTCAAGCACAAAATAGATAATAATCACTTAAAATAATGTAAAATACTTGGAGGAAAAAAAATTAACAGATTAACTTTGGAGAAGAACAGACATAATAAACAACGGACCCTTTCATATCAGGATGAAAAGATTTGCATTAATTTTAGGAAAAATTAATCTTTTAGTTCTTCAACTTTTAACTCACTCGTAACTCAGTCCCTCAATTATGACTCGCTGTAACTCAGTACCTCAACTATAACTTGCTACGACTCAGTCTCTTAACTTTTGATTCACTTATAATTCGATCTTTATTTTTTAATTTTTTTTAAAAAATTTCCTTATCAATAAGAGGTATAAAAGAAATGCTCATATATTATTCTAAAATACCCTCCTCTTGCTCTTCGATGTGAGATATAAGCTAACGTGAAAAAAGATAATTAACAAAGGTTGAGGGACTAAAGTATAAGTTATTCAAAAGTTGAGGGACTGAGTCATAGGCGAGTCATAGTTGAGGGATTAAGTTGCAGTGAGTGATAGTTGAAGGACTGAGTTACAAATAAATTAAAAGTTAAAGGATTAAAAGATTAATTTTTTTCTTAATTTTAATGCAAATCTTAACAAGAAGAACAATAAAAATTTAAAAATTTTCAAGAAATGCAATTATTACCTCCCTTATCTCTTGATCCCCTTTCCGACATGGAAATATGCCCTACACATTAGAGTTGTTTGGTCAAAAACCAAAAAAAAAAAAGCAAAACAAAACAAAAAAACTGAGTTTGAAAAAGGACAAGGGAAAATAGCAATCAAAGACCATTGGAATAAATTTATACTAGTCAGGGATCAATTATTGTCAAAACCCAATGAAAAATAAGCTCGAATGGACTGTTACATTGTTAATTTAGAATGAGTTATCATTAAAACCCAAATGAATACTTGTTAATAAAAGGACAAATTAATCTTTTAGTCCTCCAACTTTTAATTCACTTATAACTCAGCCCCTCAACTATGACTCGCTGCAACTCAGTCTCTCAACCTATGACTCAGTCCCTCAACTTTTGAATAACTCATAATTTAGTCCCTCAACTTTTGTTAATTATCTTTTTTTATATTAGCTTATATCTCACATTAAAGAGTAGGAGGAGGGTATTTTAGAACAATATATGAGCATTTCTTTTATCCCTCTTATTTGATAAGGAAATTTTTTTAAAAAAATTAAAAAATAAGGACTGAATTAGAAGTGAATCAAAAGTTGAGGGTCTGAGTAGCAGCAAGTTATAATTAAGGGACTGAGTTACTACGAGTCATAGTTTAGGGACTGAGTTATAAGTGAATTAAAAGTTGAAGGACTCAAAGATTAATTTTCTCTACAATACTAACTTGAATCAACAAGTATCCATTCATGCTTTGATAAAAAGTTATTCTTGACCGATATAAATTTGCTTCAGCAGTTCTTGATTGATATTTTTCCAAAAAAACAAAAAAAAAAGTACCACAAAAGAAAACAATTTATTTGAGCTCAAAAAACACACTTCCTTTGATCCAAGTTGTAAGACATTCCCAACTATATTTTGCATCCCAATAAAATCAACTCCAATCACCATCTAATGATCAATTGAATTAGAAAGAAATAATGAAATGTGAGAAGAAGATGATATTTCTCATGCTGCATAAGAAACTTACATTAACAAATAGAAAAGTAAAATTGGAAGGATAATTTCTATAAATATGAACTATCCTATATTTTAAGTTAAGCTTAGCTGGAAAAAATATCTTACAATTTAGACTTAGATGGAGTTTATACCAAACAACCCGAGGTATCAATATAGAGTAACGGAGAAATCAAAGTTGGTGTTCGAAAATAGTTTTAGCTTATTATTATTAAACTAAATTTCACTAATACTGTGGTAAAAGAAAATTACACTAATATTTCTTGACATTAGACTAAATTACTCATGGTATCATTATTGTTTAAGAATCTAACTATCTTAAAAGGTAAACATTTTCATACCCCATTAATTATGCTAATATAGGTCCATCATGTGGTGACCATCTTTAAATTGATAAAAAGATCATTAAAAATTACGTTTGAAAGGAATACAAATTGTATCCTATAACTTTGCATATAAAATGATAACAAGTTCAAATACTTTACTTTTTTTTTTAAAGAAGAAATCATCAAATTTTTTTACCAAGGTTTCTGAAAAGTAATAAGCGATAAATTATTCACTTTGACTTTGTTAGCATGTAGTGTAACTCATATTTAAAATATTTGAAATGAATTTAACAGAAACTTTGCCTTTTGAATTAATAGTAGTCACAAATAACAAATCTAATGGTCAGAGGCATGCTTACGATTAATTCTCTGAGAAAAAATGAGTAAGAACAAAGAAATATAATATAATGAGTCCAATGTGAGTGATGTTTGTAAATATGAGAGACTCTTTCACTTAATATATTAGCCTTTTAGAATTGGCTTTCCCTTTGACTCATGCTCATTACATATAACCACCTAAATTTGTGTACAGAATAAGGTAAAGGACTAAAACTATCAAACATTAAAAGCATGCATCTTTTTGTTTTGAAAAATAAAAAAATTATTTAAATATATTTTTTATTATCTGTTCTGATAAGAAAAAGCTAAAAGTTGTTTTGAAAAGCAAAAAAACCCAACATCTCGTTGATCTTTTTATGTTTTGTTATGTTTTATTCTGCAAAATTAGAGAAAAGATAGAAAACCGTATGTTTTTATTAGACATGTCTTTCAAAATAACACTTCAAGGTTTGTTTCTCAAAATAACAATTCAAGACTCTCTTTTTTTTTTTTTTTCAAAACTTGTTCTGAAAAATTCTATGAAGATTGTCTTAAAAACATAACAACAGAAAACAAAATTCAAACAAGTCCTAGTTCTCTTTACTTTTCTTCCTGCTCTGCCTGTTGTTTTCTCATTCAAGAATGTTCAGATCAAATTGAAAAGATTCAACTTTAATACAAAAGGTATGAGATGCGATTTCATTTCATTTCATTCAAAGAATAATATTTTCTTAAATATTGGAAAAACTATCGATGAACAATGATTTCTATGTTTGACTCCCACCCTCCATGCCGATTCCTTCTAATCTCATATTGTTCTCAAAATGAACAACGCTCAAGATTGAGAGTTAGATACACAAAATTTTGAAAACGAAATTTTCTCTCTATCAGTAAACTTTTAAACCTGGCGGAGAAAATAAAGTACCTTTTCAGCGAAGACGATAAGTTGGCACGACTACGAATGACTTTCTCTCCGATGAAGATGATTGCAAAGCATGAAGAAATAAACTCTTATGTGGAAGCAACAATGCGGTGAACAAGTCAACACTCTGAAACTTAAATAAATTTTATTAGTTCTGTATATGATGGCGAAGGGACCAACAAAATAAATAAATAAAAGAAAAAAATAAAGCAAGTTGATTGTTGATGAGCGGTGACATTTAATTTGGATATATTTGATATGTATTCCTTAGGATCCTATGTATACATCACAGTCTAGAAAAAATTGATAATTTTTTTATGAATCAATTTAAATGTGAATCATTAATTATTTTTCCAATTTCATCCTTTTTACAGTTTTTAAAGTAAATTATGAATATGAATATATATGTATATATATATGAGAAAAATATTTTTAAAGATATACATTTAATAAAGGTAAACTGGATATTTTTGTGACTACGTCAATATCTTAATTACCTCATCAGTTTTGATGAAGTAGTTTCAAGAGCATATAAAACATAAAGGAAGCTTCACCACGTTACATGATTCATTATATGATGGAATAATTTTATTTAAAAATCTTCAAGTCTATTGTCAAAGGTAAACAAATAATTTCGTCATGATGAAGACAATCAAACAAAGGCTACTAGAGATGATACTAATTACCTGTTGGCTGTGATGTTGATTCAAAAATTAGTCAGGATTCTCTCCAATTCCTTCCAATCAACTTCCTTTCTTTTCCTTTTCTAACCTTTGAATTAAGATTTAGATGATTTACATTTAATGTCATCTAAAATATTATTATAACATTAAATTGTAAACAATATAAATAGTAAAATTAGAAATATTAAAATTTAATATTAACAATTAAAATATATAATAAAAATAAAATAACATAAAATATTTTATAAGAGATCAAATTATTAAATATTAAGAAAACAAGGAGATTCCTTTGGGGGAAAAAAAACAAAATAAAACAAGGTGATTCTTGTCTCATCCAAGTGTGCCAGCTGTTAATCAAGGAGGTCATGAGACACGCTGAATTTTTATCAAGCTTTGCGCTTAATTTAATTAATTTCTTATTGGATTTTTTTAATAAAAAAAATAAATGAGTTGGATACCACGAGGAGTCGCTTGATATGATTGCAAAAAATACGCCGTGCTTGATTTAATTAATTTTTATCAAGCTCTTCAAATTTATTTAGGACTAAAACTTATATACTTAATATATTTATATTAAATCAAAGCATGACATGTGAATTTTAATATATTAATTTAATTAATAATGAGAATTTATTATAGAAAAATAATCTATACAAGATTCATATATCTTGATTTAATTGAATACAAGCACCTTAAATATATAAAATCAAGTATATAAGTTTTTTTCATTTATTTAAACTCAATCTTAACATCTGATAAGAAAGATAAGAAAGTTTATACTTTCTTAATCAGAGGCCTTGTCTCTGGAGTTTGAGGTCTCTGAATGCAACACCATTTATTATAGAGTTTTGAAAAAATTTCAATGAGGGACCTTTGACTAAATATAACAATAATAATAATAATAAAAGACCTCAGAACTTTTGAAATAATCACTGAAAGACCCATACGAAATTTTGTTTGAATTTGTGATAGAAATGTCAAAATTTGCTATAAAAATAATACAATTGCCCTAATTTAAATGAACAACATAAATGATTTATTCGTCTTCATACTGTATATTGTTCATTTACTTATAGAATATTTTTCGTTTCCCTACTTCACTTATTTATAGACCTACTTTCATTTGATTTCATTCCAAGGCCATAAACAAATGAAGTAGATAAACGAACAACATCCCATATGTAAATAAACAACATATAGTATGTGAATGAACAAGTTATCTTGTCATAAAACCAACGCTTAGAATGAAATCAAGTGAAACTAGGATTATAAATAAGTGAAGTAGGAAAACGAATAACATTTCATAAATAAATGAACAACATATAATATGAAAAAGAATAAGTCATTTATGTTTTAAATGAGGGAAATTTTATCATTTCCGTCACAAAGTCAAAAGCAATTCCATATGGGTCCTTTAGTGAAATTTCAGAAATTCAGGGGTCCTTTTTTATTATGTTTAATTAGGGGTCCCTCACTCAAATTTTCTCTAGAATTTTTGTCTAAAAAAGTCAGTCCAACATGAATTATGTAATCTAGACTCTCATTAAAGTCCGTCCACCTAGACATGAATCCCAAGTGCTTTATGAAAAAACTCAATCCTGGCCATCAGTTTATTAAACGCAAACTTCTCTCACTTGCAAATGGGTATAGTAGTGATCGATTTTATTCACAAACCCTAGAAAAGATAGCACCTTCCACTTGTTTCTTATTGTGGATTATAATATGTTATTGTCAATTAATTTATAGGGAAAATAATAAAAAAAAATCCTTCCAAAATATATAAATGACAAGTTGGTCCCTCAAAATGTCATAATTCCACTGAAGTACTTAAGGAGTTTTCTGTCATTAATGAATTTATATAAATGATCAAATTGTCCTTGTTGAAAATAAATCTATTCATAAGTTTTGTTTATATAATCACAATTTTCTTTCTTATATTCATAACAATGGAATAACAAATCAGGAATTTATTATGCGAAGTTGTAATTTGACATTAAAAACAATTCAGAAGCCATTGCAATGTGAGGATGTATCACTAAGGGTGATGGACTCTGCATTAGAAAAAAAACTTAAAATAATTTGAACAACTGAACTAAAGGTAGTGTCTGAAGAAGAAGGGGGTCGATGGAGGGATGATAATGGACAGTGTAAGAGTTGTAGAAGAAAATAATATAAGGAATGTTTCCTTTCATAAAAAAATTTTAGCTAGAGGACATTATATGTAGAGATAGCTTAAGAAAGATGGATGTATATTTGTTTGGTTCATGCGGAGAGGGAAATAAATATGAAGGTATTTATAACAGCCGGTTGATAACGTGAAGGGATCCAAGAAGTTTCAGGGGTAGGTAAGTAGTGCTTAGAGTTTTGCTAATCAAATCTGACTCCACTTTCTATTAAAAGGAATCGATGAAACTTGAAAGGCCTTTGAATTATGACAAATATAGTATGGTGTTGTTTTTTCTTTACCAAGAAAATATAGTGTGGTGTTTGAAATCTATGTGGGAAAATGAAAATACCTATCTAAATACACAACCATATAACGATGATGAAAATGCAAATCCACTCTTCTTTCAACTCAGCTCTTGAGAAATGGTCTCTATGGTTCGCTTTCCCTTGTGACCACACTTTTTGTGGTGAAGTTTTGTCGACTCTTCACTCTTGCTTTGCATTTGTAAAGAATTTAAACGAATTTGAACAATTAAACTAAAGGTCGTGCCTGAAGAAGAAGGGGGTTGGTGGGGGGATGATAAATGACTGTGCAAGAGTTGTAGAGGAAAACAATATAAGGAATGTTTCTTATCCTAAAAAAACTTTGGCTGGAGAACATTAATTGTAAAGACAGCTTAAGAAATATGCATGTGTTTCAGTTTAGTTCATATAGAGAGGGATATAAATGTGAAGGTGTTTATAATAGTTGGTTGATGATGTGGAAGGATCCACAAAGTTTGAGGGGCAAGCAAGTAGTGCTCAGTGTTATGACAATTAAATCTGACTCCACTTTCTATTAAAATGAATCGACGAAACTTGAAAGGCCTTTGAATTATGATAAATATAGTATGGTGTTGTTTTCAACTTGACCAGTAAATATAGTGTGGTATTTGAAATCTATATGGAAAAATGGAAATACCTGTCCAAATACGTAGCCATATAAGAAGGATGAAAATGCAAATTCACTTTTCTTTCAGCTCAGCTCTTAGGAAATGGTCGCTATGGTTCGTTTTCCCTTGTGACTACACTTTTTGTGGTGAAGTTTTCTCGACTCTTCACTGTTGCTTTGCATTTGTAAACATTTTAAATGAATTTGAACAATTGAACTAAAGGTCATGCTTGAAGAAGAAGGGGGTTGGTGGGGGGATAATAAATGGCTGTGCAAGAGTTGTAGAGGAAAACAATATAAGGAATGTTTCTTATCCTAATAAAACTTTGGCTCGAGGACATTAATTGTAAAGACAGCTTAAGAAATATGGATGTGTTTTAGTTTGGTTCATGTAGAGAGGGATATAAATGTAAAGGTGTTTATCACAGTTAGTTGATGATGTGGAAGGATCCATGAAGTTTGAGTGGCAGGCGAGCAGTGCTCAGTGTTATGACAATTAAATCTGACTCCACTTTCTATTAAAATGAATCGACGAAACTTGAAAGGCTTTGAATTATGATAAATATAGTATGGTGTTGTTTTCAACTTGACCAGTAAATATAGTGTGGTATTTAAAATCTATATGGGAAAATGGAAATACTTGTCCAAATACGTAGCCATATAAGAATGATGAAAATGCAAATTCACTATTCTTTTAGCTCAGCTCTTGGGAAATGGTCTCTATGGTTTGTTTTCCCTTGTGACTACACTTTTTATGGTGAAGTTTTGTCGACTCTTTACTCTTGCTTTGCATTTGTAAAAATTTTAAATGAATTTGAACAATTAAACTAAAGGTCGTGCCTGAAGAAGAAGGGGGTTGGTGGGGGGATGATAAACGACTGTGCAAGAGTTGTAGAGGAAAACAATAAAAGGAATCTTTCTTATTCTAAAAAAACTTTGGCTGGAGGAGATTAATTGTAAAGCAACTTAAGAAAGATGGATGTGTTTCAGTTTGGTTCATGTAGAGAGGGATATAAATGTGAAGGTGTCTATAACAGTTAGTTGATGAAGTGGAAGGATCCACGAAGTTTGAGGGGCCGGCGAGTAGTGCTCAGTGTTATGACATTTAAATCTGACTCCACTTTCTATTAAAATGAATCGACGAAACTTGAAAGGCCTTTGAATTATGATAAATATAGTATGGTGTTGTTTTTAACTTGACCAGTAAATATAGTGTGGTATTTGAAATCTATATGGGAAAATAGAAATACCTGTCCAAATACGTAGACATATAAGAATGATGAAAATGGAAATTCACTATTCTTTCATCTCAGCTCTTGGGAAATGGTCCCTACGGTTCGCTTTCCGTTGTGACTATTCTTTTTGTGGTGAAGTTTTGTCCACTCTTCACTGTTGCTTTGCATTTGTAGACATTTTAAACGAATTTGAACAATTGAACTAAAGGTCGTGCCTGAAGAAGAAGGGGGTTGGTGGGGGGATAATAATGGCTGTGCAAGAGTTGTAGAGGAAAACAATATAAGGAATGTTTCTTATCCTAATAAAACTTTGCTCGAGGACATTAATTGTAAAGACAGCTTAAGAAATATGGATGTGTTTTAGTTTGGTTCATGTAGAGAGGGATATAAATGTAAAGGTGTTTATCACAGTTGGTTGATGATGTGGAAGGATCCATGAAGTTTGAGTGGCAGGCGAGCAGTGCTCAGTGTTTATGACAATTAAATCTGACTCCACTTTCTATTAAAATGAATCGACGAAACTTGAAAGGCTTTGAATTATGATAAATATAGTATGGTGTTGTTTTCAACTTGACCAGTAAATATAGTGTGGTATTTAAAATCTATATGGGAAAATGGAAATACCTGTCCAAATACGTAGCCATATAAGAATGATGAAAATGCAAATTCACTATTCTTTCAGCTCAGCTCTTGGGAAATGGTCTCTATGGTTTGTTTTCCCTTGTGACTACACTTTTTATGGTGAAGTTTTGTCGACTCTTTACTCTTGCTTTGCATTTGTAAAAATTTTAAATGAATTTGAACAATTAAACTAAAGGTCGTGCCTGAAGAAGAAGGGGGTTGGTGGGGGGATGATAAACGACTGTGCAAGAGTTGTAGAGGAACACAATATAGGGAATGTTTCTTATCCTAAAAAAACTTTAGCTCGAGGACATTAATTGTAAAGACAGCTTAAGAAATATGGATGTGTTTCAGTTTGGTTCATGCAGAGAGGGATATAAATGTGAAGGTGTTTATAACAGTTGGTTGATGATGTGGAAGGATCCATGAAGTTTAAGTGGCAGGCGAGTAGTGCTCAGTGTTATGACAATTAAATCTGACTCCACTTTATATTAAAATGAATCGATAAAACTTGAAAGGCCTTTGAATTATGATAAATATAGTATGGTGTTGTTTTCAACTTGACCAGTAAATATAGTGTGGTATTTGAAATCTATATGGGAAAATGGAAATACCTGTCCAAATACGTAGACATATAAGAATGATGAAAATGCAAATTTACAATTCTTTCTGCTCAGCTCTTGGGAAATGGTCGCTATGGTTCGCTTTCCCTTGTGACTATACTTTTTGTGGTGAAGTTTTGTCAACTCTTCACTGTTGATTTGCATTTGTAAACATTTTAAACGAATTTGAACAATTGAACTAAAGGTCGTGCCTGAAGAAGAGGGGGTTGGTGGGGGGTGATAAATGGCTGTGCAAGAGTTGTAGAGGAAAACAATATAGGGAATGTTTCTTATCCTAAAAAAACTTTAGCTCGAGGACATTAATTGTAAAGACAGCTTAAGAAATATGGATGTGTTTCAGTTTGGTTCATGTAGAGAGGGACATAAATGTGAAGGTGTTTATAACAGTTGGTTGATGATGTGGAAGGATCTATGAAGTTTGAGTGGCAGGCGAGTAGTGCTCAGTGTTATGACAATTAAATTTGACCCCACTTTCTATTAAAATGAATCGATGAAACTTGAAAGGCCTTTGAATTATGATAAATATAGTATGGTGTTGTTTTCAACTTGACCAGTAAATATAGTGTGGTATTTGAAATCTATATGGGAAAATGGAAATACCTGTCGAAATACGTAGCCATATAAGAATGATGAAAATGCAAATTTACAATTCTTTCTGCTCAGCTCTTGGGAAATGGTCGCTATGGTTCGCTTTCCCTTGTGACTATACTTTTTGTGGAGAAGTTTTGTCGACTCTTCACTGTTTCTTTTTATTTGTAAACATTTTAAACGAATTTGAACAATTGAACTAAAGGTCGTGCCCGAAGAAGAAGGGGGTTGGTGGGGGGATGATAAACGACTGTGCAAGAGTTGTAGAGGAACACAATATAGGGAATGTTTCTTATCCTAAAAAAACTTTAGCTCGAGGACATTAATTGTAAAGACAGCTTAAGAAATATGGATGTGTTTCAGTTTGGTTCATGCAGAGAGGGAGATAAATGTGAAGGTGTTTATAACAGTTGGTTGATGATGTGGAAGGATCCATGAAGTTTGAGTGGCAGGCGAGTAATGCTCAGTGTTATGACAATTAAATCTGACTCCACTTTCTATTAAAATGAATCGACGAAACTTGAAAGGCTTTGAATTATGATAAATATAGTATGGTGTTGTTTTCAACTTGACCAGTAAATATAGTGTGGTATTTGAAATCTATATGGGAAAATGGAAATACCTGTCCAAATACGTAGCCATATAAGAATGATGAAAATGCAAATTCACTATTCTTTCAGCTCAGCTCTTGGGAAATGGTCCCTATGGTTTGCTTTCCGTTGTGACTACACTTTTTGTGGTGAAGTTTTGTCGACTCTTCACTCTTGCTTTGCATTTGTAAACATTTTAAACGAATTTGAACAATTAAAGTAAAGGTCATGCCTGAAGAAGAAGGGGGTTGGTGGGGGGATGATAAACGACTGTGCAAGAGTTGTAAAGGAAAACAATATAGAGAATGTTTCTTATCATAAAAAAACTTTAGCTCGAGGACATTAATTGTAAAGACAGCTTAAGAAATATGGATGTGTTTCAGTTTTGTTCATGTAGAAGGGGAATAAATGTGAAGGTGTTTATAACAGTTAGTTGATGAAGTGGAAGGATCCACGAAGTTTGAGGGGCTGGCGAGTAGTGCTTAGTGCTATGACATTTAAATCTGACTCCACTTTCTATTAAAATGAATCGACGAAACTTGAAAGGCCTTTGAATTATGATAAATATAGGTGTTGTTTTCAACTTGACCAGTAAATATAGTGTGGTATTTGAAATCTATATGGGAAAATGGAAATACCTGTCCAAATACGTAGACATATAAGAATGATGAAAATGGAAATTCACTATTCTTTCATCTCAGCTCTTGGGAAATGGTCCCTACGGTTCGCTTTCTGTTGTGACTACACTTTTTGTGGTGAAGTTTTGTCAACTCTTCACTGTTGCTTTGCATTTGTAAACATTTTAAATGAATTTGAACAATTGAACTAAAGGTCGTGCCTGAAGAAGAAGGGGGTTGGTGGGGGGGTGATAAATGGCTGTGCAAGAGTTGTAGAGGAAAACAATATACGAAATGTTTCTTATCTTAAAAAAACTTTGGCTGGAGGAGATTAATTGTAAAGACAGCTTAAGAAATATGGATGTGTTTTCAGTTTGGTTCATGTAGAAAGAGAAATAAATGTGGAGCTGTTTATAACAATTAGTTTACGACGTGGAAGGATCCAAGAAGTTTGAAGGGCGGGGGAGTAGTACTTAGGGTTATGACGATTAAATCTGACTCCACTTTCTATTAAAATGAATCGACGAAACTTGAAAGGCCTTTGGATTATGATAAATATAGTATGGTGTTGTTTTCAACTTGACCAGTAAATATAGTGTGGTATTTGAAATCTATATGGGAAAATGGAAATACCTGTCCAAATACGTAGCCATATAAGAATGATGAAAATGCAAATTTACAATCCTTTTAGCTCGGCTCTTGGGAAATGGTCGCTATGGTTCGCTTTCCCTTGTGACTACACTTTTTGTGGTAAAGTTTTTGTCGACTCTCCACTATTGCTTTGCATTTGTAAACATTTTAAATGAATTTCAACAATTGAACTAAAGGTCGTGCCTGAAGAAGAAGGGGGTTGGTGGGGGGATGATAAATGGCTGTGCAAGAGTTGTAAAGGAAAACAATATAGGGAATGTTTCTTATCCTAAAAAAACTTTAGCTCGAGGACATTAATTGTAAAGACAGCTTAAGAGATATGGATGTGTTTCAGTTTGGTTCATGTAGAAGGGGATATAAATGTGAAGGTGTTTATAACAGTTAGTTCATGAAGTGGAAGGATCCACGAAGTTTGAGGGGCCGGCGAGTAGTGCTTAGTGCTATGACATTTAAATCTGACTCCACTTTCTATTAAAATGAATCGACGAAACTTGAAAGGCCTTTGAATTATGATAAATATAGTATGGTGTTGTTTTCAACTTGACCAGTAAATATAGTGTGGTATTTGAAATCTATATGGGAAAATAGAAATACCTGTCCAAATACGTAGACATATAAGAATGATGAAAATGGAAATTCACTATTCTTTCATCTCAGCTCTTGGGAAATGGTCCCTACGGTTCGCTTTCTGTTGTGACTACACTTTTTGTGGTGAAGTTTTGTCCACTCTTCACTGTTGCTTTGCATTTGTAACATTTTAAACGAATTTGAACAGTTGAACTAAAGGTCGTGCCTGAAGAAGAAGGGGTTGGTGGGGGGTGATAAATGGCTGTGCAAGAGTTGTAGAGGAACACAATATAGGGAATGTTTCTTATCTTAAAAAAACTTTGGCTGGAGGAGATTAATTGTAAAGACAGCTTAAGAAATATGGATGTGTTTCAGTTTGGTTCATGTAGAAAGAGAAATAAATGTGGAGGTGTTTATAACAATTAGTTTACGACGTGGAAGGATCCAAGAAGTTTGAGGGGCAGGGGAGTAGTACTCAGTGTTATGACGATTAAATCTGACTCCACTTTCTATTAAAATGAATCGACGAAACTTGAAAGGCCTTTGGATTATGATAAATATAGTATGGTGTTGTTTTCAACTTGACCAGTAATATAGTGTGGTATTTGAAATCTATATGGGAAAATGGAAATACCTGTCCAAATACGTAGCCATATAAGAATGATGAAAATGCAAATTTACAATTCTTTTAGCTCGGCTCTTGGGAAATGGTCGCTATGGTTCGCTTTCCCTTGTGACTACACTTTTTGTGGTGAAGTTTTGTCGACTCTCCACTGTTGCTTTGCATTTGTAAACATTTTAAACGAATTTCAACAATTGAACTAAAGGTCGTGCCCGAAGAAGAAGGGGGTTGGTGGGGGAATGATAAATGGCTGTGCAAGAGTTGTAGAGGAAAACAATATAGGGAATGTTTCTTATCCTAAAAAAACTTTAGCTCGAGGACATTAATTGTAAAGACAGCTTAAGAAATATGGATGTGTTTCAGTTTGGTTCATGTAGAGAGGGATATAAATGTGAAGGTGTTTATAACAGTTGGTTGATGATGTGGAAGGATCTATGAAGTTTGAGTGGCAGGCGAGTAGTGCTCAGTGTTATGACAATTAAATCTGACTCCACTTTCTATTAAAATGAATCGAGGAAACTTGAAAGGCCTTTGAATTATGATAAATATAGTATGGTGTTGTTTTCAACTTGACCAGTAAATATAGTGTGGTATTTGAAATCTATATGGGAAAATGGAAATACCTGTCCAAATACGTAGCCATATAAGAATGATGAAAATGCAAATTTACAATTCTTTCTGCTCAGCTCTTGGGAAATGGTCGCTATGGTTTGCTTTCCCTTGTGACTACACTTTTTGTGGTGAAGTTTTGTCGACTCTTCACTGTTTCTTTTTATTTGTAAACATTTTAAACGAATTTGAACAATTGAACTAAAGGTCGTGCCCGAAGAAGAAGGGGGTTGGTGGGGGGATGATAAACGACTGTGCAAGAGTTGTAGAGGAACACAATATAGGGAATGTTTCTTATCCTAAAAAAACTTTAGCTCGAGGACATTAATTGTAAAGACAGCTTAAGAAATATGGATGTGTTTCAGTTTGGTTCATGTAGAGAGGGATATAAATGTGAAGGTGTTTATAACAGTTGGTTGATGATGTGGAAGGATCTATGAAGTTTGAGTGGCAGGCGAGTAGTGCTCAGTGTTATGACAATTAAATCTGACTCCACTTTCTATTAAAATGAATCGAGGAAACTTGAAAGGCCTTTGAATTATGATAAATATAGTATGGTGTTGTTTTCAACTTGACCAGTAAATATAGTGTGGTATTTGAAATCTATATGGGAAAATGGAAATACCTGTCCAAATACGTAGCCATATAAGAATGATGAAAATGCAAATTTACAATTCTTTCTGCTCAGCTCTTGGGAAATGGTCGCTATGGTTTGCTTTCCCTTGTGACTACACTTTTTGTGGTGAAGTTTTGTCGACTCTTCACTGTTTCTTTTTATTTGTAAACATTTTAAACGAATTTGAACAATTGAACTAAAGGTCGTGCCCGAAGAAGAAGGGGGTTGGTGGGGGGATGATAAACGACTGTGCAAGAGTTGTAGAGGAACACAATATAGGGAATGTTTCTTATCCTAAAAAAACTTTAGCTCGAGGACATTAATTGTAAAGACAGCTTAAGAAATATGGATGTGTTTCAGTTTGGTTCATGCAGAGAGGGATATAAATGTGAAGGTGTTTATAACAGTTGGTTGATGATGTGGAAGGATCCATGAAGTTTAAGTGGCAGGCGAGTAGTGCTCAGTGTTATGACAATTAAATCTGACTCCACTTTCTATTAAAATGAATCGATAAAACTTGAAAGGCCTTTGGATTATGATAAATATAGTATGGTGTTGTTTTCAACTTGACCAGTAAATATAGTGTGGTATTTGAAATCTATATGGGAAAATGGAAATACCTGTCCAAATACGTAGCCATATAAGAATGATGAAAATGCAAATTTACAATTCTTTCTGCTCAGCTCTTGGGAAATGGTCGCTATGGTTTGCTTTCCCTTGTGACTACACTTTTTGTGGTGAAGTTTTGTCGACTCTTCACTGTTTCTTTTTATTTGTAAACATTTTAAACGAATTTGAACAATTGAACTAAAGGTCGTGCCCGAAGAAGAAGGGGGTTGGTGGGGGGATGATAAACGACTGTGCAAGAGTTGTAGAGGAACACAATATAGGGAATGTTTCTTATCCTAAAAAAACTTTAGCTCGAGGACATTAATTGTAAAGACAGCTTAAGAAATATGGATGTGTTTCAGTTTGGTTCATGCAGAGAGGGATATAAATGTGAAGGTGTTTATAACAGTTGGTTGATGATGTGGAAGGATCCATGAAGTTTAAGTGGCAGGCGAGTAGTGCTCAGTGTTATGACAATTAAATCTGACTCCACTTTCTATTAAAATGAATCGATAAAACTTGAAAGGCCTTTGAATTATGATAAATATAGTATGGTGTTGTTTTCAACTTGACCAGTAAATATAGTGTGGTATTTGAAATCTATATGGGAAAATGGAAATACCTGTCCAAATACGTAGCCATATAAGAATGATGAAAATTCAAATTTACTATTCTTTCAGCTCAGCTCTTGGGAAATGGTCGATATGGTTCGCTTTCCCTTGTGACCAAACTTTTTGTGGTGAAGTTGTGTCGACTCTGTACTCTTACTTTACATTTGTAAAGAATTTAAACAAATTTGAGCAATTGAACCAAAAGTCATGCCTAAAGTAGAAGGGGGTTGGTGGGGGATGGTAATAGGCTGTACAAGAGTTGTAGAAGAAAACAATATAAGGAATGTTTCTTATCTTAAAAAAACTTTGGCTGGATGACATTATATGTAAAGACAGCTTAAGAAATATAGATGTGTATCTGTTTGGTTCATGTAGAAAGGGAAATAAATGTGGAAGTATTTATAACAGTTGGTTTACGACGTGGAAGGATCCAAGAAGTTTGAGGGCAGGGGAGTAGTGCTCAGTGTTATGACAATTAAATCTGACTCCACTTTCTATTAAAATGAATCGACGAAACTTGAAAGGCCTTTGAATTATGATAAATATAGTATGGTCTTGTTTTCAACTTGACCAGTAAATATAGTGTGGTGTTTGAAATCTATATGAAAAAATGAAAATACTTGTCCAAATACTCAACCATATAAAAATGATGAAAACACAAATTCATTCTTCTTTCAGCTCAGCTCTTGAGTAATGGTCCCTATGGTTTGCTTTCCCTTGTGACTTTACCTTTTGTGGTGAAGTTTTGTTGATTGTTCACTCTTGCTTTGCATTTGTAACGAATTTAAAAGAATTTAAAAAACTAAACTAAAGGTCGTGTCTGAAGAACAAGGGGGTTATTGGGGGGATGATAATGGACTATGCAGGATTTGTAAAAGAAAATAATATAAGGAATGTTTCTTATCGTAAAAAAACTTTGGTTGGAAGACATTATATGTAAAGACAGCTTAAGAAAGATAGATGTGTGTCTGTTTAGTTCATGTAGAAAGAGAAGTAATTCTAAGGTATTTATAACAGTTGGTTTATAACGTGAAAGGATCATGAAGTTTGAGGGGCAGGTGAGTAGTGCTCAGAGTTTTGACAGTCAAATCCGACTCCACTTTCTATTAAAATGAATCAACGAAACTTGAAAGGCCTTTGAATTTTAATGAATGTAGTTTGGTGTTGTTTTCCCTCTGACCAGTAAATATAGTATGGTGTTTGAAATCTATGTGGGAAAATGGAAATACCTATCCAAATACGCAACCATATAAAAATGATGAAAATGTAAATTCACTCTTCTTTTAGCTCAGCTCTTGAGAAATGGTCTCTATGGTTCGTTTTCCCTTGTGACTTTACATTTTGTGGTGAAGTTTTGTCAACTCTTCACTCTTGAATTAGATTTGTAAAAAATTTAAAGGAATTTGAATAATTAAACTAAAGGTTGTGCCTGAGGAAGAAGGGTGTAATAGCCTTAAACAATCTATATATATATATACTTATTGAATTAATTATATGAATATATTTTAGTTATGTTAGGGATAATTATAACAATAAGGAGTATTGGTAGAATGGAAGAATATATGCCAAGTAACTGAAGGTTTCCGGTTCGAATCCCTGATGCAACAAAAGGGAATTTTATTTTTTTCAGCTTCTTTGAAATTACGAAATTGCCCTTTTCTAAAAATGATAAAAGCTTTCTTCTCTTCTCTTCCTCGGCCATTCCAGAAAAATAGAGAGAGAATGAGAGTCTGAGAATATGACCGACTTAACCTTCCTATACCTCTGACCTTTTCTTGTTTCAGAGATCACCGACTCATCTTCCTTGTTGTTCACGGTGGTGGCTGGTACAGTCGAAGCTAAAGTTTCTCTGGTTTGTTTTTTTTCTCTGTGTTCCCTGTCCTTATTATCGTTCTCTGTCTGTTTCTGGCTCTCTTCATTGAGTTCGGTCGCTGCTCGGTTTCTATCGTCAGTTGGGTTGCTGCCACTGTGAGACTTAGTCGTTAGAGCTGGATTCATGATTCTTTTCTTTCCCAGCTCAATTGTGAGCTTTATGCTCTGTTTTACCGTTACATGATCCCTGTTTCTGCATTTTTCCGTATGCTGTTCAGTCCGTGTGTTTTGAGCTGAAAAATCACAAAGCATCAAAACAGAGTAGAGCTATTATTGTAAGCTTGTATCGGTGCTGTGGAGTCAAGCTCCTTTCATTGCTGTACATCGTGATAGTGTTTGGATTATATCTCCCCTGTTCAGCCGACTGTTTCAATTTCTTCATCCTGGTTTTCTGTTGTGGTGAGTCAAGGTGAGAAGGCTTCACATTTAGGTTTCTTTTACTCAGTATATATGTGAACCGGTAACAGAAAAGAATTTGGCTTCCCTGTGACTGTTTATGGCTATACGTGGCTGTGAAAAAAAGAGAGAGAGAGAGAGGAGTATATATATATTATGCATGCTTCTTGTTACTATTATGTCGTGCTGTTTAGGAGGGAGAAGATTCAAATTTAAGTTGGAAGTTTGTTCAAAGACTTGCTATATATGTGTGTGTGGTCTGGGTCATAATTTTATGGGCTAAATGGATTTGAGTTAAATTGAATATGATTAAAGAAACTATTAAGGTAAGGGAGGAGGAGAGTGATTTGGAAAATTAATTTAATTAAGTAGAATTTATGCACCTAAAGTAATTAGTGCAAAACCTATAAAAATAAATGTATATATATGGGGAAGGTTGCAAGTATGAAGGAGAAAGTTTAGTGGGAGAAGTATATAAGTATGCAAGCTATGGAATCATGAATGGATGGTTTAACTAAAACGAAATTGATGGGGACTAGTGATGTTAACGATAACACTTGGATCAACTCTAATTATGATGGTGATTGATTGGAATTATGTTAAAAATTTCATTTTTTTATTTATATATTTATTTATTTATATTCTAATAGGGTGCGCAGAAGAAAGGGAACCTGACCAAAATTGAAAGAAAGGATATCTTTAAAAATTTTGAAGCTCCGACGAGTAAGTGAATAGCATTCCATTTAATATTTTATCTTTATTTTAACAGCCTCTTCCTGAATTATTTTTCTTATGAACTATATTAATTATGAAAATTATAAGATATCAGTGAAAGACAAACGAGTTATGATATATGCATTCATTGATTCTTACAAAGATATTTCCAAGTTTGATGGAAGTAATCTTGTATGGTTGTTAAACTTTGAAATTTATTGGATACTCGATTAAAACAAATTTATGATTTTGACAAACGTTGAGATTTGGCACAATTCATGCGAGTTTGATTTTGAAAATGACAATTTAAATTCAAAATAATCATTTCTCTCGCATGTTGAAACGAGATTTCTAAGAGAACTTCACACAGAACACTGTTGCTAACGGCAGTTCCGTTAGCCCGTAGCGCGCTGTGGTTAAACACTAGCTAGTTTGTTCGTGAGTTTTATTCTCACGTTTGGTATTCGTGGGCTTCGTACCCGCGTTTGATTTCGTGGCCTGAGCCACGTTTGGTTACTTACCCTCGTGGGCTGTGTGTCCACGTTTGATTCGTAGCTCCGGCTGCGTTTGGTTATTTACCCTCGTGGACTGGTGTGTCCATGTTTGTTTTCGTGGCATAAGCTGTGTTTGGTTATTTACCCTCGTGGACTGAGTGTTCACGTTTGTAACCTGTTCTGTTGAGTTCTCAAAATTTTAAATGTTGATTAATATATGTTTTCGAAATTTATCCGGTGTTGACTAGTAATTTGTATTACTTCGAGTTATATGAGAGCAAATGGTTTCTTTAAGCATGAGAACATAAATTGTTCTCTACTTATTCTTATTTTTCAAATATGATTATAATTTATATGCTTAAAATTTTGGTGGAATTACTTTCAATTATTTGACACCATTATTAGAGACTGTCAATTTAAATTTTAAGAATTTTATCATGGGAATGCTATTCACTGGAAAAATTATTTAGCTTCAGATTAGTTAGCTGACGCCGATTCTACCAGCGACCTCAAAAAGGGCAACTAGCTACAGTGGGTGGATATTTTGATTGGTATTATTGTCTTTATGTAAATATATAATTTGTATGTCCTTTTGATTTGAGAGAAAGAATAGATGCTCCACATAGGTTGTTGATAAACCTTATTTTTGGTCTGTATATTGGTTGATAGCTGGGAGGAGCTATGCTCCTTAATTATACTGTTATTGTAAAAAAAAATTTTGTTGTTGTAGAATTTTCGGGAGATCCTAATTACAGGGGAGGTTCTGCCGAAATTTCTACAAAAATGTTAACAGTTTCTTATGATAATGAATTTAAAGAAGCTGTTTAAATTCTCATATGGTTTAATTGAACTTTGCATTTCTTGAGGAATGAAATAAATATTCATTCTAAGGCTTACGGGAATGTGAAAGTAATTTACACCCGTGCCGGTCACGCTCTATTTTGGGGCATGATAGTTTTGGTATCAGAGCCAAGGTTTTTACATATAAAACTATGTGGAGCAGAAACTTGCTAGTGAGGTTTCAATTATCATTATGAACCCGGGCATAATTATAATTGAGACATCATTGGAAGTTCTATAGGAAGTTTTCAAACGACGTTTGTTTTTTTTGTTATTGACTTTTTATTATATAAAGGAATTGTATTTTGAATTAAATATTTCTTTTCTTTCTTGATATAGTGAAATATGCCACCCAGACGTCGAGTATCTACCAGGAGCTCCACTAGCAGTAGAGCCTTTAGCAGAATTTCTCCGACAGATGATATGCCCTTGAGAGGTAGAGGACGGCGTCAGAGTAGGATCAGGGCTAGGGGTGGTCGAACCCTTAGGCCCCTTCAAGATATTCCTTCTAGAAGTGATCGAGTAAGTTCTCAATCTGAAGAACAGACAGTCCCTTCAACAAATGATACCCCAGAGGAAAATTCTGTAGTTAAGTTATCGGAGTTTATGAAGCTAAACCCATCATCTTTTTCGGGAACCAATGCACGGGAGGACCCAATTGAGTTTCTCGAAGGAATTGAGAAGAGATGTAAGGCCTTGAGATGCCCTGATGCTCAGTATGTTGAATTTGCAGTGTTCCAACTTCAAGGGGTAGCAAGTACTTGGGCAAAAACAGTCTCAGGTTTGCATGCAACGAGAGCACCTTCTTTAACTTGGGAAGAATTCAAGACTACATTTCTGAATCGTTATTTGCCTCAGAGCACTAGAGACGCAAAAGTTGAAGAGTTTCTGACTTTAAAGTGTAGTAAAGGAATGTCTATAGCAGAATATGACCAGAAGTTTACTGAATTATCCTCTTTTGCTCCTCATATTATACCGACTGAAAAAGAACGAATTAGCAGGTTTGTACAAGGATTACCAGTCGACATACATGACAACATAGCACCTATATTGAGTCGTGATATCACCTATGCTGAGATTGTTGATAATGCATTGAGAATTGAGAATTGACATAAGGCAGAGGAAGCAATTTCTAAGAAACACAAGAGGGAGCATGATGAGAAATTTCCCGGTTCTTCTTCCAAGAGTCATCAATTTTCAAGTCAATCTCACTTTCGTGCCTCACAATCTAAGCCTAGATCATTTGGTTCACCATCAGTAAGCACTCCCGTCGTGAGACCAAATTTTGGTAATGTGAGACCTCGAGCCCAGTCAGTGCCGAATCAATCGGGTTATGTTAGAGTCCCTTGTAATAGTTGTGGAAAATATCATTCGGGACCATGCTATAGAGTATCTGGTGCATGTTTTGAGTATAGACAGACGGGCTATTTGAGAAGAAATTGTCCATATCTACAGTCTATGTCAAGCCATGGATCAATTCAACCTTCTCCTCGCCCTACTTCCTCATCAATCCCACCTGCTAGAACTGCTTCTACTTCAGCTAACAGGGGTAAATTTGGAAGGGGAAATGGTCAGCGAGGACAATCTTCCTAAGGACAAAGGCAGGCGAGAGTTTATGCCATGACAAGACAAGATGCTAAAGCCTCAAATGCTGTTGTTACAGGTATTATAACTGTGTGTTCCAATCAAGCTTATGCATTATTTGATCTTGGATCAACTCATTCATATGTGTCTGCTTATTTTGCTAAGAGGTTGAGCAAAGAACCTACTGAACTTAATAATTCATTTGTAGTTGGTACCCCAGTAGGGGAATCTTTAATTGTTTCTCATGTGTACAAGTCTTGTGAAGTGTCTCTTGAGGGTAGAGAAACCCTTATTGATTTGATGATGCTTGATATGATTGATTTCGATGTCATCTTGGGCATGGACTGGTTAGCTTCTTGCTATGCTACCGTTGATTGTCACTTAAAAGTAGTGAAATTTGATATTCCAGGTAAAACTCCTTTTGTATTGCAAGGGAGTTTTATAGAAAGACCTACTAATCATATTTCAGCTTTAAAAGCCTAACGATTACTACAGAAGGGTTGTCAAGGGTTTTTAGCGGTGATAAGGGACATTGATAAATCCGCTGTTAGTTTGGATCAAATTTCTGTTGTTCGAGAATTTCCTGATGTTTTTCCAGAAGAGTTACCTGGATTGCCACCTGATCGAGAGATTGAATTTGCCATTGATTTAGTTCCGGACACTCAACCAATTTCTACTCCACCTTATAGAATGGCACCTTCTGAGCTGAGAGAACTAAAGACTCAATTGCAAGAACTGTTAGATAAGGGATTCATTCGACCTAGCACATCCCCTTGGGGAGCACCAGTACTTTTCGTGAAGAAAAAAGATGGGTCATTAAGACTCTGTATTGATTATCGGCAGCTTAATAAGGTGACGGTGAAAAACAGGTACCCATTGCCTCGAATAGATGATCTTTTTGATCAGTTACAAGGAGCTCAGTATTTTTCCAAAATAGATTTACGTTCAGGTTATCATCAATTAAAGATCAAGAAAGAGGATATACCTAAGACTGTATTTAGAACCCGATATGGTCATTATGAATTCTTAGTAATGTCATTTGGGTTAACTAATGCACCAGCAGCTTTTATGGATCTAATGAATCGGGTGTTTAGACCGTTTCTTGATAAGTTTGTGATTGTTTTTATTGATGATATTTTGATATACTCAAAGGGCCTAGAGGAGCATGAACATCATTTACGGATGGTTTTACAGACAATGAGGGAACAACAACTTTATGCCAAATTCTCTAAATGTGAATTTTGGCTCGATAAAGTTACCTTTTTAGGACATGTTGTTTCTAAAAATGGTATTCAAGTGGACCCAAGCAAAGTAAAAGCGGTGCAAAATTGGCCAAGACCAACAACTGTTACAGAAATTCACAGTTTCTTAGGTCTTGCAGGATATTATTGTCGTTTTGTCAAGGATTTCTCTAAAATAGCAGCTCCACTGACAAGATTAACTCAAAAGCACGTGAAATTTGAATGGAGTAACAAGTGTGAAGACAGTTTTTAAAAGTTAAAGGAGTGTTTGACTTCGGCACCAGTTTTGAGTTTACCATTAGGCAATGGAGGGTATGTAGTTTATTACGATGCTTCTCGTGTGGGTTTAGGCTGTGTTCTAATGCAGCATGGACGAGTTATTACTTATGCCTCAAGGAAACTTAAGAAACACGAGCAGAACTACCCAACTCATGACCTAGAGATGGCAACAGTTGTTTTTGCGTTAAAAATTTGGCGTCACTATCTTTATGGAGAGACATGTGAAATCTATACTGATCATAAAAGTTTAAAGTACATTTTTGAGCAAAAAGATCTTAATCTTAGACAAAGAAGGTGGATGGAGTTACTGAAGGATTATGACTGTACAATTCTTTACCATCCTGGCAAAGCAAATGTGGTGGCTGATGCCTTAAGTAGAAAATCGATGGGTAGCTTGGTGCACATGACTTTGACAAGGAGGCCTTTGGTGCAAGAAATTCATAAACTTGAGCAGAGTGGAGTCAAGTTTGAAATTATTGATAAGGGACCATTTCTGGCTCATGTACAAGTTCGTTCTTCTTTAATGGATCAGATTAAGAGCGCTCAATTTTCAGATCCAAAATTATGCAAGTTAAAAGAAGCAGTCATAGCTGGAAGTAACATTGAGTTTGAAATTGACCAGGAAGGAATATTAAAGTGCAAGGGTAGAATTTGCGTGCTACAAGAGGAAAACTTGAAGCGATTTATTATGGAAGAGGCTCATCATTCTACATATACCGTGCACCTAGGAGCAACTAAAATGTATCAAGATTTGAAACAACCGTATTGGTGGGACGGCATAAAAAAGGATGTGGCAGACTTTGTCTCACGCTGTTTGACATGCCAGCAAGTTAAGGCAGAACACCAAAAGCCAGCTGGGCTACACCAAAGGTTAGAAATACCAGAATGGAAGTGGGAAAATATCACTATGGACTTTGTCACCGGGTTACCTCACACTGCTAGGGGTATGATTCTATCTGGGTTATTGTTGATAGACTGACGAAATTAGCTCATTTCATTCCAGTAAAGACAACATATAATGTTGATAAATATGTTCAATTATATATTGATGAGATTGTGCGATTGCATGGAATTCCAATATCCATAATTTCTGATAGAGGTCCTCAATTTACTTCCCGATTTTGGAAATCTTTCCAAGAAGCTTTGGGCACTCGATTAGATCTTAGTACTGCTTTTCACCCATAAACTAATGGCCAGTTTGAGAGAACCATTCAGATACTTGAAGATATGTTAAGATCTTGTATTCTGGATTTTGGTGGCAGTTGGGACCGTTACTTAGCTTTGGTAGAGTTTGCTTATAACAATAGTTATCAATCTAGCATACAAATGGCCCCATATGAAGCACTTTATGGCAGGCAATGTAGGTCTCCTATTGGATGGTTTGATGTTGGCGATACTAAGCTGTTGGGACCAGATTTGGTGCAAGATGCTATTGAGAAAGTGAAAATAATTAGAGAAAGATTAATAATAGCCCAAAGTCGATAGAAGTCTTATGTTGATAATCGACGTCGGGAGTTAGAATTCACAGTCGGGGATAAAGTATTCCTTAAAGTATCTCCTATGAAAGGGGTTATGAGGTTCGGAAAGAAAGGTAAACTGAGCCCAAGGTATGTGGGTCCATTTGAGATTTTAGAAAGAATTGGTGTAGTTGCTTATCGTTTAGCGTTACCGCCTGAACTGTCGGGTATCCATCCAGTATTTCATGTATCAATGCTACGGAAATATTTATATGACCCTTCTCATGTAATTGAAATTCAGGGGACTCAAATATCCCCAGACTTGTCTTATGAAGAAGTTCCAGTGGCTATCTTGGATCGACAAGTTAAAAAGTTGCGATCGAAAGAAATTGCTTCGGTGAAAGTGCTATGGCATAACCATTCTAAGGAAGAAGCTACGTGGGAAGTCGAAACGGATATGCGTGCTAAGTATCCACACCTATTTGAGGATTAAGGTAAGTACAAATTTAAATTCGGAGGACCGAATTTTTTTAGGGGGGAAGAATGTAATAGCCTTAAACAATCTATATATATATATATATACTTATTGAATTAATTATATGAATATATTTTAGTTATGTTAGGGATAATTATAACAATAAGGAGTATTGGTAGAATGGAAGAATATATGCCAAGTAACTGAAGGTTTCCGGTTCGAATCCCTGATGCAACAAAAAGGGAATTTTATTTTTTTCAGCTTCTTTGAAATTACGAAATTTCCCTTTTCTAAAAATGATAAAAGCTTCCTTCTCTTCCTTGGCCATTCCAGAAAAACAGAGAGAGAATGAGAGTTTGAGAATATGACCGACTTAACCTTCCTATAGCTCTGACCTTTTCTTGTTTCAGAGATCACCGACTCATCTTCCTTGTTGTTCACGGTGGTGGCTGGTGCAGTCGAAGCTAAAGTTTCTCTGGTTTGTTTTTTTTTCTCTGTGTTCCCTGTCCTTATTATCGTTCTCTGTCTGTTTCTGGCTGTCTTCATTGAGTTTGGTCGCTGCTCGGTTTCTATCGTCAGTTGGGTTGCTGCCACTGTGAGACTTAGTCGTTAGAGCTGGATTCATGATTCTTTTCTTTCCCAGCTAAATTGTGAGCTTTATGCTCTGTTTTACCGTTACATGATCCCTGTTTCTGCATTTTTCCGTATGCTGTTCAGTCCGTGTGTTTTGAGCTAAAAAATCACAAAGCATCAAAACAAAGTAGAGCTATTATTGTAAGCTTGTATCGGTGCTGTGGAGTCAAGCTCCTTTCGTTGCTGTGCATCGTGACAGTGTTTGGATTATATCTCCCCTGTTCAGCCGACTGTTTCAATTTCTTCATCCTGGTTTTCTGTTGTGGTGAGTCAAGGTGAGAAGGCTTCACGTTTAGGCTTCTTTTACTCAGTATATATGTGAACCGGTAACAGAAAAGAATTTGGCTTCCCTGTGACTGTTTATGGCTATACATGGCTGAGAAAAAAAGAGAGAGAGAGAGAGGAGTATATATATATTATGCATGCTTCTTGTTACTATTATGCCGTGCTGTTATAGGAGGGAGAAGATTCAAATTTAAGTTGGAAGTTTGTTCAAAGACTTGCTATATATGTGTGTGGGTCTGGGTCATAATTTTATGGGCTAAATGGATTTGAGTTAAATTGAATATGATTAAAGAAACTATTAAGGTAAGGGAGGAGGAGAGTGATTTGGATAATTAATTTAATTAAGTAGAATTTATGCACCTAAAGTAATTGGTGCAAAACCTATAAAAATAAATGTATATATATGGGGAAGGTTGCAAGTATGAAGGATAAAGTTTGGTGGGAGAAGTATATAAGTATGCAAGCTATGGAATCATGAATGGATGGTTTAACTAAAACGAAATTGATGGGGACTAGTGATGTTAACGATAACACTTGGATCAACTCTAATTATGATGGTGATTGATTTGGAATTATGTTAAAAATTTCATTTTTTTATTTATATATTTATTTATTTATATTCTAATAGGGTGCGCAGAAGAAAGGGAACCTGACCAAAATTGAAAGAAAGGATATCTTTAAAAATTTTGAAGCTCCGACGAGTAAGTGAATAGCATTCTATTTAATATTTTATCTTTATTTTAACAGCCTCTTCCTGAATTATTTTTCTTATGAACTATATTAATTATGAAAATTATAAGATATCAGTGAAAGACAAACGAGTTATGATATATGCATTCATTGATTCTTACAAAGATATTTCCAAGTTTGATGGAAGTAATCTTGTATGGTTGTTAAACTTTGAAATTTATTGGATACTCGATTAATACAAATTCATGATTTTGACAAACGTTGAGATTTGGCACAATTCATGCGAGTTTGATTTTGAAAATGACAATTTAAATTCTAAATAATCATTTCTCTCGCATGTTGAAACGGGATTTCTAAGAGAACTTCACACAGAACACTATTGCTAACGGCAGTTCCGTTAGCCCGTAGCGCGCTGTGGTTAAACACTAGCTAGTTTGTTCGTGAGTTTTATTCTCACGTTTGGTATTCGTAGGCTTCGTACCCGCGTTTGATTTTGTGGCCTAAGCCACGTTTGGTTACTTACCCTCGTGGGCTGTGTGTCCACGTTTGATTCGTAGCTCCGGCTGCGTTTGGTTATTTACCCTCGTGGACTGGTGTGTCCACGTTTGTTTTCGTGGTATAAGCTGCGTTTGATTATTTACCCTCGTGGACTGAGTGTTCACGTTTGTAACCTGTTCTGTTGAGTTCTCAAAATTTTAAATGTTGATTAATATATGTTTTCGAAATTTATCCGGTGTTAACTAGTAATTTGTATTACTTCGAGTTATATGAGAGCAAATGGTTTCTTTAAGCATGAGAACATAAATTGTTCTCTACTTATTCTTATTTTTCAAATATGATTATAATTTATATGCTTAAAATTTTGGTGGAATTACTTTCAATTATTTGACACCATTATTAGAGACTGTCAATTTAAATTTTAAGAATTTTATCATGGGAATGCTATTCACTGGAAAAATTATTTGGCTTCAGATTGGTTAGCTGACGTTGATTCTACCAGCGACCTCAAAAAGGGCAACTAGCTACAGTGGGTGGATATTTTGATTGGTATTATTGTCTTTATGTAAATATATAATTTGTATGTCCTTTTGATTTGAGAGAAAGAATAGATGCTCCACATAGGTTGTTGATAAAACTTATTTTTGGTCTGTATATTGGTTGATGGCTGGGAGGAGCTATGCTCCTGAATTATACTGTTATTGTAAAAAAAAAATTTTGTTGTAGAATTTTCGGGAGATCCTAATTACAGGGGAGGTTCTGCCGAAATTTCTACAAAAATGTTAACAGTTTCTTATGATAATGAATTTAAAGAAGCTGTTTAAATTCTCATATGGTTTAATTGAACTTTGCATTTCTTGAGGAATGAAATAAATATTCATTCTAAGGCTTACGGGAATGTGAAAGTAATTCACACCCGTGCCGGTCACCCTCTATTTTGGGGCGTGACAAAGGGGGTTGGTGGGGGGATGATAATAGACTATGCAAGAGTTGTAGAAGAAAACAATATAGGGAATGTTTCTTATCGTAAAAAAAACTTTGTTTGGGGGACATTATTTGTAAAGACAGCTTAAGAAATATGGATGTGCATCTATTTAGTTCATGTAGAGAGGGATATAAATGTGAAGGTGTTTTTAACAGTTGGTTGATGATGTGGAAGGATCCACGAAGTTTGAGGGGCAGGTAAGTAGTGCTCAGTGTTATGACAATTAAATTTGACTTCACTTTCTATTAAAATGAATCGATGAAACTTGAAAGGCCTTTGAATTATGGTGAATATAGTATGGTGTTGTTTTCTCCTTGACTAGTAAATATAGTGTGGTGTTTGAAATCTATGTGGCAAAATGAAAATACTTATCCAAATACGCAACCATATAAGAATAATGAAAATGCAAATTCATTCTTCTTTCAGCTCAGCTCTTGAGAAATGGTCTCTATGGTTCGCTTTCCCTTGTGACCACACTTTTTATGGTGAAGTTTTGTCGACTCTTCACTCTTGCTTTGCATTTGTAAAGAATTTAAAAGAATTTGAACAATTGAACTAAAGGTCGTGCCTGAAGAACAAGGGGGTTGGTGGGCGATGATAATGGACTGTGCAAGAATTATAGAAGAAAACAATATAAGGAATCTTTCTTATTGTAAAAAAACTTTGGTTGGAGGACATTATTTGTAATGACAGCTTGAGAAAGATGGATGTGTATCTATTTAGTTCATGCAGAGAGGGATATAAATGTGAAGGTATTTATAACAATTGGTTGATGACGTGGAAGGATTCATGATGTTTGAGGGGAGGTGAGTAGTGCTCAGAGTTTTGACAATCAAACCTGACTCTACTTTCTGTTAAAATGAATTGACAAAACTTAAAAGGCCTTTGAATTATGAGGAATTCAGTATAGTATTGTTTTCTTTTTGACCATTAAATATAGTATGGTGTTTGAAATGTATGTGGGAAAACAGAAATACCTGTCTAAATACGCAACCATATAATAATGATGAAAATGGAAATTCACTCTTATTTTAGCTATTCACTTGAGAAATGGTCTCTATGATTTGCTTCCCTTGTGACTCCACCTTTTTGTGGTGAAGTTTTGTCGACTCTTCACTCTTTCTTTCCATTTGTAAAAAATTTAAAAGAATTTAAACAATGAAACTAAAGGTCGTGTCTAAAGAAGAAGGGGGTTGGTGGGGGGATGATAATAGACTATGTAGGAGTTGTAGAAGAAAACAATAAGAAGAATGTTTCTTATCATAAAAAAATTTGCTTTTGCTTGTGACTACACTTTTTGTGGTGAAGTTTATTGACTCTTCACTCTTGCTTTGCATTTGTAAAAAATTTAACAGAATTTAAACAATTGAATAAAAGGTCGTGTTTGAAGAACAAGTAGGTTGGTTAGAGGGTGGTAATGGACGGTGTAAGAGTTGTAAAAGAAAACAATATAAGGAATTTTTCTTTCTGTAAAAAAGTTTTAGCTGAAGGACATTATATGTAAAGATAGCTTAAGAGAGATGGATGTGTATCTGTTTGGTTCATGCAAAGAGGGAAATAAATATAAAGGTAATTTATAATAATTGGTTGACTATGTGGAAGGATCCAGGAAGTTTGAGGGGCAGGTGAGCAGTGCTCAGAGTTTTGCCAATCAAATCTGACTTGACTTTCTATCAAAATGAATTGACGAAACTTGAAAGGCCTTTAAATTATGATGACTATAGTATGGTGTTGTTTTCTCGTTGACTAGTAAATATAGTGTGGTGTTTGAAATCTATGTGGGAAAATGAAAATACCTTTCTAAATATGCAACCATAAAAGAATGATGAAAATGGAAATTCACTCTTCTTTCAACTCAGCTATTAAGAAATGGTCTCTATGGTTTGCTTTCCCTTATGACTATACTTTCTGTGGTGAAGTTTTGTTGACTCTTCACTCTTGCTTTCGTGGGAATAAGAATGGCTATAGTTCAAGAAACTGTGATCTCTTTTTTCTTCTCTCACATGTGGGTAGACTTTATTTCGAAGAAGAAGCAAAGAAGTTCTTGTGTTTATTCTCCCCTGTTTTTCTCTTAAAATAGAGATTGTATAACATGGGACTTCTTTTATTCGCTCTTATAATTATGGAATAGATTGTCACTAGTATAGTACTGTTGATATACAACCTAAAATATTTAAATGTTAACTGGTTTGTATTTGATATTTTTGGCTTTTAAAGACTCCTAATGTATGTGCTATAGGTGTTATAGTTTGGCAACATCGGGAGGGATATTACAACATCCCCTTGTTGTGGCCTTGTAAAACTTTCTTGATCTATCCTAGCCAAAACTAGCATTAAAGCCATTGATAACTTCTTGGGAACACTTAATGTTGAGTTCTAGCTACCAAGTCCTTGTAATCACTCAAGTATTTATTAATATCAAAATTGTGACCTTTGATAAATGAATCATACTTTGTAAAGTGTCCAGCTACTACTGGTCTAAAATCAAAGAATTGATTATACCTTGATACATGTTCTTGACTGAGAAGCGTCCCTTCTTTCAATGGACCCTCAGAAATGTCACTTGGAGGCACATTGCTCCCATCGTTGAATAATTCTTGTCTAATTCCTACCAATTTATCTTCCTCAACAAATGGTTGCCTCTCTTAGATTGCCCTTATCGCTAGCTATTTTGCTTTTCTTGGAGCTATTCCCTTATTAATAGGTTGAGTTGAAGAGATTCTAGCCTCTTCTATCATGGCTTTTAAAAATTTCCTCTTCTTTGTCCCTTCATCATCTTTATTAATTTATCTCCTTTGTTCATGCCATTTCTAGAGGCAAAGAGTGTTTTAGGTTTGTGAGTTTACCAAGGATTTAAGTTAAGAAAAAATGCTTTCAAATGATGGGTAAATGAATTCGAACACTAGAATGGACTTAGAAACTTTAGAAAGAAGATTGAAAGTGAGAGAGAGCCATAATTGTCTCTTTTTGAACATTGTATTTTTGAGTGGAAAGAAGAATTAGGCTTGAGATGCAACACCCTAACTTTCCTAACTAAAAACTTAACCAAACACCATGATAATAAAAATAATTAAAATGATAAAAATAATTACCATAGCATAAAGGGTTACCCATGTTTGAACAACCTTGTTCAGGCTCCTTTTCCTTATTTACACGTCACGTGCTAGAATCTACACAAAATTGGCAAACCAAAGTCAATCTTACTATTGACAAAAGTGCCAATTACTACAATTAAGTACCTAATTGCTATCATTTCCCTTAATCATATTCATTCACAATTACTATAGCCAATTTTCACTCACATCCTGCATTAATTTCCTCACAATTAACTGTCTCTCACTACTTTGTCTCTAAATTAGGGCAAACCATGCTTATAGCTTCAAAGCTTTATCATTCCAACTCAAACTAGTCACAAAATGCTAGTTTAGCTCTGAATTCTATTACTATGGGGTAAGAAATCAACTCCCTAAAACTTATGAATTAAATTTCTCACTAGTTAAAACTAAGAGAAAACAGGGTAGAATTAAATATTAAGGCAATATGAGACTTACCCGATAAGTAACTGGTTGGAAACGTCGTCCTTACTCCCGAAAACCAAAGCTCTAGTTGATGTTCTTCACTCCCTTATGCTTGACTCTCTTTTCTTTGCTTCTTCTTTTGTTTCTATGTGCTGGACACACCCTTACTTATTAGAGTTCTACACCACATGCCGCGGCGCACCTATCATCTATTGCAGAGCATGGCATAGTAAGGGAAATCCTTACTATGCTCACATGCTTTGCTCTGGGACCTCACTCTTCTTCTCATATCTGTTCAAATAACAGTTTAAAGAGTCAATACAATACTTTACTACCTACAATACTAATCTTATTAAATTACTAGTTCATCCCATAATCAATCATTAATGCAGGATTAGAAATTTAAGATGTTACAAGGTACCTGCTAGCAAGTCTTCAAGTACAAATCAATTGTGTAAAAAAATCTAGAAAATTTTTCTAATTTACCTATTATAAGCTAAGGTTCTGATACATGGTGCATACAAAATATCTTCTATACCTCCATCATAAAAAGTGAAATCTTAGTCAAAGGTTTGATTCAGTATTATATAAATTATGATATTTGATAGGACTTATCACTTGCCTTTAAAATTAAACTAAAGCTAACCCTAATGCAATATAGGGTCAACCTAGGTCATCTCCTGAGGACTGATCTTAGTCTAATGAAAAGTTATCTAGTGGAATAAATCACCCAAAGTTGTAGGAATTTAGTTACCTAGTTATCTAAACTAATTTCCTAATGTGCAAGTAAATAAAATGCTAAATAAAGTGAGTGAAATGAACTTCCCTTTTCACAAGAGTGGAACCCTAAAGATTAGTTGATTTTAGACTCATTATCTTCTTATGATTAGGCTAGGTTTAGCTTCCCTTTCCTCTTGACTAAAGCTGTCATGACTTAAGAAAATTATCCAAAGCCAGTTACCCTAATTAGCTAACTTCCCTAGGTCTCAGATTAAAGTCCTTAGTTTAATTAACCAATTAGTGTAAAAATTAGCCAAGTGAATCCCTCAAAAATCTCCCTCAAATACCACAGCTAAGATAAGGAATCAAGTAACCACAAGATTATATCAAGCTACTCAACAACTCAAGCATTAACATAACAAGATTATGCAATATTAACACATGTCATTCACTAATTGAAAAACACAAGATTATGTGCCAAATAAAGAGTGGCCAAATTCAGTCATGACTATCCAAGGAAGAACTTAAATGAAACAACTCTCTCTTTACATCAACATCAAATTCAAATTAGAATTTACAAACTAAGATGATTAAACCCTAGATTAAGAAATTTAACCATATAGTAAAAAGAGAAGAGGATAGGAAACAAAAGAACTTAGCCAATTTAAAGCTCAAGACTCATCCTTCATCTTCATCTCTCTAGGATTCCACCAAAGAAATTAGCCGATCTTCATCATATTCAAGAACCCTTGTAATTGCTTGTGAAGGCCAAACCTCATAGCTCTTAAATGATGGAAATGAACTTCAATCCTTGTGAAAGTAGGAGGGTTAGGACGAAATTGAGGGGAGGAGAAGAATGGTGTGAGTTTTGTGGAGGTTTGGTGGATAAAAATGGAGGTTAGTTTGCTGGAAATGAAGAACAAAAGAGAGAAAATGAAGAACACTATGAACAAGTGAGAGAAAATGAAGGACATGAATGAAATAAGTGTTGGATCTCAAAATAGGGTAAATGGGATGTGCCTCCCTCATTTTCTCAGCTGATCATTCAATTAAAAAAATAAGAAAAGAAAATAAAAAGAAAATGGGAGCCTTGTCATACTTGCAAGGTGGCAACCTCCTATTGATTTATAGATGATTCTAATGTGCCTGTAATTTTCCATATATCATCCACATCATTTAATCTGATTTAATCTCCCAAAAATAGCATTAATCAAATGTTCAGCTATTATCATCAAGGAGTGTTAACTTCAATTGCCTAATTGATGCATAAGTCACATGCCACCTATATCACATAAATCACATAATTCAATTAAATAATATGTGACATAATAAAATTTAATTAATATCTAGAATTAAATTCATAATTAGAAGGGAGAATTTATTAAATTAAAAAATTTCTAGGCCATACAAAATTATCTAAAAATTTTTACACTAAGGCAACTAGGTCAAACTAAGACACTTAAGAAAGTGTTGACTTTTTATTTAATTACTCCTAAACTAAAATAAATTTTAAAAATATAATTTGACCACTCATCAACTGGACATAAAATGTACTTTGTCAATTTTTCTTGTACATTTTCTCAAAATTTTATTTTTTTGGACCAAAATGTCCCTAGTGCACTAAACCTAGAAGCTTAGGCAAAATTCCAAATCTAGTACAATGTGTGCACTATGAGGTGATTAAATATTAATAAAATGTCTTAATTGATAACCAAAAGTGTGTAACAAATTTGTGCTATCAATATTGCAAGAATATTATTTGATCATAAAACAACTTTTTTTAGCCTTATCTATTCAAACATATTTGGAAACCTTGATATTTATTTGCCAATTATTAGTTCCTCAAATGACATTCATGATTTCGTGCTTAGCTTGTCATCTTTTGGTTATTGAGAATCAACTCAATTGTGATTTTCCTTCCCATACAGTAGTGATTGGTTATTATTACCAATGACTTTTGATTTCAATAAAGTCTTTTTTTTACAAGCACCTACTTCTAGATTTACATTTTCAAGATGTTCCCTTTATGCCACAAGTACACTCCATTTTCACCCACCCCTAAGTACCCTGAGTGCAAACATTGGACCCTACTTAAATTATCTCCCAGGCACCATTATATAGAGTCTTCATTATAAATAGCTTCATCTCCATATTTCTAGCTAAACAAGTTATACCAAGTTAGAAGCTTCTGCATAATGACACGCTACTCACTTCTTAAAACTTGCATGATGATACTAATAGGTGGAGAATTTTGGTTAGAGTTTTAAGAAGGTGGAATGTCTTCCACAAAACAAATTCAACACAACTTTTTTGCATCACCATGATTTTGGTTGATGAAGAGGTAAGTCTATTTTTACAGGATGGTTAACTTATAGTTATTCAGCTTCACACATCAACAGCAATTGTGTTATAGTTTTGTTTATAATAAGCATTTTATGTCACATTGGGCAACAAAATACAAACAAGTGTCTTAAACAAGAGTCTCTATGAATCCTTCCATGAGACACTTATAGAAGGGAAAACATATTTCATGGCTAATTTTGTTGTATCTGCTAATGACAACTAATTCAGACCTACTACCCATCCTTTCAAGATAACGTTTTCACAGTAAACTTACATAAGGGAGGAAGTTGGTGATATCTTAACTCATAGTTACTCATTCATGGCTATTATAGATATTTGTAACTTCACAAAGAACAATGCTATTAATTATCTATTTGGTGAACCCACATTTAAATGAAGATATGAGTTCAAGTCCATTACAATTATTTTTGGTTGTTGCACACTGATACCTAAATTGTTTTTCCCCCAGATATAGTCGAATTTGTCAAATTCATGGGATCGCTTAAAGAATACAGGAGAGATAATAAAGCCAAGAATAAGTTACGGATGATCCTCACTGATAATCAGTTAGTGCTAATACCTTTACTAAATTAATGAAAGGTTTTAGCATCATCCTAGTTTAACTTATTATTTGTTTTTGAATTTCATGTAATAGGAAAAATGACATCAAATGTGTATTTTTTGATGAATGCTCATCTACAACATTCTCGAACTACCTTGAAAATAGGGAATCACCGGTTGCGGTTGTGATTATATGGGGAAAGTTGGTTTCTTTGAGGATGGTATTTTATCAATATCTATTTTTTATGGATTTAACAAAATATATGCTTGATATTTTTATTAATAAACTAATCTTATCTTTTAGGAATACTATAGATTTGTAGCACCTTAAATGCTACCCGAGTCTTCTTCAATCCATTAATAAAAGAGGTCAATGACTTAATTGAAAGGTTTATTAATCATTCTAAACTATTATATAGAATATGAATTAATGCTTTATGATTTTTAGTATAATAACTAATGAAAATATTATGTTAATGCTTTAGAGGGAGTGCTTGCCTAAAATCTCATTAAACTTTTTGGGAGATATAATGGGTTTGGATGATATTATTTGGTGAATTGAGTTTGGTATTGTGTAAAAAATTTTGATTATGAAAGTGGTGCCTAACAAGTTAAATTCTTTAGAGTTATGCAGTTATTGAGAAATTGTTGAACAATTTATTGTGAGATTTGAAAATAATGTATATTCGGTGTTTAGATAAAAAGTTTAGTAGGAGATTGCATTGTAATGGAGTATTGAGTTATGATTTTTGAGGAATTTTCATGTGTAAAGTCTTGATTTTAAATTTTCAAGTTATTATGTAGCTGAATCTTGGTAGTGAAATATTGGAAGTAAATTATTGAATTTACTGAAAGTTTATTGAATATTTTATATAAATTATAGGGTTCGGAAGAGCAGACATTTAATTGAAGTTGAGAGGTGAATTTTTAAATTTTGGGAAGTATTTCAAGTAAGTGGATAACGTCTCAATCAATTTATATATTTAAAAATTTCCTTTTATCAACTATTATTTTCAATAATTTACAGTCATTAATATATGCCACTCTAGCATTGATTAATGTTGTTGATTAAATTTCTTTAGCTCTTTATCATGATTTATACTTATAAGATTGGCAGAAATGCTTTTATAAATTCTAGTACTCTTTTATTCAATAAAGACAATCATGAAAATGGGTAAAAAAGTTTATGGAACGTTAGTTATGAATTTTCATATTTTAAAGGATTGATATTTTAAACAGTTCATGTAAGTTTGATATTCAGAAGAGAAAAGTTTATTTTGAAAGTGATGATTTTCTTGCATGTTTGAAAATGAATTTCAAGGGGACTTTATATAGAACACTGGTCGCTAACGGTAGTTTCGTTAGCCCTTGACGAGCCATGGTACACCTAGCTAGCAGGGTGTGTATAGGAGGTGCTAGTCCCGTGCGATAGCCAACGCACGTGAAACGGAGGGATGGTTACTCGTGAGCATCGTACTCACGTTTGTTTCATGGCTTCGGTTGTGTTTGGTTACATATCCTCATGGACTATTTGTCCACGTTTGTTTCGTGGCTTCAGCTGCGTTTGGTTACTTACTCTAGTAGACTATGTGTCCATGTTTGTCTTCATGCCAAGAGTCACGTTTGGTTATTTACCTTCATGGACTGTGTGTCCACATTTATTAATTGTTCTGATAAGTCCTTATTATATGAATTTGATTATTTGGTAATTTTACATCCCATTAGTTTTAAACAGTCAATTATTTATAATTATTGATTTTGTTTATTTTCTTCCTTGCAATCAAGTGATAATATTATTTAATATGAGATTTTAATGATTCAAGATTTTATTTAAAATTTTATAGAATTATTTTATTTCGAGGTTTATTAAATTTTTATAAAGATCATTGCCTCTTTAACTTACATAATTGTTTAATTTTTTTTATGTTCAATTATTTATTGTTAGGACGTTATTCACTAGAAATATTTTTGGTCCCAAATAGCATAGCTGATGATCTACCTCTTGTTGATCTTTGAGGGGCTCGTTGTTGAACTAAGGAGAAAATCTTTTGAGGGTACCTTCCTTTTGACGTAAATGTTTAACTATGTGCTATACTTTAAAATTTTGATTAGATGCTCCACATTAACTATAAATAGGATTCTAATATGTTATCTATTTGTCTATTTGTGGTGGAGGAGCAGAGCTCCGCATTTCTGATTTGGATCGCACACTTGTGTTATCAAGACTTTGGGAAGTCTTGTTTACAGTGGAGGTTCTGTCAAAATTTTAACAAAAAGTTTAAGAATATTTCATTTATATAAAAATGTTATAATGACTTAACATCCTATTTTAATTAAATTAAAATATTAGAGTAAGGTTTTCCTAATCAAGGCTCAAGGGATGCATGTTTGTGCATATATCCCATGCTGGTCACGTCTCATTTGGGGGCGTGACAAACAATAACCAAGTAATTATTCAAGAATATTATTTTATTTATTATGTTTATCTAGCAGTAGAGTTAGGAATTTGTACATGGCCGAATTTTATTTTTAAAATTATTTTTAATTTTATTTTTAATTTAAAATTAATTATCTTAATTTATAAAAAATATAAAATTAATTTTTTTATACACAAATGATGTATAGGACTGAAAACCTTTTTAAAAAAAGATTAGGTCTTAAAATGTAAAATCAAAATATGAAATAAAAATATTTTTTATTTTTTAAAAAAATAACTATATTAAAATACACAAATATATAGTATTTTGGTATAAAATGATATAAAACTTAAAAAATTAATTAATGTTTATCATATTTTATATATTTTATAAAAAATTATTTTTTTATTTGAGTATTTGGGCCAAGCCTAAACGATAAGGCTTGGCTCAATTTTCCTCGGACCAATCAAATAGGCTTAAATAATAAAAAATTAATATTTTTTGGGCTTGGCCTTAATTTTTTTGGGCGGGTTCGGGCTTGGCTCAAATTACCGGCTCTACATATTTATGTTTCTGTTGTCTATATAGTTTCAATAGAATTCCATAGTTAATCTTGCTTATAAAAGGCCACCACAATCATGGTTTTTATGCTATTGTATACTGTTTCTTTTTAATCAATGAACTAATACATATTTTTTACTATCATTCATTCCTTTCAAATTAAATATATCATATAGTTAATCAAAAAGCAAAGAAATGATTATACCTTGATACATGTTCTAGATTAAGAAGCTTTCCTTCTTTCATTGGAGCCTCAAAAATATCACTTAGAGACACATTGCTCCCATCCTTGAACAATTCTTGCCCAATTCTTATCAATTTATCTTCCTCAACAGATGGTTGCCTCTCTTAGATTGCCTCTGTTGCTGGCTCTTTCCCTTTTCTTGGAGTTCTTCCCTTTTTAGTAGGCTGAGTTGAAGAGATTCTAGCCTCTTCTATCATGGCTTCTGAAAATTTCCTCTTCTTTGTTACTTTATCATCTTTTTTAACTTGTCTCCTTGGTTCATGCCATTTTTAGAGATGAAGAGGGTTTCAAGTTTCTGAGTTAGATCAAGAATTTTAGTGATTTTAAGAAGGACTTGAGTTAAGAAAAAGTGCTTTTAGATTATGGGTAAATCAATTTCAAGATAATGGTCTCTTTTTGAACGTTGTATTTTGAGTAGAAAGAAGAATCAGGCTTGAGATGTAATACCCTAACTTTACTAACTAAAAACTTAACCAAACACCATGATAATAAAAATAATTAAATTGATAAAAGTAATTACCATGGCACAAGGATTGAGAGCCAATTTTCAAATTTATTTTAAAAAGGTGATCATAGAGGAAAAGAGTTAATTATATTTTAGGGAACTACCATAGTTATAAAAATTCATCTAACAAATAGATATTTAAAATATATCCTTGGTAGAAATGATTAAACTAGTCAAACAGGCTATAAAGATTAACGAGGAAAATTAATATCTATATTACTGTTGAAACAGTTGTACATCCACAGTGAAATCGATAGATTTTACAATATATACTGATATTATAATTTATAATAGAATATTTTGAATCAGATAAATTATAATTACATTATAACATATTTACATTTATAATTAACCCTCCTTATTCTTCATCCAGTTTGCCGCGCATTTGCGTTTTGCAACCCACTCAACACCAATTCTAGAATTGGTAGGTACAATAGACAGCAACTACAATTGAACTCATGGACAGGCAAACAAGAGACGATACAAGAACCCCTAAAACAGCGAGATGCTACCAACCTCAATGAAACCCACGGATAGTGACAACTACAATTGTAGAGACGACGGCAACCATAGAGGCTTGATAGCATGCACTAGAAGAGAAAAACAGGAGTGATAAAGTACAGGGTTTTTTAAAGATCGATGAGAGAGACGGTTAGCCTATGAAAAATACTCCCACGCTATATCTAACCCAACATGAAAAGCCATAAATATATATGTACATATATGGCATTATATATATAATGGCAACAGAGTTTGGACGACTCTTGATCAGGAATGTCCATGTCCATAAACACGGTGTAATTGGTGTATGATTTTAATGATTCCTCTGGCTGTCATTACCATAAACAGTACAAGCCACCACAGTATTTGAAAAGCCAAAGCTATTAGAGTTGACACGGCCAGATAGCCAAATATTGATTTGATCACTCTAAATAGGGCAGAAAAACTAGGAAAAGTCAACTTGGCTACAGAGACCAAGTGATATGACACTAAAAATACTTGAGAAGTCATTGTAATATGAGGATACATCACTAAGGGTGATGGACTCTGCATTTATAAAAAATTTAAAAGAATTTGAAAAATTAAACTAAAGGTCATGTCTAAAGAAGAAGGGGGTTCATAGGGGGATGATAATGGATGGTGCAGGAGTTGAAGATGAAAACAATATAAGGAATGTTTCTTTTCATAAAAAAAGTTTTGCTAGAGGACATTATATGTAAACATAGCTTAAGAAAGATAGATGTGTATCTGTTTGGTTTATGTAGAGAGGAAATAAATATGAAGGTTATAATGGTTGGTTAACGACATAGAATGATCCAAGAAGTCTGAGGTGTAAGTGAGTAGTGCTCAGAGTTTTGCTAGTCAAGTCTAACTCTACTTTTTTATTAAAATGAATTGACGAAATTTGAAAGGCCTTTGAATTATGATGAATATAGTATGGTGTTGCTTTCTCTTTGACCAGCAAATATAGTATGGCATTTGAAATCTACATAGGAAAATGGAAATACCTGTCCAAACATGCAACCATATAAGAATGATGAAAATGAAAATTCACTCTTCTTTCAACTCAGTTCTTATGAAATAGTCTCTATGGTTCGATTTCCATTGTGAATATGCTTTCTGTGGTGAAGGTTTGTCAACTCTTCACTCTTGCTTTTATGGTAATAAGAATAGCTATGATTGAAGAAGCTGTTATCTCTTTTTTCTTCTCTCACCTATGGGCAAACTTTATTTTAAAGAAGTGAAAAGTTCCTGTCTTTATTCTCCCTTATTTTTTTCCTTAGAAACAAAGACAGTACAATATTGGACTTCTTTTGTTCACTTTTATAATCATGGAATAGGTTGTGGCTCGTAAAGTACTGTTGATATACAAAGTAAAATATTTAAATTTTAAATGGTTTGTATTTCATATTTTAGGGGTTTAAAGACTCCTAACTATTGTTGTGTGTGCCATAGGTGTTACACTGTGGTAATATCGGGAGGGATATTACAACATCCCCTTATTATAGCCTTGTAAAACTTTCTTGATCTATCCTAGCCAAAACTTGCATTAGAGGCCTTGATAACTTCTAGGGAATACTTAATGTTGAGTTCTAGCTAGCAAGTTCTTAAATGCACATTGCTTTTATCCTTGAACAATTCTTGTCAAATTCTTATCAATTTATCTTCCTCAATAGATGGTTGCCTCTCTTATATTGCCTCTGCTGGCTCTTTCCCTTTTCTTAGACTTCTTCCCTTCTTAGTAGGATGAGTTGCAGACATTCTAGCCTTTTCTATTATGGCTTCTGAAAATTTCCACTTCTTTGTCACTTTATAATCTTTTTAAATTTGTCTCCTTGGTTCGTGGCATTTCTAGAGACAAAGAGGGTTTCAGGTTTCTTAGTTAGATCAAGAATTTGAGTGAGTTTAGGAAGGGTTTGAGTTAAGAAAAAGTGCTTTTTATAAGTAAATGAATTCGAACACTGGAATGAACTTAGAAAGTTTAAAGAGAAGATTGAAAGTGAGAGAGAGCCATAACGGTCTCTTTTTGAATGTTGTATTTTGAGTCGAAAGAAGAATCAAGCTTGAGATGTAACACCATAACTTTACTAACTAAAAACTTAACCAAGTACCACGGCAATAAAAAAAATTAAATTGATAAAAATAATTACCATGGCACCAAGATTGAAAGCCAATTCTCAAATTTATTTTGAAAAGATGATCATGGAGGAAAAGAATTAATTATATTTTATTGAACTACCATGGTTATAAAAATTAATGTAAGAACTAGATATTTAAAATATATCCTTGGTAGAAATGATTAAACTAGTCAAACAGGCTACAAAGATTAATGAGGAAAATTAATATCTATATTACTGTTGAAACAGCTATACATCCACAGTAAAATTGACAAATTTTACAATATATATGGATATTATAATTTATAATAGAATATTTTGAATCAAATAAATTATAATTATATTGCAGCATATTTACATCTATAATTAACCCTCCTTATTCTTGTCCAGTTTTCCGTATGTTCTCCTTCCACAACCCACTCCACACCAAATCTAAAATTGGTGAGCATAATGAACAATGACTACAAATGAACTCCTAGATGGACAAATAAGAGACAATGCAAGAAGCCCCAGAGTAGTAAGACACTACCAACCTCAACTGAACCCATGGATGGTGACGACCGCGATTACATAGACGACAGAAACTATAAAGGCTTGCTTGCATGTACCAAAAGAGACAAAAAGAGAGTGGCAAAGTGCAGGGTTTTTCAGAGATTGATGAGAGAGAGGGTCAGGCTGTGAAAAATACTCCCACAGTATATCTAACCCAATATTAAAAGCCATACACATATGTGTACATATATGGCATTATATATATAATGGCAATAGAGGCTGGATGACTCTTGATCGGGAACGTCCATGCCTATAAACATGATGTAATTGGTGTATGATTTTAATGATTCCTCTGTCTGCCATTACCATAAACGACACAAGCCACCATAGTATTTGAAGAGCTAAAGCTATTAGAGTTGACACGGCTAGATAGGCAAATATTGATTTGAACACTCTGAATAGGGCAGAAAAACCAGGAAAAGTCAACTTGGCTATAGAGGCCAAGTGATATGTCACTAAAAATACATGACAAGTTATTGCAATGTGAGGATGTGTCACTAAGGGTGATGGACTATGAATTTGTAAAAAAATTTAAAAGAATTTGAAAAATTGAACTAAAGGTCTTGTCTAAAGGTGAAGGGGTTGATGGGGGGATGATAATCAATGGTGTAGGGGTTGTAGAAGAAAACAATATAAAGAATGTTTCTTTCCATAAAAAAAGTTTGGTTAGAGGACATTATATATAGAGATAGCTTAAGAAAGATGGAGGTGTATCTATTCGATTCATACAGAGAGGGAAATAAATATGAAGGTATTTACAACGATTGGTTGACATTGTGGAAGGATCCTGGAAGTTTGAGGGGCAGGTAAGTAGTGCTTAGAGTTTTGCTAATCAAATTTGACTCCACTTTCTATTACAATGAATTGACGAAACCTGAAAGGCCTTTGAATTATGACAAATATAGTATGGTGTTGCTTTCTCTTTAACCAGCAAATATAGTATGGTGTTTGAAATCTACATGGGACAATAGAAATACTTGTCCAAATATGCAACCATATAAGAATGATGAAAATGGAAATTCATTCTTCTTTCAGCTCAGCTCTTGTGAAATGGTCTCTATGGTTTGCATTCTCTTGTGACTGCGCTTTATGTGGTGAAGTTTTGTCAACTTTTCACTCTTGCTTTCATGGGAATAAAATGGATTTGGTTGAAAAGGTTGTGATCTCTTTTTTCTTCTCTTACCTATGGGCAAACTTTATTTTGAAGAAAAAGCAAAGAAGTTCTTGTCTTTGTTCTCCCCTATTTTTATTCTTAGAAATAGAGACAGTATAACATGGGACTTCTTTTGTTCGCTTTTATAATCATGGAATAGGTTGTAACTAGTAAAGTATTATTGATATACAAAGTAAAATATTTAAATTTTAAATGGTTTGTGTTTGATATTTTAGGTGTTTAAAGACTCCTAACTACTGTTGTGTGTGCTATAGGTGTTACAGTTTGGTAACATCAAGAGGGATATTACAACATCCCCTTATTATGGCCTTATAAAACTTTCTTGATCTATACTAGCCAAAACTAGCATTAGAGGCCTTGATAACTTCTGGGGAATACTTAATGTTAAGCTCTACAGTACAAAAAAGTGGCTGATTAGTAATAGAATTTTTTCTCATTAAACAGGTTTGTGATGGAAGTAGCGATGGAATATTTTCATTAGTAAAAACACTATCACTAATTTGTTAGCAAGGAAATTTATGATGAAATTACATTCTGTCATAATTAGTGATGAAATACTGATAGAAAATTTCCATCACTAAATAAGGATAAGCTATTTTGACTTTATGACAGAATGGATCACGTCACTAATCGGTCACAAATTTTCTAACAGACTTATTCCATCACTAATTTTTAGGTGGATCAAAACATCATTGCCACATCACCTAGTAGACCAATGCCACCTCACTACTATCTCGTCACCTATTGGAACAATACCACCTTAATACCAACTCACCGCCACTTCATCACCACATCATTTGTCACTACCATATGAAATATTATTACCTTCAATTATGCCTTAGCCAAGCTCAAACCCATAGCCTCACACTTCATTGTGCCTTTATGTAACCGTCCCATATATCCACCAGATATAAGAAAGGATTAATACAATCACCACTCACACGTACCAAACTGTACATTTAAATATTTTATTTAAAAAGCTTAGGCCCAAGACTAAATATTAAAAATTATCAAACTCTTAACATACCAAAGGCATACACAGTGAAAACAAGTCATATGCATTCATATCAATCATTGTATGCCTTTAAAATAAGGAAATAAGGTCAGATTATAGGGTATACGTTGTGCCTTTTACCACATGCACCATGACATTTGGTACAGAGCCATAACCTCTAACCTTCTTTGTACAATGTGCCATGGCATGATGTGCAATGTGCCATGGCACACAAGCCTGTTTCTACTACTGTCATTTGACAACTCACAAGATGAATTTTCAACATGCACCATTTTCACATACAATATCTGATTAGAGTGATTCAAGCTCCCACACAAAGCTTATCTCATAAGCTATCTAATGAGATAAGTTTGGACATGATCCAATAGTCTGATCAAAATTTAGACACCAAAGTATAAAAAGTCACTTTTTATAAAAATTTAGCACACCTAAGCGTACAAATCACATACATTATCTCATTAGACCATTTTAGATCTTGAATTAAGTTTAAAAGGATTTAATACACCTGATTGACCACATTTTACATCATTTACACTTATATATCACAATTTGGCTGTTCAACACCCCATTTTCACATTTCACAACATTGCACAAAAACATTCCTTTAACCATTTTCACCACATTATCACCATAAACTCACTTCATATTCACCACTAGCATATTTATAATATATTCATAACTAAATTTTAACCCCAGTTAATCATTTCATCACACATTTCTACATATGGGCTAAGATTCACAAAAATCAATACAAGTTTCCCATAAATCACAACTTAAACATGCATGTAATCCTTATGGCAACTTATATACATAACATACAAAAAAGTAATGTTCATTACATAAAACTCAAAGATTCCATAACCATGGCACCACTATGTTGGTTTCAATTATTTTCCTTTGCCTTGATCACTACTCTATCCTATAAAAATGTAACACAAGATGAGATAATAATCTCAATAACAAAATAACTCTCTACTATTGACTATCACATGCCACCATAAGCAATTATAGCATAATCTACAATTAAACATAGCATATAATATACATTTCACTTTAAATATCATCAATATATATCATTTAACCACTATATTCACTATAAATCACTACTTCTAACTACTTTTCTAACATATGGTTATTCAAATGGCATACTTACACATATTTATAATAAATAGTCAAACAGAGGAAGTTATTCAGTTACCTCAACCTTTCTGCCATAAGAAATGTTACTTGTGGATTTCAATTACCACTACAACTCACTACAACTTTCTTTTTCAACTTACACGTGCGATATGCCAATCTACACACATTTGAAATAATTAGTCAGTTGACCTAAAAACTACTTAATTTCAAATAAGGCTATAACTAGCCATCCGTTACCCTCCACTTAGTCCATCTAAGTTAATTATCACTCAATCACCACTTTATATCACTATAAACGATCCTATTTTACTGTTATACCATTTCCACCCCCTATTTCCAATGAATTAGGGCCAAATTTAAGCTTATAGGTTCAAAGCTTTATATTTTAACTCTAAATCAGTTATAAAGCTCTAATTTAACTCTCGAGAACATTTTTATTACTATAGGGTAAGAAACTAACCCCTAAAATTTTCTCAATTCAATTTTTCTATAACTTATATCAAGAGAAATTATAGTAGAATTGGAGGTAAGGGCTATATGAAGCTTACCCGATAAGTTACTGGTTGAAAGTCTCTTCCAATGCTTCAAAAACGTTTGCCCTAGTTGACCTTTGCTCTTCTCTTCTCCTCTGTGCTTTTTCTTTCTTTTTCTCTTTGAACGACTAGTCGATTCACGACTTATCAGCTAAAGTTCTGTGCCAGGCGTCACGACACAAGCAACATTAGCCGCGATACGTGGCACAGTGAGAAAAGTTCTCACCACGCACAAATGCTTCATAGTGAAATGTAATTCTTACACCTCATATCTGTTTATTTAACATCCTAATGAGTTAAATTATTAAGCAATCATCCAAACCTCTAATCATTTACTAATTACTAATTCACCCTAGACTAATAGCTAATCGTAAGATTAGAGAATCAAGATGTTACATTTTGCATCCACCTTATTGGCAGTTGAGCTGAAAGGAATCTTCAGTCTTAATTGATAAATTAAATATATAATACTTAACCACACACATATATTAATAAATATATTATTTAAATTATTATTTAATATAGTATTTAAATATACTTATTTTTTGACATTATATTTATTTATTAATATGGAAAAATTAATTTATATATAATAATTATTTCTATTCTATTTTATTTTAAAAACTCATTTTTGATAATAAATTTAATAATAAATTTAATAATATTTTATTATCACTATGTTTTATATTATATTATAATTTGAATCTATATAATGTAAAATATTTAAAATTTTTATTTATTAGTTTATTATATTTTATTTTTATATTTAAATACAAATAATTAAGTATACAATTTACATTATTAATAATATAAAAATAATAAATTATTATAAATTATAATTTTTAAATTATTTATTGATAGCATAATAATAAATTATATATAAATATATATTATAAATAATAAACTTATATAAAAATAATTAGTGACAAAATTATCACAGAAGGCTTTGTGATGAAATTTTCTGTCACAAATTTCATCCCTAAATTGTAATATGATATCCTGAAAATTAGCAATAGAATTTTTTTTTTAGTAAATTTTGTCAATAAATTATTTTTGACAGATTAGTGATGAAATAATGACATAATTTTAGTGACAAAATATTCTATCACTAAATTCCGCTGCTAATTTAGGAATGAAATTAGTGATGGATTAGCAATAGAAATTTATTCCGTTGCTAAATTCCATCACTAATTTTCTGTTTTTTGTAGTGGTACATTCATTCCACCATCTTTAATTAGTCATTTGATGTGAGCTTACTTTTTAATATGGAGAGATGTTTAAATACCAACAATGGGAAGCATTGCCGCAACAGGGAATAACTATATGGCAATAGCTAATGATGATGCTATTTCGAAAAGAAAATAGAGAAGATCAAACCACACAAGCAAATATGAAACATATTGAATAATGACCTATGAGAGATAAGGCAAATCAAACAACGTGAAACCAAAGACACATATAATTAGTTGGATAAATAAATAGATTCCAATCATTTGAGTCCTACCCTTCACCTATCAATATTGAGATTCACATATGTGAACATATAGGCTTTCATTAGGGCATTCTGTAATAATAATGAATGGGATTTAAAGAGAAGCAAGATGAAGAAAATAAAGCACTCAAATTCACCTTCTTTGAGGCACTCCTACCCATTGCTATACCTATACGTTTTTATGAGAAGAGATGATCGGATTATAAAAATCTCTACCTTTCAAATAAAGTCTCACCTTTTTTCTCAAGCTCCCTCTTTTCTTTTTCCTCTTGATCTCCACCCTTTTATAGATGAGGATTAGGGCTTTCATCTTTAATGGTTGAATCCCATCAAATTCCAATTTATGATTAATTTTATTTGATTTTCACCATTTTAAATCAAGACACAAACTTGGGGATTAGATTTCCATTTGACTTTCCCTAATTGAAGACTCATATCAAGGCATAAATTTAGGAGTTTTTCCTTTGATTTTTATTTACTAATTTTCATTTTGTTCTTTTTATAATAAAAAATGCTTCTTAATTATTTTTTATTCATTTATTTTTGCAAGGGCCCGAACAAAATGGGGTGTTCACATGTACCCTTATTCCTAAATATGTATGATATTCCCAAATAGCCAAGAAACATAGAATCTCTTCTCATATTTTTTCTTAAAGTGTTTCTCTCGAAAGATTAGGTTTTTTTACTTGATCTTAACTCCTTAAGGATTTGTGTTGCTTGAAAGGTATTTCAATTGATCTTAGAATCAAAAAAAACAAAATTTGTGAGCCTCTGTAATTTTTCTATGAAAATATCTTTATTCCAGAATAGCCTTTGTATTTCAAAATAGCTTATTCCTGTGTGTGATCATTATTCCCAAGTATCTACTGTGGGAATAGGTGTCTTTATTTAGGAATAGTGATTGATCTTTCATAGCTGTTTCTTGATGCATCTTTTCATAAGATATTATTCTTGAATTGCTTATTTAGGAATGGACTATTCAAGAATATCTTATTTGGGAATGGCTTCTCTTATTCCTGAATAAAAACCTTTACATCAACGGTTGCGTAAATATCTTTTGATATAAGATCATTACTTTAGAAGAGCCTTCTCTACATTCTTAGTTGAGCTATTCTTTACTATTTCAAAATAAGCCAGCTTATTTCAAAATTTCATGCTCTGTTTTCAAGTTTGACACTAGGCCATTTTGAAACTCATTATAATCACTTTCCTTTCACTTTCTAAAAGTTATGTTAGTCATTTAATTATCCTAGAAACCTTTTAAATACAACTTTGGGTTGGATTAAACACTTGTTTCTCTTATTCCAAAAATCTTTATTCTCAAATAGCTTCATTCTTCCAAAATATTCTATCACCTAATAACTTTGTCAAAACATTAATGCAAAGAGATATTACTTTTGTTACTTGCCATAAGAGAGAAACTCCATCATAAAGCACTGTGCCATTGCCTTGTTTTGAAGAAAACTCAGATGAGTGAAGATAATAACTCTAATGGCTATATTCATGAGTCTAATTGATACATTATGAAGCCTTGCCATAAATTGGAGAATTTATGAAGATGATGAATGAGAACGATATGAACGAACAACGCAAGTTAATTCATTTATTGTTTCATCGACTTTCTAAGTTTATATTCATTACAAGTGAGTTTTATTGATTGTATATCAACTCTTAGAGAGAGTATTGAATATAAGTAGTTTATTATTAAACTTACTCTATTGATCTCTATTTTTATTTTTGAAATAGAGGATCTAAAATTTGGGGAGTTTAAGATGAATAAATTATTACCTTTGTATAGGAGAGTAACTTTGACTTTAATCTGAGTTTGGGATTGTACTGAGACTGCCAAGAGCCCAGATTAATCTTGGTGGAGTTAATGGAGAAAATCCCAAGTGGTACTTGGGGACTAGACATAGGTTCAAGTGGTTGGAGCCGAACCAAGATAAACGATTTGTGCAAGCTTCTCTTCCTTACTCTCATAAGTGTTTGGTGATATCTTTTTGTCCTATACTTTGTTACTGCGTTTATCACTCAAATTTTTTATGAAGCCTAATTCACCCCCTCATGGCTGAACTTTCATAAGGCAAACCTTAAGCTTACACTAAGGGACAATTCAAGATTGGACTATGTCTAACTCAAGCAAGAATTAGATAGTAAAAGTATGTCAAAGATACTTACCTATACTAACAGCCAAAACATGAGTGGGTTCATCCCATAATATATGTGGATTGCATCATAGTTGAGAAATACTTCTTGTGTCTAAATTAAGAGAGTTTCAGTTGTAAATCAAGCTTGAATGTGATCCATCAAGTCCTATAATACAAAAGGGAAGGTTGATTCACCATGTGTTCACACCAAAATAAGAGTGGATCAGAAATTTTAACTCAAATGTACTCCAAGTGTTTGATAATGAAGTTTTATGGACTTATGTGCCTAAAACAATGATCTAATGGATGAATTCCTACCATTCAAGCTGTGTGATTAGCTCTGATTAGTTTTCACATTGAATCTAAGAGAAGAAATAAAAGGTAAATCTTATAAATCTAAGTCTTCCCTTTATAATCATGCTCTTGGAGGTTTGTCACTTCACAAATATATAATTGATTTGCACAAGTAACTAAGCCCTTCTCTTGGTTTTATAATCATCAAAACACATGGCTCAATAAGTTTAATGTATTGTATTTTCATAATTATTTCTTTAATTATTTTTTATTACTATACTTACACTTGTGGTGTTTTGAAGATCTAGACAAATATAGCAATGATGAAACTAATGTTGTTCAAGATTACTATAGCTCAATTCTTTCTCCAAGAGATATGGTCAAAATAGGATTTAGTTTTGATATTGCTCTAGATTTTGGTTTGGTATAATTTTGCACTTTGACAAATTATATTATGCAGTTTATAAATTAGTTGAAATATTTTATGATTAAATTGTTTCTGGCGTTGCCGGATTGTTGTTTTGGTTTTGCTTCTTTGTTGCATGTTGTTGTGGTTCTACTTTTCAATTTACAAGTTTGGGTTAGTTTTTAATATACAGAAAATTTATTTTGAAAAAGGGACACAATCTACTTCGGTTAACATTAAAGCCAATGTAGAGTACATTAACAATGTCGATTATGCCACATAGAATGACATGGATTGTATTCATTCTACATTGGTATCATGTTACAAATGACATAGAATGCCTACCCGTCTACGTTGGTTGTAACTGCAACTAATGTAGAAACCCTTTTCTTCATCAGTTATGTAACTGACAATTAATAACCATAAATTCTACGTCCCAGAAAGCTGCTATGCTATTATAACCCACATAAAAGCCATAAATCATCAATGTAGATAATCTTTCTTGCAGTAGTGCAAACTCCTGGCCATGGCTCCAACAACTTTAGTGTCATTTTTGAAAAGAATGCTCAAAAGTAACCTTATGTTTAGTCATACATGATATTGGGCTTGTTTTATTCTATTTTTATTTTCATTTCCCTAGAACAATTTTATAAAATACTTTTTAGAAAAAGTTTTAAAAAAATTCTGTTTGAATCACTATTTTGAAAAACATATATAAAGTGGTCAAATGAAACATGAAAGAATGATGTACTTTACTAACATAATTATTATCAATGAAATCATGATGTTTTACCCACGTTACTACAGAAATGCCAATATATAACGCCATTTTAAATGTTTAGAGGGAAACCATGTAATAAATGAAAGCGGGATTTAAAAAAATGAATATTCAATGTTTCTAGAAATAACTGTTGAATATTTAAACATATATTAAATGATTATTTACAATAACCATTTGGTACATGTCGCTCCCTTCGCCCTTATGACGTCATCACAATACTAATTGGTTCTATTGTAGGAACTATCTAGTATTTTATTACTTTCCTAAACAGTTTCTATTTGAGAACCATTTTATATAGGATATATAATGGTTCTCTAACATGACTCATTTACTCTTTAAAAAATTGAACGTTACACAGAGTCTCATCATTGTCTCTTGCTTCAATCCTCTACCAACAAAACTCCAAAAGCCGCCATCTCTGGCCATCCCCCACCATTCCCTGCCACAAAAACATTGTCTGTTCCTCACTCGTCTACGTTCATGGGTCGCCGTGCTTGTGGGACGTCGGTTTCTCTCTGTGGGTCGGTTTCCCGTTGTGGATCATTGGCTCATGGGTCTTGCTTGCAATGGGTCTCTTAGGCATGGGTCTTGCTCCATTTTTTAGTTGCTCCACCACTTCCTTTCTCCTCTGATCTCCCCTTTATTTGGCAGTCGTGGGTTTCAATAGCAAAGGTATGTTTTTTTTTTTTTTAAAATACAATTCAAAAATTGTTTATTCTTCAATACTGCAAGCTTTGATCCATTGGCATAACATAAAGGTTGAATTTGATGAGAATGGGTCTGCAACAACTTTGTTCTAATTTCAGTTACAGAGAGCACACTTAATAGTTCATGCTTTGTATTTTAAATGGATTTGTGCATTGTTTTGGTTCTACAGTTTCCTTTTATTTTTTATTAAGCTCACAAATAGACTTATGTATTGATGGATTATGGCCATTTTGTTACATGGTTACTTATTCTTTTAGTTCTAATTAGCATTTTGTTCTGGAAATTGCTATAAAATTACTCTATGTGAATGTTGGTTTGAAACTGTTGTTATTTTATTATTAAATTTGTGAAAAGAGGCCATTAAGCCCAGGAAATACTCAATTTCATGATGTTATGATGCCAAAAAAAATTTCCAAAATTTTGGTTTACAATAATGTAGAACAAGTTTGAGCTTTCTATGAAGTTCTTTGAAGTTGTTTAACAATTTGTTTGATTAAATTAGTATAAATAGAGAGCATAAGACTCGGGAAACACCAATTTTAAACTATTATGCTGCTGAAATTGTCTAAGTTTCTAAATAATCAACTTCTAACTCACTAAATGCTTTCCTATCTTTATTATCTTTGTTAAATAAGAGCATTACGGATATAGAGTGGATGTTTGCCAATCGTCTATGCAAAGAATACTGGGATGGGGTGGCAAACTTCATTGAGTTTGCAGGAAACAATGTAAAAGATCACAAGAAAATTGTTTGCCCATGCTTAAGTTGTGGCAATATGATGCAAAACAAGAATAGGAGAGTGTAAGAGAGAAGGAGGGGGAATACCAAAACTCTCGAAAATTCTTATTCAATAACATTAAAAACTTCCTACAAATGAAAACCTTAACTATATTTATAGAGTTATAAAATGACAAAATAATAATCAAATAATAAATCCTAAAACTAATTTAAAAAGATACTGATAGGATGATAATATCCTATCTTATTGATCATAAATAAATCTAAGGTAATGACAAAATAAAATAATAAATCCTAATTCTAATTAATAAATATCCTTATTTGAACATACCTAATGGATAATCTTAATATGTTAGATAAATCCTCATTATCCTAATTAACCATTATCCCATATCCCATCCTTTCTCCTTTGCTTGGAGAACTCATCAGAGGCAGAAATTAGTCAAGGAGGGACAAGCAGGATAAAATTTCATCCACATGATTAGATCTAGAAATCATTTCCAACAAGTGAGGTAGTGAAAAATTGAATCATGTGGAAGACAACATTGACTATTTGGAATATCTAGAAAACCTTTTCGGCAAACAAGATACTATTGAAGCTTCCTATTAAGTGACAAGATATTCTTGGCAAGTATATATAGCTTGTAGATGAGGTGAATCTATATTAAGGTAAGGCTAGTTTTAGTTGATCACAACTTAGGAAGGTGGTAATTGCATAGCAAGTAAAGGAACTTTTACCTTCACTTTGATTAAGTATTAGGATGGGGTGCCACACTTCATTTTGTTTTTCTTACTTGTGAGTCAAGTTGATTAGAACTTGCTATTTCTAAGTTGATGTCTAAGACTTGGCATTTTCATGCTCTGTTTGAGGATGAACATCACTCTTTCACTCCCACCAATAAAGAAGGTACCTCACTATATTTATGCCCCTAGTAGTAGGAGCTATAGGTTCCACCACATCCCTTTCCCTTTACTCATCTTGGAGAGTACTTGCTTCCTATGATCACGTAGAAGCATCCCACTTCTGGAAAGACCAAGTGTTGGACCAAGAACAGCACTGATAGCCAATAGGTTTCATGGGTGAACTGCCTTTGCCCTCACTTCACCACACTCTAAGTGAAGTTGGAAATTCTAGACTTGATCGAGATAAGTTGCACACTGGCCCTGGGGATGGGTTGCTTATGGAGACCTTGTTATGATTCTGGACCAGGAAGAATTCTTGCTTTGTATTTCCCTTTAACAACTGAGACATGTTCCTTCTAACGAGCATGTCTATCACTAGCCTCCTTTTGTTGTCGGACATCAAGTACGGCAATAAGACTCTCTTTAAGGTTCCCCAGTTGTTGAAATTAGATAATGGCTATAAGATGTTGGCTAGCTTGGCCCTGGCCAAGAGCACACCCCCTTCCATCGAGGAGCATGTCTATTTCTTGTGGGCTTTATTGAGCTAGTGCATTTTTTATCCCCTCGTTGGGAGACTGACCTTGGAGTTATTCCCCAGGGCCTAATCATTGGCCATGGGGCGCCCCTTCACACTTGCACTACTACAAAATTCTAGATATAAGATGCAACCCAAAATGACAGTTAAAAAATATGTCATATAATTGTGAGGCGAGTGATGGTCAAATGATAAATGAAGAAATAAAGGCAAAGCAACAATGGAGTAAACCCATGGAATATATACGCAATGCACATTGAGGAAAGGAGAGAATCAAAATGCAATACCAATGATGATAGAGGAAGAGTAGGGAGAGAAAATACACACCTAATAAACGATGCAAAAGAGGTGAGAAGAGATGATCGCTCAACAATAAGCCATCGCTCCAATGCCTTCGAACGTAACAAAAACCCATGAAAGAGGCTATTAGATGGCAGCCAGGAAACGGCATTTAGAAAACGGAGAACAGAGGGGAAGACCAAAAATGATGTTTCGTGGTGACTAGGAAGAGTTTTGCAAGTAATGGGAGTGGTTTCTGGGAGGAAGAAGGGGTTTGAGTGTTTCCGAGACATTACAAATGCGTAAATGAAGGCAAATGGAAATTTTTAAGAAGAACTATATAGCGCCTGTTTCAATTAACCCTTATATTGTCTCAAGACCATATAATGATTGCATCGAAGTGACCGCTGTATAGTTTGTAGGTTAAAAAATAAAATAAAATAATAAGTCTATACAAGAGTTTCTTGAAGCAACTGCTATATAGTTTTAAAAACTATATAACAGTTACTTTTTTTAAAAAAAATGTTATATATTCTTTGGCTTTTTGGAAAAATAAGACTATATTATGGTTTTTCTTTTTAACCGGTACATAGACATTGAGATTATATAATGGTTAATTGAATTAATCACTATAATATATATAAACTGTCTTTACACAAATCCTGCCTCATCTATATAATGGCTTTTAAAAATAACCATTATATAGGGAGTGCTATATATAAACTATTTTTTAGTATTGTTTCTTTATTATCATGGTAGTTTTGTTTTGTGGGTTTTAAAATTAAGGTAGTTTTGTTTTGTGGGTTTTAAAATTAAGGGTTATAATTAACTTGGCTTTCAAAATTGGTTTTTGGTCTTACATCTATCCTAAGCTCGAACGGCTGGTTTGAGAAAACCATATTTCATGATATTACAACATGTTTTTGAAATGGCTTAGAAGTTAAATTTTTGAACGCTGACTTGGTTAGTCAAACTATATTCGTCTACTATGTACTTCTTTGTGCAAAATGCTATATATCCAGAAAAGCAGACGTTTACTTGGTTGTTATTAATGTAAAGTGGTTCTATATATTATGAAACATTGTTAGCTTTTGGATGTAAGACTTATTCATTTACTTCTGGCCAATGCTTGTGTTCAAATGCCTTTTACACTACTAAAATAGCTTATATATAGCAGCTCCTATATTGAAGTTTAGAAACTATATAGCTGCTATTTTAAATAACTATTATATTGTCTTTGGGTCTATATGACAGTTACTAAGAAACACTTTTATATAGATTTATTATTTTAAAAACTTTTAATCCTAGAGACTATATAGCGATTGTATGCAAACACTGTTATATAGCCTCGAGACCATATAATAATGGTTATTTTATATAACATCCAAATAGTCTCATCTAAAAACATTTCGCTTGCCTCCATTTATGATATAGTACGCCTTTTGTAGCATCAAAGTCTATCTTCCTCCCATGAAACCTCTCCCATTTACCACGAAAGGGAGGCGTGATGGCTATTGGACCTTTAAGGTAAAAATATTTGTTCCAGGGGCTTGCAATGCAATTCTCCCATTTTAAAGTCTTGAATTTTTTTCATATTTCTCATTAATTGTAAAATCTTCTAATATTTTTCTTTTGTTTTTGTTTTTATTCCACCGTTTCTTCGTCTGTTGAAGGAACTTTCCTTTGGAGAGTCTATTGATGAGACTTAATGGGAGTCGAATGATGAGGTAGGAGCTTCTTCAATGATCAGCAATGATTGATCAAGCCCGAAAAGCTGACCATTGACTTTGTCCGCCTTTTAACAGTTATTTTTATCTTTGCGGATTGCCTTGTGGATCTGATATTTGTCCTTTTTACAGCTGGACTGGAAACTTGGTTTTCATAGACTTTGGTGCTTGTTGAGAGGTTGAGGCTCCACCCCGGTTTGTTTCTTTAATTGCATTGACACGTGAACAATTAATCCTCCTTTGAATAATTCATTATATTTTTTTTATTTTTTTTATTGTAATTGATGTACTGCTGCATATTTTTCTTTTCAAGTCTCTCCCTTGTCTTTGGCAAAAAAAAAAAAAAAAAAAAAGTCTCTCCCTTGTCATCATCCTTCCACTGCGAAATACCAAAATTAATTGTTTCGATTTGATGATTGACTTGAATTGCAAAGCCATATCTCCTCTACTTTGTTCATCACAAAGAGTTTTAGAATATGCATCTACATCGCAGGAGGAAAGCGTTCGGATTGGGGCCGACATCTGTCTTGTCTTCGGTGAGATTAAGGTACTCCCTTTCTTCTCGGTTTACTCCAACACGTTTCTGTCAGACTTTAAATATTTTCTGCTAATTAACGAAAAAATTCAGTTTCATTCAAAACGATCTTGAACATCTGAATTGTTAATCTTGAGTTCTTTCAATCTAAACAATATGAGAATAGAAGGAGGAGAATGAGGCCAAGAGGTTTGGAGTCAAATATGGCCATAAATACGTTCTATTCCCACAAATGTTTGTGTATCCGTTTCTCTGATTACTGTTTTGCTTTTTTTTTTCATTGATTTTCTCTACCTTGAGACAATTTTTTAGATTTTCACCGTTCAAATTTAGCTCCTTACGTTATACAAATTTCATCCAATTATTACAAAATAATTAACATATTTACTATGCCGATGTGAGCGGGTAATATTAAAAAAATCAGGACTAATCTGACCATCCTTTAATTTTGTACTTCTCATGGTGAATTATATTATATTTTTGGTATAAAAAATGGTCAATTATATAACTTTTAAGGTTTGTACTAGAAAGTATGCGTTGAGAGAATATTATAAAGTTTGTTGCATTTTGAATGTCTGTGAATATTTTTTGAATTATGTAATCATTCTATTAACCATCCATTTTTTATTTATTAAATATGTAAGTAATATTTGTGTTTTCTAATATTCTTTAAATAGGTGAATTTTCTCAATTGTATACCATATTCAAAAAGATGCTAACTTTCTGATCAATTCCAATAATATCTAATCAAGAAAGTGGTTTTTCTAAATTCTCTGTGGACATGACTGATCAAGAAAAGTTTTTATGGAACTTAAAAGAAAAATTGAATTTAGGGACTTTAATGAAAGAGAAAGCCATTACAAGGGAATATAGTGTCATCCTCTCTTGTGTGAAAGATTTTAATGCATTCAATTTTAAAATAATTGATAATTGGGGATTCAATTTTTTTTTAATTAATGTTCCTTGCTCTTTCCTGCTATATCTTGTCTTTGTTAAAAATTTTCAACCTGACTTTCTTTGTTTTGAGTTTAAAGAACAAATTTAGCATCTGGATGTTTTGAAGAAAAACATGGTATGATAAAGCAATTAACAAACGTATGTAGTTGATCAGCTGGTAGGAGGTCGTTGAGCTAATTTAATTGGTGATTTTGGATTCGAACCTTAGGCATGCACTGGCATGCGTTAAACAATTGTTAGGAAAACTTGTCTACCCTCAAGGTCCATTTCAGCTCAACCTAGATTAATTAGAGATCCACTATAATTTTCGGATACGAGTTGTTTGATACCAAAAAAAATATTACCAAGGGATTTGCCCATGCCAATTTTGTAACAACAAATTGGTATGTGTATGTTCTTGAATCTACATCTGTAAAGTCCTGTTTTTTCATCTCAGGCTTTACTTACATATTCACACCTCAACTTACAATTACAAAACAATAACAAAGATATAGCCCTTAATATGTTTTTAAAATGCAAGATCCTGACTTTGTAGAAAATATCTTCATTAGCAAGGGCTCATGGAAGCATAGACGCACACCCACATAACAAGAAAATTAGATAATTATTGTTTTCAAAATAGGCTATGTGACACGGTGTGTATTACATGTGCCGTAGCATCTGGATACAGCGCAACATCCTCTGGTTCTATGTCATGCATTGTGGCATTGCCACCATGCATGCGTTGTAGTGCTTGTATCAAATTCTGCTGTCATGGCAAATTTTTGATATGAACTTTCGCCGCGCACCATTTTCACATCTAATGTTCAATTAGAGTGGTTCAAGTGCCCACACAAAGCTTGTCACATAATCTATTTAATGAGATAAGTTTGGACACAATCCAACTATTTGATCTTAAATTGAACACTTAGGTGTGAAAAGTTACTTTTATTTCAAAAACATGCACCTTAAGCATTCGATTCTTACATCTTGCCTCATTAGACCACTTTAGGTCTTGAATCAAGTCCAATAGGACTAAATAAACTTGAGTGACACATCACATTACAAATAACACATTACAACCACAATTTGACCACTCGATGCCACATTACACACTTGTGGTCTTATATGAAGTACAACATAACCACACAACTCAAATACACTTGTTCCACTTTCAATCAACTGACTTCCACATATAGGGCTAAGCCTCACCATATGATCAGAAATCATAATTTCACTTGACTTACACACAAATAGGGCCAAGCCTTACCATTTGGTCAAGTTTCTTACACATACACATTATCACACAACAATTTATATTCATCACTAGTGGAACAAGTTATATAAGAAAACATATACTTGCTTGAATAGAATCTAGGCCTACCCATATATTCATGACTGTGATACGCTCGGCAAGATGCAATGTCAAATATACAAGCAAGTTATTACAACTCATCAACTACACACATATACACATGCACATATGCATCCTAATTGGGAACCAAAACTCTTTAAATATAAATATACATTCATTATATATAAAGGTAGTTATATCACTATCAAATAAACCTAATCTTTCCTCACTTCCTTTCTCAGCCTTGTTGTACTTTATTCACCTGTATACAAAAGGTAACAGAGTGAGACATATGTCCTAATAACTTAGATAAATCACAAATGTTGATCAGTAAGTAAAATCAAGTACAAGGGATAAAGTAGCATCAATTCCATTAAAAAGAAATATAGATAGATATACACATATGACATATTCATTCATCCACAATGCTCATGCACTCCCAGTTCCTACTAGCAGAGAAAGCTCAACGCTCAGATCAGGACTTCTAGCCTTACATGAAATAGAGCCCACCAAACCACTGCCTCAGACCAGGTATCACAATTATGGGCGGTCTCTTAAGTCCCCACTAGTAAAACATGCTTAAAGCTTTAACTATTAGGACTTCCTAGCCTTAACAGAGTACGGCCACAACCCCTTACCCTAGTCTAGGGTACACTCATAGATACATATACTCTTGGGTCCTCCTGAGCAGATCATCATCAATGCTTAAGACCTTTCAGAACATAGCCTCACACAAAGTAGGGCTACAACCCTCTACCCTAGTCAAGAGTACACTCATGGATGTAGATGCACATGTTTCTTTGCATACCTTGCAAGCATTATTCACACACATGCATGTATAATGCTTTCGCAATACTGCTACTCTATCATTTCATAAAACACAATACATACAGTTTATATAAAATACTTGTAAATCATTTTATAAACTAATAGATAAAAGGGTTACTCCAGTTACCTTTTACCTTTAGTACCAAGGGTTACCATTTCTCATTGAACTTCTTAACTTGGTTTGACTTGCACGAGCAATCCTTGAATACTCAATCTACACAATGAAGATCCCTTAATCAATTCTCAACATTCCACATAAGATACTAATTTGGTTGAGCAAAATTCCTTAGTACATAAAACAAATCCATTAACACCTTTAGTGTTGACTCAACCTATTCACTATAGTCATTTGCAATTAGGCTATTCAAATGACCAAAACACCACTCTTTCTCACTAAATCAACATTTACATCCCTTTTTAACTTAGTCATTTAGGCCAATTTGAGCCTATATCCTTAAGGTTCAACCATTAAACCGTAGACTAATCACAAAACCTTAGTTTTGCACCAAATAGCCCTTTTAAAAACTTTACCTCAGATTTTAACCCCTTAAAACTTCCTTATTCAATTTCTCTATTAATGAAACTTAGAGAAATTAGGGTAGAAATGTAGTATAGGTGGTATAAAACTTACTAGACAAGTTACTAAATGGAGCCACTCCCTAGCTTCCACAAATTGATGACCTAGCACTGCCGATCCCTTCTCCTCTTCTCCCATGCATTTTTCTTCCCTTCTCTCATATGAAACACGAGCTAAGCACGTCAGCTTTAAGAAAATTTGTGCCATGCACCAAGGCGCATGTAGCACATGCTGCGGTGCGTGGTATAGTGAGACAAACTCACTAGTGCTCACGCATTCTATCCGAATAGACTTCGCACTATTCGATCCTGCAACCACACCAACCAACTAACATTACACACTAATCCACTATCCAAAACCATAATCAACCCACTAATCACTAATTTACCCTTAGTTAGCAACTAGTTTCTTGAATTGCAGTTCAGGATGTTACAACATCCATGCCCCTACCTCTTTTACTAAAGTATTATTTGTGCCAACTGGAATAATTATAAGGTCTTTTAGGCCATGTTAATTAGTACATATTGATATTGTGAATTAATGCAACAGTGCAATCATTTCTTTGTTTTGAGTTTCTTTAACAAGTTGTATTACAATATGGTTTAGTAACTGGGGAGAAAACTTTGGTTTGGAAAGTGATACATTGTGTTATTCCTGTAATTTCAGCGACTAGAAGTGCGTGGCTTCATTGATATGCACATGACAGGTAATGAAATGTGTTATATAATTTTCATAAATCAGCGTGTAGATATTTTTTATTTTAATCTGGCCCTTATCCTTTCAAAGTATAGGCCAATCGAATATAACATTTCTGATAAAGCTTTGCGTAGCATAAACATTATTACTGATATAATATGCTATATACTGTAAATACATTTACATTATTTTCACTTTCCAGACAACAATATTGGCGCTGATTGATTATGTTTAATTTGATTGGTTTTCATTCATGGTTTGTTATAGCTTCTCTTCCTCTCAAGACGAGTTTTTCTATTTGAATAATGAAGTATCTTTGATTAAAAAATGTATAAATATTTTTTAATGCAATTATCGGGCAGACAAGATAACGCCCTCTTCTTTACGAAACATTTAGAAGTCATTGATTATTTATACTCTCTCTGATCCTTTATATGAAGTTTTATTAACTACTTTCTTGATATTAAGGAAAACTTTCTAAAATTACTCTTAATCAACATTTTTTTTCCCCCGTTGATAAGGTCATGGAGCTTACTTTATTGTCATGGTGACAGATAAGGGCATTTTTTAACAATGGGTCATCAATATCTCATTAAATTTTGTAAGGGATCTTACATTAAAGATACTCCCTCCAATCCTATTTATAAAACACCTTCTAGAAGTAATCTTTGGTCCAAAATATAAGACACCTTGTAATAATTAAATCAACTTTTTCAATTTTACTCCTTTTTTATTAGTGTGAAGGTGTTTAATATAGTTGTATTATTATTTAAAGCTAAGGATAAAAATGAAAGTATATCTTACATTTTTATGAAATCAAGAAAAAAACTAACTTTTCATAAAATGCATGAAATTGTTAATAAGTGTCATATTATAAGAACTAGAGAGAGTAATTGAGTAGAGTTTTTTAAATGGGATAAAAGGAGTATTATTTTTTTTTTATGTTAAATCTCTACTCTTAATACGCAGTGTCCTCTTCTTGTATATTGTAAAAATGACTATTAAATAAATGTGTTGATGTTCTCATAGATCAAAAGGAAGAGAACTACAACGAGATTATTCCCGGCATCAAATACCATGACGTTGGCAGAGGCAACGGTTTAGCTGCAACGTATAGAAGTCAGGTTACTATTTATTATACTCTCAAATTACCACTTTTCCTACTATGCTTTAAGGATTTTGTTTAAGAACCATCAAATTTATAATGATGTTCATTTCAAAATTTCATTTGTACACTGGTATGAGTAATTCAATTAATACATATAATAAATACACTCTAGTAGGTAAGAACTTATAAAATCTTATATCTCATTGTACGTAAATAATTTGAAGAGTAAAATATACTGACAACCATTTTATGTTATCTAAATTATACAAAATTTGCTTTAATCTTGAAACTTATATAAAGCTTCATTTCTATCTGCTCAATTGTTAGTTGACCATCAAATTATTGATCAAAACATCCATCTTTAACATAATAATTATCTAAACATTTATATTTGCAACTAAAAAAACTTATTTATACAACTAAAAAATATAATACATACATTTTAATACTTTTATTATGTTACAAAGTTTATTAATTTTTATTACATTATAAAAATTTTCAATTTGAATATTTATTTATTTTAAATTTCTATAAACATATTTCAAATACATATTTGTGTTAATCACCAAACGCGACTTGAAGCCACAAAAACAAACGTGAGTACAAGACTCACGAATAACATATAATAGAGCTCACGAAAATCAAACTAGCTAGTCATTTACTATGGCATGCCAAGGGCTAACGAAACTACTGTTAGCAACCAGTGTTCTATATAAAGTCCCCTTCAAATTCATTTTCAAACATGCGAGAAAATCATCACTTTCAAAATAAAATTTTCATTTTCAATGTCAAACTCACATGATTTGTTTTTCCTATAACAATTCAATGATTTTCAGAATGAAATCCCATAATTAGAATCTAAACTTGTATTTATTGATTAACTAAAATAATCAATTCTAGAAAAATAATTTCATTATTGTTGTAAAAAGAATTTGCATAAAAATGTAATGTTTTAATAAAGGAAATTTTCAAAATATCAGTTGGGACACTATCCACTTACCTGTAATACCCTCAAAGCTCAAAACTCACTTCTTATCACTCCATTTTAGCTACCCTTCTTACAATCACCCTATAAGATAATAATATCTTAACGAACTTTACTTTTGAACCCTTAAATCCTTTTTTCAAAAGAATCACTCGACCGGAATTAATAATAATAATTTTGAAGTTTTAGCAACAAAATTCACATATAAAGGTTTCTTCCTAGGCTTTTTACCAAACACACATATATGTGTGACATTCCAAACCATTCAATAAAACATACAACATTTAACTCTCTTGCCCAACCATTTTCAAGCATCCAAGTATGGCTTCTAAAATAATAATATACTTTATAAATTATAAATCATATAATCCTCAATAATCCAAAGTTGAGATATGATCTCAATAACTTCTTAAATAAACTCCTCTACAAAACCCAATTTAGATTTACAATACCAATACCCAATCCAAATCATATTTCCTGAGAAATCAACAGTATTACACAAAGTTAAACGAAATTCTCCTAATGAGCCTTTTATCAAACATCTTGTGAGCACGAATCCTTTAACTAAAACCAAACTTCCTTTTCTACAAATTTCATTTCCCTAAATTTTCTAACATTCATATTTGAAATAATTCAGCCTTCCAAATTCTAGCTCATCAATCATAATTAAATTTAAATACCCAAAGAAAATATAATTTCTAACACTACACTACTTACGGTTAGCAAAAAAATAGATAATAAATTCACAATCTCAATCCACAATACACATATCCAGCAATAAGAAAAAATAGAATTTGAAACACCTACCTCAAATTAGCGAAGTTAGAAGTAGGATGAGGAAATTTGCTAAGCAAAAATGGAGATTGAAATTGACACACCCACAGCCACCCACACTTGAACACAGTGACCATTGAATCAAGAAGAAGCAGGGGAAATCATCGCACGAATAAAGAAGACTAAGGGAAGGATGATTACAATAGCACCTGAACCTCTTGCAGTGGTAGACAGAGCTCTCTCTTTCTTACGCACACACCAACAAGGTTGGCGACGATCGTAGAAGGTAGAGAAGGCAAAGGGGAAGGTCAGTCGAAATGCTCTCTCTCTCCCTTTCATGACAGCTCTAGAGAATTCTAGCAAGGAGACAAGATGAAGATAGGGAAAACAACAGCTAAAAGTTATTCACAATCGCTGGCGATGTTGAGGAGGATGAAGGTGGAGATCAATGGATGGACGATGATGGTTTTAGACACTACTCTCTTTGAAGCTCTCTAGAACTCCTATTTGATCAAAGGTACAAAACACACATGATTTTTTATCCCCCTTTTCTCTATAATTATTTATTTTATTTTTTTCAAGGGCAAGATTGTAATTTCACCCAAAGAAGGCAAAAATAAAAATCTTGTTTAATGCATAATGAGGACTCAAACACAAGACCTAAATAACAAGGATCAATAGAAGTTTCATTGAGCCACTGATGCATATAGTTATCCTTTCTCCCAACAATTAATAAAAATACAATAAATTTATCTTATTATTTGATCTAGTTTTATAATTGTAATATGGGTTATTACACGATTAGTGTATGGTTAGGAGTTAATGATGCCTCTATCACAACTGTGTAAAATGAGAAAAACCATAGTCTATAGGTAGGATAGATTACCTTTGGCTAATTATTTCTACCACCAAAAGTGTGCTCAGGTTAATATGGGATTGATCCAGTAGAGGCTATGGTTTTGTGTCAGGAAGCTTTGGAGATTTGATAGATAGATGATCATCCTATGAATGATAATTGTGTAGAAATGTTTTGAAAAGAAGATATTTTATATGCTTTTTATATATATAAGCTATTACTTTGGTTTTGTTACTTTGGCATAGTTATCTGTGGTTATAGACATTTAATGAGCTATATTAGTTACTGAGATTTTGATCTCACCCGTGGTTATTTACATTTTCAGGTTCTAGCAATAGTGGTACAAAAGGAAAGGAAATGAGCTGAGTAGAGACACTTTTAAAAAAGACCATTGTAAGTTGATGTAATGAATTTGAATGTATAATAGTGGTTATGTATATAAGTTGCCTTAGGGATAGTCATTTTGTGCTGAACATGTGAATGTGAATGTGTGTAATTCCTGGCATCCTAACCCATTGCATGTTTGTGTGAGTATATGGTAAAAGTGACCATGTGGGCTAGTGGATGGACCTATAGCTATATAAAGGTGTAAAAGTGTAGTACAGACAATGTGTATAGAAATTTGGCTAGTAATGTGAAACAAAATGAAAAATAAGAATTTGGCTCAAAGTGTGTGGTGGGCAATTTACAAGCCAAATGTGTGTACATGTGTTATATTGTGTATATAACTAGTCAATCAGGTGTACATTGCCTATTTGGATGTGGTCAAGGCCCTAGAAGTGGCTAATGACATATGGTTTCAATTGGAGATGCCTATACGGAAAATTTTAACTTAAAATGGTTAAAATGCACTTGGGTGTCTAAATTTTAAATAGAATCTTAGATTGAAACAAAACTAGTTTTCATTGGTTAGAATATGAAACAAGTTTCGTATAGACACTTGAATCACCCTAATCGGACATCAGATGTGAAATCAGCGCACGTTCGAAGTTTGTACTAGAAAACTTTCTTTTGACAACGAAATCTGGTAGATGCGCCACGGCGCATGTGTCAATAAAGGACAATATGCCGTGATGCATGGTACAAAGTGTGCTATTGAGGTCTCTGTGCCACATGCAATGGCACATGTGGCACAAGTCATGGCGCAGGGCCCTTTTTTGTGTGAATGATGATATTTTGAGTTGCTATTTGATGTGTTTATGTTTAGTACTTCCATTGTGTACTAATTTGAATAACATAAATGGTTTCTATAAAGAAATTTTCAAAAGTTTTATATTAAGATTCCAAAACTTTCAAAGATGTTTTATTTGATTACTAAATTGCATGGAGGGTCGTATGGTAATGTCATTAAGGGCATTACAGTTTGGGTATTTGAAGGTAGAATTACTTCCTAAGAAAAATGAGCTTCCTTATCAAATAGTGCTGTGATCAATTGGCATGAGTTATGAAAAGATACATGCATGCCCTAATGACTGCCTTTTATTTTGGAATGAATTTGTGTCATTAACCAAGTGTCTAAAGTGTAATGCCTCACACTACAAGTAGAACACATCAAGTCTGGCAAAGGCACTAATGTATTTTCCAATTGTTCCTAGATTTAGATGCATGTATAGTAGTGCAGAAGTTGTAAATAGCTTAACATTGCATGTGGATGAAAGGATTAATGACGGCATGCTTCATCATCCTATTAATCCTCTACAATGGACAAAGATTGATTATGAGTACCCTGAATTCAAGGAAGAGAGTAGGAACCTACACCTTACTTTGTCTACTGATGGGATGAATCCTCATGGGCTTCAAAGTAGTGGCCACAGCACATGACCAATCATTTTGGTGATTTATAACCTTCCTTCTGGCTTTGCATGAAGTGTAAGTATATAATATTATCCATTCTAATTATAGGACCTAAGCAACTTGAGAATGACGTAGACATATATTTGGCTCCTCTAATTGATGACTTGAAGATCATGTGGGAGTTAGGTGTAGAGCTATATGATGGGTATAGGAAAGAATGATTCAATTTAAGAGCTATACTCTTCAGTACTAGCAATGACTTTCTTTTTTATGGTAATCTATTAGGGTATAGCATTAAAGGGCAACTTTGATGCCCTATTTGTGAAGAGGGAACACATTCTATGAGGCTGCAACATGGGATGAAGAATGTCTACCCCGGACATCATACATTTTTTATACTAAGAACATCATTATAGAGATTAAGAAAAGCCTTCAATAGAATTTCAAAAGAAGGTAAGACACCTTTGCCATTAACAAGCGATGAGCTATTTGAGAAGATCAAGGATTTAGATATTGAATTTGGCAAACCTTTTACGAGGCACCTCGGGACAAGCAAATAGAAGAAGAGATCTATTTTCTTTAAACTCCCATATTAAACAACCTTAGATGTACAGCATTTTGTTGATATTATGCATATTGAGAAAAATATTTGTAAGAGTCTTATTGACACTTTACTCCAAGTGTCAGGAAAAACAAAAGATGGCAAAAAGGCAAGGTTGGACATGGTTTCTTTAGGAATAAGAGAAGAATTGGTACCTCAAGATAAGGGAAACTATACATTTCTCCCTTCAGTAACTCATACGCTATCTAAGAAAGAGAAAACTACATTTCGTGAGTTCCTTAATGCAATTAAAGTTTTTCCTGAGGGCTACTCTTTAAATATTAAAAAATCTTGTATCAATGAAAGATTTGAATTTGAAGGACTTAAAGTCTCAGGATTGCCCTGTTTTGATAGAGGATTTCATTCTAGTGGCTATATGTGCACTTTTATCCCTTAAAGTTACGAAGATGATCACTAAGTTATATTTGTTTTTTAAGTCCATTTGTAGTAAAGTGATTAACCCACATAAGTTGCAAAGGTTGCAAGCCCGAATTGTATTAACACTTTGTGAGCTTGAGATGTATTTTTCATTGGCATTCTTTGATATTTTGACCCACCTAATAGTTCACTTGATTAGAGAGGTTTAAATGTGTGGGATGCTTATTTAACATGGATGTATCCAATTGAGCATTATATGAAAATTTTGAAAGGCTATGTGAAAAACTAAAGTCTACCAAAGGGTTGCATTGTTGAACAGTATATTTATGAAGAGGCTGTTGACTTTTGTACTGAGTACCTGAGCCATGTCAGTTCTGTTGGGCTTCCAAAGTCTTAACATATGGCTAGAATAGGTGGAGAAGGGATAATGGAAAACAAAGTCGTTACTATCTCAAGTGTACAGTGGGAGCAAGCCCACCTATATGTGTTGCATAAAATCGAAGAAGTTAAAGAGTGTGTAGACAAGCATATAGTTGAACTTAGGAGGGATAACCTAAATAGATTAGAAATTTAGTATGCTAGGGAACACAGTAAACATTTTACAAAATTATTTAAGGAGCACATACTTTAAATGTTAAATTTTGATTCTAATTAAGTTTTTGAAAAATTGATATGGTTAGCTAATGGTCCAAGCAAACAAATCACTTCTTATACTGCTTACCTTGTCAATGGGTACACATTTAATACAATAGAGAAAGATGAAAGGAGCACAATACAAAATAGTGGTGTAACTCTTATAGTTTATTCCACGCATATTTCTTGTACTAAGGATAAAAATCCTATCTATGCAAACATGCCATACTTTGGTGTAATTGAGCATATGTAGGATTTAGATTACATATCCTTTTCGGGTTTTGATCTTTAGGTGCAAGTGGATTGATCATAAAAATGGCATGAAATTTGATGATTACTTTGGATTTGTACAAGTGAATTTGAGCAAGTAAGAGTATAAAGATGAGCTTTTCATTTTGGCGCAACAAAATAAACAAGTGTTCTTTGTCCCTAACCTTACTAATAAGGGATGGTCTATTCTTCTATTATGCAAAAAAGTAAATGAACATGTAGCAATTGAGAATGACCCATTTAAAGGGACATCAAATCAAAGTAGCATCACTGTAGATGATGCTCTATACATGAGAAATGATCACAACGATCACAACAAAGGCATTTGGATTTCAAAGAGGGGTAAATTATTTCAACATGAAAAGAAAATATTTCAAGGAGGGGGAAGTAAAAAACAAGAGTCAAGGAAATGAAAAAGAACAACTTGAATATGTAAACTTTGAATTAATTATGCCATTTTTGTTTAAGTTGATAAATGTTTGAATTAATTATGCTAATTTTGTGTAAGTTGATTAATGTTTGAATTAATTATGCCATTTTTGTTTAAGTTGATTAATGTTTGGATTAATTGTGCCATTTTGTTTAAGTTGATTAATGTTTGGATTAATTGTGCCATTTTTGTTTAAGTTGATTAATGTTTGGATTAATTGTGCTATTTTTGTTTAAGTTGATTAATGTTTAAAATAATTGTGCCATTTTTGTTTAAGTTGATTAATTTTTGAATTTCTTGTGTTACAAATAAATGGCTTTTGATTTTGAGTCTATGAAAATCCCTCCATTAGATCCTGTTACAACTTCTACTGATGCTCCGCCATCACAAAAAAAGAACTAGAGTAGGAACATAACAACATCTAGCGGGATCTGACAATAATGGAAGAGGTTACAAAAACAAGAGCTATAAGCAAAAAATAGTAGTACAGTGGAACAAGAAAGGGCAAGGCAACAAATTTGCAAAATTCATAAGTTATATTGGAGTAGCAGTAAAGAGTAAAGACTACTATACATTTCACATAGAAATCATTGTGCAAAGTCGATCAAGCCATAATGACATTGTATAGGAGACTGTGGCTATAAGTTGTATTTTACTAAGCTATATTTTGTGATATTTTTATTTTTAAATTAATGAACCTAACATGTTTATTTTATTTTATAGTGAGGATTTGAAATAATGAGAGTAAAAATGATTTTTCCTTCAAAAGGCTGGGAGGGCACTACGGTCTTTCAGACATTTCATCACACAAAAATATTTGAAAGATCCTGATGCTAAATTTATATCCTGAGTTCCTCCCCTATTATAGCCTTTAGTAAAACAGGAGGATTTGGATGCTTTTGTTGGCTCACGGTGCGAGAAGGAATTCCAAGTATTTGTGTTTTAAAATTTAAATTTTAATGCCTTTTATTGATTGTATATATGTGTACTAGCAAGAATTTTTTATTATTGATTAAAGGAATTGAGCGCTTAGAGTAAAGAGAGAGTGGCCAAGAATGAATATCCTTACAGAGTAGAGAGGTTAGGGTATGCAGGCATAGAGCAGAAACAAGTGAAGGTAGAAGGATTAAATATTACCATATCCTACCAAAGACTCTGGGCATTAGCACAAGCAAACAAAGATGGAGTTATTAACAACCCTAATGTAAAAGAGGTTATTGAAAAAATTATAAGTATTATTATTATCTACTAATTAATAATTGATTATGAAAATGCATATTAATCATATCTACTTTACACAGGATTTCCTCTCTCAAGAAGTCTCATAGGGCAAGTTTCTTAAGCACGAGGACATCTTGGCTAGGGCATTGGGAACAGGGTTAGGGGTGTCAGCTTCGATGTCACAAAGAAGAAATACTTTAGCAAGATTAAAAAGTGAATATCGGCTTCTTCATCCAAGGTCCAAGAGCTAAGAAACTAGTAAGCCATTATGAGGCAGCAGCTAGAAGCCTAGGTGAAGATAATTGACATGCTACTAAAGGGGCAAATTCCCGGGAGGATTATGCCTAAGGCTAGCGCTAGTGGGAAAGATCGCTGCACAATCCCTTCAAACAAAATACTTGAGGTAATATATTTTATCTTTTGAACTTACTTGCCTATTTTTTTATCTTAGACATTGACATTGTTTGTTTTATTTAGGGTACGAATGACTGCAACTGTCTAGCAGATGATCTTTCAAATAAAGTGGTTGCAACAGGACACGTCTACAATGTAAGGCCCTCACTGACATTACCATGCAACCCTCTACTCAACTACCCATAAATCCAAAATCATTTATTTTAAAAACTTTGGGATCCCAAAATAAAATATTTCTAAAGTCATATAATAATATATTCGAGTTGTAAAATAATACACAGCAAAAGCATCTCCAAATTCATAAGAAAAAACATGTGCATCTTAACATTATCAAGTCAAATCTAGGACAGTGTGCCACGGCTCGTGCCAAATGTGCTGTGGCATGTGACATAGACACCACAGCATGACTCTCTATGCTATGTGCCGCGGCATGCAGATACATGCGTTGTGGCGCACACATGAATTTACTGTCATTTTATAGTTCTAGTATGAACTTTGAATGTGTGCCATTTTTGCATCTGATGTTTGATTGGGATGATTCAAGCACCCACACAAAGCTTATTTCATAATCTAAGTAATGGTGCTGGTTTTGTTTTAATCTAATATCTGATTAAAAGTTGGACACCTAAGTGTATTTTGACCATTTTATGTCAATAGTTGCCACTTGAGCATCACCAATTGAAACCCATATGTCAGTAGCCGCTTTTAGGGCCTTGACCATGTCCAAATGGACAATATACACATGATTAACTAAACACATAGACAATATAACACGCATACATACATTTGGCCTGTAAACCGCCTATAACACATAAATTGGGAAAATTCTCATTTTTCATTATCAATCTCATACAGGGCCAAATTTCACATACACTTCACACATTTGTCATATCTTCACGAAATATGCTCCATCTACTAGCCCACGTTCTTGTTTCATCACATTCAGACATATACATAGGGCTAGGGACCCAAAACCAACAAAACATGCCACAATCAACACCTTATGCACATGCACTGAATCTTATGGCAACTTATACATAAGTTCATAAAACTAATAATCTATAAATTCATTACACCAAATTCTTACAAAAGCTTAATGAGATATATCTCCTCAACAAATATCTTTCCCCTTTGAACCACTAGTGCCAGAACCTAAAAAATATAATAACCATGGGTGAGATAAAAATCTCAGTAACTAATATAGTTTACTAATTGTCTATTACCACAGATAACCATACCAAAGTAACAAAACTAAGGTAATATTAGATGTATATATCAAAGTATGAAGAAATTTCATCTTTTCAAAGGCATTCCACACAAAGACATACTAGCATGATCATCTAACCACCGAACCTCCAATGCTTTTCGACACAAAAACATAGGCTCTATTGGATCAATTACTTATTGACCCGAGCACACTTTTGGTGGTAGAAAAACACCCGGCTAAAGGTATCTAATCCACCTATGGACTATAGTTTCCCTCTTTACATACTTGTGATAGAGGCATCTTTGACCCCTAACCGCACTCTAACGGGTACTAGGGAGTTGTCAAACAACTCGGATGTCCATGGTAACAGTTCCATAATATGCTGTACTGGATTATCCATTGTAACAGCCTACATAATACTGCACCGGATGTCCCATAGTGCTAGCCCGACCGTATGGATTTTTCACTCACATCTCCACACACACATCCCTATATATCTTGGGTGAACTCCTAACCCCTATGATCATGCCTTTCTTCACAATTCACTGTTCTTTCACATTTGAAACACCATATACTTTCATAACACACACACACACACACACACACACACACACACATATATATATATTCATTTATTTAAAGCTAAAAGTTATCAAACTTTCTTTTCATAAATCCATTTCATGCTAAACTTATTTTCAATATCAAATCATGCATAGAAATCAACAAAACCACAGTTATACAATTACTTCTACACAGTTATAATAGTTAATAAACATAACAAACTATATGGTTATCTCAACCCTTCTGTATACTAGAAAGGGTTAACCATATTCCAAAAACCTTATTCAAGCTCCTTTTTGAAATTCACGCGTCACACGCTAGAATCAACACAATTTAGGCACCCAGAGTCAATAATTCTATTGACAAAAAGTGCCAATTATAATAATCTAGCACCTATTCGCTATCACTTCCACAATTATCATGCTTAACTACTACTCACCACAACCATTATCTTCCTCCTAAACACATTCTCTGTCACTACTCTCTCTCCAAATTAGGGCATATTGTGCCTATAGCTTCAAAGCTTTATCGTTCTGACTTAAACCAGTCATAAAGTACTAGTTTAGTTTCAGAGAACCTTTTTATTACTATAGGGTAAGAAATCAACTCCTTAAAACTTCTAAATTCAATTTTTGACTAGTTAAAATTAAGAAAACAAGGTAGAATCGGAGGTTAAGGTAGTATGAGACTTACTCAATAAGTAACAGGTCGGAAACATTATATTTTCTTTCAAAAACCAAAACCCTATTAGAGGTCCTCCTTTCCCTCATGTGTGACTCTTTCTTTTCTTTGCTTCTTCTTCTATTTTCATGAGCTGGACATGTTCTTACTTATCTGAGTTCTACACCATGCACCGCGGCACATCCACTCCAAGAAATCCTCATTATACTCACACGTTCTACTCTGAGACCTCATTCCTCTTCTCATATCTATTAATATAACATCCCAAGGAGTCAATATAATATCTCACAATCCAAAATCCTAATCCCACATTAAGTCACTAATTAGTTTCATAATCAATCATTAGTGCAGGATTAGAAATTCAGGATGTTACATGCAACATTGTCGGGGTCACAATCTATAACCTTCCCCTCCCACCCAATTGCATGAGGATTTCCTTGCTTTTTGCAATCAACTCCAAGTATCCATTGCCTTATCCTATTGATGAGGTGCAAATGATAGGAGATGCATTGGGGAGCTTCATTGTATGGCCCAACCACCTTGAAATGGTGGGGTTCACCAAAGCCGGCAAAGAACCCAAAGCTGACAAAGGACCTATTGCTAGCAAAGAAAAAGGTACATATGATTTAAATAATTGTTTAAAATCTTTTGATATATATGTCTAACTTTTTTATTGTACAATTGAGGGGGAATGCAACTTGAAGGGCAAGGTATCGAGCTATACCAAAGAGTCTGCCATGATTTTGTAGCATCCAACACCTATGCCCATCGTAGAAAATAAATTCCATGGCTCTCTTGAGACTTACTCTTTAGCTATAAGGATGATTCATCAAGTGCCAATTGGGGATATCATTAATGGGCTATTTAGTAGAGCATCATTTGAAGTCATACGAGATGAAATTTTAAATGAATCCTCAACCACGATATGGCGAGCACTAGTTTCATGACCTTCTACCTAAGGTAAATCTTCAATATTTCTCAGTTAGTTACTTGAATTATATATATGTGTGTGCATGCACACGTATTAACTTGTTTATTTTCTCACCTAAGTTACTTTTATACCTTATTCATGGTTCTTGGTGGCCTCAAGTCAAGGATCAAGCTAGTTAATCCCCACGATGTCTCTCCTTACAATGATATTTCCAAGGAAGGTCTTGAAGATCAAAGAAGAATGCTTTTGGATCTATTCTAGGAAAGGGGAGTAGACAAGGATACTTTATTTCTCGCTTATTACTGCCAAGGTTGAGTTGATAATACTTGTTACAAGTAAATGTTTTTTATATTTGCTTGTTTGCTAAAATGTACTATTTCTTGTTAGGGGGTACTAGATGCTTATTGTGGTTAATCCCAATGCTCTTAAAATATGGCATGTCAATCCCTTTAATGGAGAACCAAGGAGCAAGAAAGATATGCACCACTAAAAAAAAGTCTTTTAAGAGTGCCCATTCTAGAGCAATTATTAAAAAAATGCTCCTAAATAGCATGTAAATATATCGGAGTGCTTTTCTATATAAGCGCTTCGAAAGATATAATATTTAGGAGTGGTTAAGAAGAAAAGCGCTCTGAAAGATGGTTTTTTTAAAAAAAAAATACATATGGAGAAATTGCTTAATAAGTGCTCCTATAGGTTTAATGCAAAGTTAATTAAAACAATGAAAATACCTTATTGGAGCACTTGATAGGAAGCGCTCCAATGGGATCCTAATGGAGTGCTTTTGCTGTAAGCACTCCCATAAGATATGGTCATTTCAAAAATGAAATAACATAGCGGAGCGCTTATTTCAAAGCACTCAGATAGGGCTTTCAAAAATAAAAGAAATTATCCTATAGGAGCGCTTCCCCTGAAAGTGCTCCGTGATAAGGCATATTTGTTACACACTTTTTATAATGACCCTAAATTTTAAATTAAATAAAAAATTCTCCCAATAGATATTTTATTTAAATAAATTTTATAGTAAGTAGACATTGATAATTTAGAGGAACTCATGCTAGAATTTTTCTAGAGGATCCAAAGTTCAGATTTTTCTGAGCAACAGTCTAGTTTTAAAATTGTAGGAAATCTCATATCCTTTCTTGTAATTTTCTTATGCCTTTTCTTGTGAATTTTCTCGTGCCTCTTTTTGTAATTTTTCCCAATTCTTCTTCTGCTCAGAAGCTATTTCTTTTGAGCGAAGAAAATAGAGCATTCTCCTCTCTTCTCTTCACTGACCTTAAACTTCCTTCCTCTCATCACTATCGAGTGTTTCCTTATCATCTTCGACTTGTCTCCTCGCCGCCGGCTGTTGCCGTTCAATTTTGTCAGCTATCCATTCCTTTCTATCAACGTGGTGTCACTGAACCTCTGCTCTGTTTTTTCGCTACTGCTGGGTGACAGAGGTGCATGCATGTTCGTCTCTTTTCTTTTCTTCTCCTCAATAGCTGGACGTCGATGTGTGCGTGTATAGTAAGCTCAAACTCTTCTTTATTTTCTGATATGAAATTTCTGCTTCTCTTCTTTCTTCTCACGTTATTACAGCAGTGAGGTTGAGTGACCAAATATCCTTCTTTGTCATTGTCCCTTGCTCTGTGTCCAAGGGAAGTAAGTAGTCTTAGATCTTCTAGCTTTGCTGTCATCTTCTCCTTTGCTGTTAAAATTTCACAGCTGGAGGTGGTGAAGTTGTCGGACTTTCTCTCCCTTAGTTGCTGTTCCTTGTTTTTTCTTGCTTACTGATGATGGTGGTGCTTGTTTGTACGTTCAGTGTTAATTTATTCTTCTTCCCAGGTTATTGGCATCACGTCTGTGTGCATGTGTGTGTTGCAACATTGTTGAAGTTTCAAAGCTTCTCTTGAACCTTATTGCTATCTGTGGCTGTTGAAAAATAATAATAATAATAACCATAACAATAATAATAATAATAATAATAATAATAATAATAATAAGAAGCTGGAAATCTACATAGAATAGGTTAGAATTTGCAAGCTAAATTAGTTTTGTTTGGATTAGTCGGTGTTGACGAATTGGCTAGGATTAGATTGAGATAGAAGAGCTTAGACATGAAGCTTGAAGACTAATGCCTATGGGATATTTGTGAAAATGCTTTTTTGAAGAAATTGAGCTTGCTTTTGAATATTTTTGACATTTCATGGATTCTTGTGGGAAGTATAATTAGCTTAGATGTTATTGATCTATGAATTTAACTTGAAAGTTGCAAGGGAGATTAGACTATGAAATTATTAATATAGGATGGTGTGGAAGAATTATTGATACTACTTGGAAATCTATGCATGTAATTATATCCACAAGTAATAGATTTAAAATAATAATTAGAACCTTAGACAACCTAAAGTAATTGAGACATTATTTGGGATCAAGTGATATCCCACTAATGAGTTGAGAGAATTCTTGGCTAGCAAAATTGAGAGTGTAGAGAGAATTTATTTGGAGTAAAGAGAACTTCATTATTTGTTAGAAATTAAGATGTTAAATATCATCTTACTTATGTTAAGGAAATAATAAATAATAAATTTTAGGATTTTGATTTACTTGCTAGGAAATTAATGGCACAATTAGAATTAAGGTGAGAAGTTGAAGTGAATGAGCTTTAAAATTTTGAGAAACTCTCAGGTGAGTGGGTAGCATTTTGAATGAATTTCTAATGAATTGCTTATAAAATTTTACTATTGATTCTTTATAAATTGTGCAAACATTCTTATTTATCCTATTTTTTCTAATAATTTTTTTATTTATGATACTATGTTGATTTTATTGAAAATTTATATGGTTGACAAGTAATGATGGAAAATAATAGTTGAAATTTTTTTCTTGTTTCATACATGCTTTATTTTACTAAGGGGACTAAATTTAGAATGCTGGATGTTAATAGCAGTTTCATTAGCCCTTAGTGCATGTTGGTTCACCTAGCTAGCAGAGTGCTTTTAGAAGATGGTAGCCACCAATGCATGTGGATCGAAGGGATAGTATTTATGAGTGTTATTCTCACTCTTGTTTTCGTGGGCTTCATGCCTATGCTCAATTTATGGCTTTTGGCACTCTTGTTTTGTGGCTCCTAATCGTGTTTGACTGGTTACTCACCCTCATGGACTATGTGTCCATACTTGTTATTCATTCTAATTGAGCCCTCCTAAACTTAAACTAAAATTTAACATTTTTAGTAATGCTCTGAAAGTACTTTATCAAACTACACTATCATTGTAAATCTTTATATTTTATGAGTAGTAAAATGTGATTCTACTAGCATTGTCTAATTTCACGATCATACTATTATGAAAAATTATTATTTACAATTAAGGATAATTCATTATTTCATTAAGTAATTTGAAGTTAAATTTATTATTTATTATCTTTATATTTTCTTTACTATAATTTTGATTGGAATGTTACTCACCGGTAATTTCTTTGGTCTCAGATATTGTAGCTGACCCTGCACCTCCGACCAACTGACTATTGAGGGCCCATCTTACTTTATAGAAAAAAGAAGCACATGGTAATTATTATTTTTTAGTGAAACCTTATACTATATTTTGTAACTTATAAGCTAGTGCTCCATGTACACCATGGTTAGGCCCAAGTCTTATTTTTTTTATTATGTAAATTGCTAGAATGGAGCTAGTCTCCTTACTAGTTAGGCTAATAGGTTTTGTTATTGTGAAAATTTCAAAAGGTCCAAATTATAGGAGAGACTCTGCTGAAATTTTTACAAAACATTTAAAAATTTACAAAATTTATTATTAATATATATATAATTTACATATATTGATAACTTAAACTCTGGTTAATCAAGGCTTAGGAATATGAGATCACCTCATATTCCATGCCGATTATACCCTTGGTATTAAGGTGTGACACTTTTCTTAACTAATTAGGACTATTTTTATATGTTAAGAGTCTCTATATGCATTGATATCACATTTTTAATGCAATTTTTCCTAAGTGTTCAAATACATGCATTAGGGGTAATTTGGTCATAAAATGTACTTTTTCACCAAATTAGGGTTAAGCTAGAGATTTATATCTTTTAATGAGCTAAGATGATTGGTCTAATTAGTTTTTAATGATTCATCTTAGGTTAAGAGTTATTAGGAAAAGATGATATTTTAAGGTTGTCTCCCTAAGGGTTTCCAATTAGCCTTTGATTTTGGTTCAAGTGTGTTCTTGTAACATCTCAAATTTCTAATCTTGCATTAATGATTGATTAGTGGATGAATTAATGGTTTCATGTGGGATTAGGATGCTTAATAGTGAAGTGTTATTTTGACCTATTTGGATGTTATATAAATAAATATGAGCAAAAGAGCAGAATCCTGAAGCACGTGCCACGTGGTGCCACGTGTCGTGGTGGGGAATAGATGCGCCACGGCACATGGTACAGAACTTTAATTAATAGGGACATGTCCAGCTCGTGAAACAGAAGGGAGGAACATGAGGAAGTGGTTCTGGCATGGAGAAGAGTAAAGCATCTGCTAGGGCAAGCATAATTAGGAGCAAGGACGGTGTTTCTGACTTGTTACTTATCAAGTAAGTCTCATACTGCCTTAACCTCTAATTCTACCCTATTTTCTTTTAGTTTTAAATAGTGAGAAATTAAATTTGGGAGTTTTAAGGAGTTGATTTCTTACCCTATCGTAATAAAAAGGCTCTTCGGAACTAAACTAGTACTTTGTGACTGGTTTGAGTCAAAACAATAAACCTTTAAAGCTATAGGCAAGCTTTGCCCCAATATAGAGACAGAGTAACAACAACAACAACAACAACAAGCCTTTATCCCACTAGGTGGGGTCGGCTACATGGATTGCAAGACGCCATTGTGCTCTATCATTTATTAAGCTTTTAGAAATATTATTAATTAAGAGATCATGTTCAATAACTTCCAAGAGTGTTCTCTTAGGCCTTCCTTTACCTCTCTTAATCGGACTCAAAGTTATATGTTCCACTCTTCTCACTGGTGCCTCCCTTGGTCTTCTTTGTACATGCCCAAACCATCTCAACCGATTTTCTACCATTTTTTCCTCAATAGGTGCCACCCTCACTTTTTCACGTATGTGCTCATTTCGAATTTTATCTTTACGTGTATGTCCGCACATCCATCGTAACATTCTCATCTCTGCTACTCCAACTTTATGCTCTTGCTGTCCCGTTAGAGCCCAGCATTCACTACTATATAACATTGCCGGTCTGATAGCAGTACGATAAAACTTTCCTTTAAGTTTATTAGGCACCCTACGGTCACAAATAACTCCTTTAGCTTTTCTCCAATTAAACCACCCAGCTTGAATTCTATGTGAAATATCTCCACTGATTTCGCCATCATTTTGAATAATGGCTCCCAAATATCTAAACTTTTCCACTTGAGGTATAATTTGATCTCCCAATTTTACTTCGAAATTATTTTCGAATAGTCCTTTACCAAATTTACAATATAAATATTCCGTCTTACTTCTACTCAGACGAAAACCTTTCGACTCCAATGTCCTCCTCCATAACTCAAGTTTGCAATTAACCTCTTCTCTTGTCTCTGCTATAAGAACTATATCATCCGCAAAGAGCATACATTTCGGGATTTCCTCTTGAATATGTTCCGTCAAAACATTTAAAATCAAGTTGAACAAATAAGGACTCAGAGATGATCCCTGATGAATATATATATATATATATATAGAGACAGAGTAGTGAGAGAAATTTGGCTAGAAAAGGTTAGAGTTTGAAATAAGGGATAATCAGTGGTAATATGCATAATCGAGTGTGAATCGTGGAATTGATAGCAACTAGGTGCTTAATTGCCATAATTGGCACTTTTTGTCAATAGTGAAATTGACTTGGAATGCCAATTTTGTGTAGATTCTAGTGTGTGGCAAGTAGATAAACATTTCTATCGGACAGAAGGGTTAAGGTAATCATATAGTTTATTGTGTTTATTAACTATTATAACTATGTAGAAGTAAATACAAAATGGTGAATTTGTTGTTTTATGAGTTTTTATGCATAATTGGTTATTGAAAATGGTTTTAGCATGAACATTAGTTTATGGAATATTCCATTTATAATCCATCGATATGATAGGTCCCACTTGTTTTTCTTTAGAATAATAAATGACCTACTTAACTCAGTGGTTAGAGTATTGCTTTCATATAGCAGGAGTCATTGGTTCAAATCCAATAGTAGGTATAGGTAGAACTTTTTAGCTCCCAGAGTCAATGGGTATCTAATAAGTTTTTTTAGTTTGAATCATCCCCTCCCGCCCAACTGTGTTAGAGTTTCTCTACTTGTTGCCATCGACCTCAACTATCCATTGCCTATTCCTATTGATGAGGCACAGATGGTGGGGGAAGCAGTAAGGAGCTTTGTTGTATGGCTTAGCCACCTTGTAATAGTGGAACACCAAAGCCGGAAAAGGACCCATTACTTCCAAAGAAAAAGGTACAGTTTAAATAGTTATTTATAATTTTATAATATAATTATAAATATCTAACTTTTTTGTTATACAGCTGAAAGGGAAGAGCAAGCTAAAAGGTAAGTCGGGCCATACCAAAAAGTCAGCCATAGTTTTACAATATCTAACAGCACCAGTGCTAGTTGTAGAATACAAATACTGTGCCTCTCTTGAGACATATGTGATGGCTACGAGGATGGCTAGTCAAGTGGCGATTGGGGATATCATTAGTTTTGATGATGGGCTATATGGAAGACCGGGCTTGTTTGAAGTTTTCTAAGATGAAAATTTAAATGAAATTCTCAAGCATGAAATGGCCAGTACTAGTCTGATGAGCTTCTACATGAGGTATTTCTTCAATAATGCTTAATTAATTACTTAAATTATATATATGTGTGTGTGCATGCACGTGTATTAACCTAGTTATTTTTTCACCTAAGCCACCTTTATACCTCATTTATGGTTCCCGGTGGCCTTGAGTCAAGATTCAAGCTGATTAATCCCCACGATATCTCTACCTATAATGGAATTACAAAGGAAGCCCTTGAAGATCAAGCAAGGTAGCTTTTGGATCAATTTAAGGATAGGGGAGCAAGCAATGATACTTTATTTTTTGCTCCTTACTACCAAGGGTAAGCCACTTTCTAGCTAGTTTTAGTACAAGTAAATATTTTTTATATTTACTTATTTGATAATGTTGCATCAGGAAAATGCGACATAGATGGCGCACGACCGGAGGTTCCAGCCATCAGGGTGGGAACCGGATGGAATGGGAGTCACCACTAAAATTTTGAGGGAAATCTTGGGAAACCAATTAAAGGAGAATAAGGATGGTTTGCAAAAATAAAAAATAGATTCGAGAGTCAATTGAGTGTGGGGAAGGTATTAAGCACCCCACAACACCCGTTTGTTAGAATGGTTACCTGAAGTTTGGTGTGCTAAATTAATATGGTTTTAAAGTTATTTTAATTGTCCCTTTCTTGTTCATGTGTTTGATATAAAAATGATGATAATTAAGTGAGAAATATTTATTTATTTATGAGGGAGGACTTGACTCATAATCAGATTCTGAGGCCTACGTACCCTGCAATGGGAATCAAAGTCTATGTAGTTCGGGTTTGAAAGTTGTTGGTGAAAATATTTTTCTTGAAGAGAAATTAATTAGAAATAATTCACCATGTTGTAAATAAAATAATTTTCTAAAATTTGATATGTGCATTTTAAATTGTAAAAAGTAATTTAATTTTAATTATTTTCTCAATTTTTGAATTTTTGAAATAAAAAAGAAAGGGGTTTAAATTTTTTTTTATATTTTATGAATGAGAATTTAATCGCTATACCTGTAGAGCCTTATTAACTCATACAATAATGCAATCGTTCTAAATATCTACGGAGATTCCAAAATCTTACACGATAAAAGAGTTTAACAACTTAATTTATTTATATTTTTAAGTGTTAGTAATAATTTGTTTAAGCATGTATATATATGTTTTCAAAAAAATTTAATCATCATGCCTGCAAAGCTTTATTAACTTAATGGTAATATAATTATCCTAAATATCTATGGAGATTTCAAAATCTCACATGATAAAAGATTAAATAATATACACTTAAGTAAATTTTTAATTTGATTGATTTAATATATAATTTATAAATGTAATTTAATAACTTAATCGTTATATTTGCAAAGTCTTATTGACTCATATGATAATACGATTATCTTAGAAGTCTACGGATATTCAAAAATGTCACATGACTAAAAGTTATAATCGGTAAATGTGATTACAACTTAAATATGTTAATTTGATTAATTAATTTTTCTAAATTGTGTATTATATCATTATTTACAAAAATCATTTATTTATTATAGAAATTGAGAATCACTACATCTGCGAGGACTTATTATCCCACATGATGATGTGACTAATTTATGTCTCTACGAAGATTCTTGAAATCTCACATGAGACTTAAATAAATTATTAATTTGGACTATAAAAAGAGAGTTAGTTTTAATGATAGGCCTTTAGAACCCATATGAATATACAAGTCTTATTCTCATATTTGCAAAACCTTATTGATTTACATGATATGAGATCATTTAAATTTCTACGGAGATTCTTAAAATCTCACATGAAAAATAAACAAACATAAATATGTTCTTTTATCATTGTTATCATCATTATAATTATTATATATCTTAGATTTAGTTAGCTACTCAATGAACAAAAGATTTTGTCAATCGTTGGTTGCTTCTTCTCTCTTTTATCCAACTATTATTCACAAAATTGCCCAAGATTATACTTATTATTACAGGGCATTGTTCTAAATAAAACACCTGATACTTGTGTTGATTCAAAAATCAAAATTAACATCTATTCACAGTCAAGATAAATGGGACCACAATGAGAATCAAGGGTTGAAATTTAGTACATAAACATCTACACATAGTGCTGTAAATTTTATTTTGTTGATCATTTGACTCATTCGCTAAGGAAGGCATTATTCATAGTTTGAAATAGCACAAAGTGAAAGCATTAATAAAATTTAAGTGTAATCATGAACAGTTAAAGAGACTAAAATTTGATAAAAAAAAAAGGAAACATTCCACAATCTAAATCAAATATATGCCTATCAAAGAAAGAAAACTTCCCTGAAATACACACATTTTTACACACGAATATTCAATAAAGTCATGTTCAGGACCACCTATGTTCAACAAAGTCATGTTCAAGACAATTCTGAGTGAACTTTAAACAGGATAGGGTGCAAGGTCATATGATCACAATATTGAGACCATTCATAATTATTAAACTGTGAGATCAACATCCTAGGAGCTTTAGTATAATCAAGCTTTTGAAATAGCATTTCTTGCATCAGATGGTAAAATTTGAATGACATATATAAGCAGATCCAATATCTTTCTCAAAGTATTTAATTCACACATTCAGTCCAAACATCCCATAAATCAGAACGAAACACATGTAGAGAATTTCCTCAAGGGATACCAAATTATAATTAGAAAATTTCTCCAAAACTAATCCAATTTTGTAAAGTAAAATACAAAATGGATCATGGAAGCGAAGAAGATTGATTCCAAACCTATTGCAGCAAATAGAAATGAGCAACTTCAACTGACTATTCTTATTCTTCATCCTTCCTCTTTGCTTCGCTGCCTCTGTCCTATTCGTTCCTCATTCTTATTCCAGCAAATCACTCAATCTCTCACTGTCACTCCCTCTCGGTTTTCCCTTTTAAGAATCGGATAATCTTAAGCTCTCAGTCTTTTCTAAAAGAATCAAATTTTTGCTCGTTCTTTATTCACCTCCAAAGATCCTCTCATTCTTTTGGTTTGAGCTCTTATTTTTTTAGAAAACTCTTCCCCTGTTCCTGGCCTCCTATTTCTCTTAGTCTCTTTTTTTCCAGAAAACTCTCTCTCTTTCTCAGACTCTTGGTCGCCTCTGTCCCTCGTGCTCTCTCCTTCCTTAATTTTTTGCTCTATCTCTCGTGCTCTTTTTTTGCTCTTTGGCTCTCTTTTTTTTCAGTTTCTCTTCCCCATGTTTTCGATGCTCTCTCTCACTCTCCAGTCCTCCTTGTCCGTTTTCTTTTTTTTCAGTCCATCATCCCCTTTAAAGCAGAAACAAGGAAGAGCTTGCTTGTGAGGAGAGAGCTTATGTGCTTCACCTTTCTTACTCTGCTCTGCTGTGTGCCTTTAGCATTCTCTCACTTTTCTCTTCTATCATGCACGTCTTTTGTATTTCTTTCTCTGTACGTGAGTCTGCTTTCTGCTCTCCAAAAGCTTTTCCCTATTTTTTTGCTTTTCTGGCTCTCTTTTTCGCATGTGTTTCATGTGTGCATGCTGCTCTTTACTCTTTGTTGTTTTTCTTTCTCCATTTCGTGACCTCTCTACTCGTGTCTGCAAGAAGCCTCTTAAGGCTGTGATGAAACGCTGATGGATCAGCGTTTCATCCAGCCTATTACACACACACACACACACACACACACATATATATTATTATTTTGCTTTTAATGTTTTTTAAAATTAGATTAACACAAACACACAGAGATATATATATACATATATATTTAAATGAAAAATAAGATTTAAGGGGACAAAAGTTAACTCTCAATATTTTGAATGGTTGGCATAATTTGAGAGAGATTTTTCAAGATTTAACCTTTTTTTATTTTGTTAAATTATTATTTTTTTTTGAAATATAATCCAAAAAAGGATTAAATTTCATTTTTGTATTTTTATATTTTTTGGTTATTTTAATGAACTAAAAGAAATAAAATCTCAATCAACAAAAGATTATCTAGGATAAAATAAAAATTAAACCCTATTAGTTATATTTTTTTGAAAATATAATCCTAAAAAGAATTAAATTTCATTTTTGTATTTTTATATATTTTTGGTTATTTATTATTTTTATTAAATTTAAAAAATGTCAGGAAAAAACACAGTGTTCACAGATAGCACTTGTTATTTCTTATTAAGGGACACTAGATGCTTATTGTGGTTAACCCTGTTGCTCCAAAAATTTGGTATCTCGATCCTCTTAACGGAGAACCAAGCAACAAGCCAGATATGGTAGAACTTTTTAATAAGTAAGTTGAATTTTTATCAATTGTTATTTTAATATCCATATATATTGAATTTCTAACATTTATTCTTTACTTCCTTCATAGAGCTGTGGTCTTGTATCGTACTACGACCAATAAGACCTTGTCCCCTAGCTTAAGGGCATTGGACTCTTGTGAGATATGGGTCACAGTTAAGGTAAACCTAATGGGCTAAGTTTTTAATTAACAAATCGTGGCCTTTTAACTATTATTTTATTGATATGTGATTTTTTTCACAGTGTCCACTTTAGCCAGATCAGAGCAATGACTGTGGCTATTGCTTGATGAGATTCTTGAAAGACATTATCACCTATGCCCCTACCATATTACCTCACAAGGTATATATTAAAATTAATGATACTTAAATTATAAATTTTAACAACTTTTGTTAGATAGTTATTAACTTGAATTTATTGTAATTCTTTACATACAGTACTTCAAGGATGCCTACTATATTCGGTATGCAACTGCACATATAGAGGAAACCCTTGAAGAGGTAGTTCAGGTTGTGTTTAACATGTGGATAGCAGCAGTGGTTAGGCCCAATTAGTTTTGCTATACACATTTATTTTTTTTAGTCAAGTTTATGTCTAAGGCTAATTAATTTTGAAATTTTAACTTGTAAAGTAGGTAAAGTTATAGATTTTTTATGGCATCGGGTTTAGGGTATTGGTAGATATAAGAAATTAAAGATATTTGGATTGTAATTTTAATATAAATAATGACTCAATTGTTTTTTATTATTGGCTGGCTTGTATATATATTTGATTGCTTTGTATTTGCAGGGGGCTGCCAACTTTTAAAAAGACACATCATAAATAATTGACAGTTATTTAAAAAGAAACGTCAAGTATATGTTTACTTGACGGTTATTTCAAAATAACCGTCAAGTATGTATATTTATTTGACGGTTATTATAAAATATCTGTCAAGTATTTGGCACACAGAATTTGCGAAAACATATTTGATAGTTGTTTTGAAATAATCGTCAAATATTACTAAATACTTGATGGTTATTTTTAAATAACAATCAAGTATATTGCTGCAGTATATGGGTGTTTAAGTGATTACTTGACGGTTATCTTGAAAATAACCGTCAAGTAATCTCTAAAATATTTGATAGTTTTTTAACCGTCAAATAAATATATGGCGCCCCATTACTTGACAATTAAAAACTGTTAAATAATTTCTAAAATAACCATCAAGTAAGGGGGTATTCTGTAGTAGTGAATGATTTAAAAAATTATTGACTTTAATTGATATACATATGTGTGTGTGTGGGTGTGTGTGTGTTATGACATTACATACTATGGAAATGTAAAAAAGTAGTGATAATTGTGAAAGAGCATGATCATAGGGGGTGAGAGTTCACCTAGGATATGTGGGGATATGTGTGTGTGGAGGATACGTGAGAGAAAAATTCATATGGTTGGGCTGACACCATGAGACATCCGATACAGCCTTATACAGGCTGGTACCATAGATAATCTGGTATAACATACTATAGGGCCATTACTATGGGACATTCGGCAGTCTAGCACTCCCTAGTATTCGTTAGGGTACAATTAGGAGTCAGCAATGCCTCTATCACAAGTGTGTGAAGAGGGAAACCATAGTCCATAGGTAGGTTAGATTACCTTTGGCCAGGTGTTTCTACCACCGAAAGTGTGCTCGAGTCAACAAGTGGTTGATCTAGAAGAGCCTATGGTTTCATGTTAGGGAGCATTGGAGGTTTGGTAGCTAAATGATCATGCTAGTATGTATTTGTGTGGAATTCCTTTGAGAAAATGACATATCTTCTTATTTTGATATATCTATGTGATATTATATTAGTTTTGATATTTTGGCATGGTTACTTGTGGAAATAGACATTTAATGAACTATATTGGTTACTGAAATTTTTATCTCACCAGTGGTTATTCACATTTTTCAGGTTCTAGTACTAGTAGGTCGAAGGGAAATGACATTAGCTAAGTAGAGATCTCTCACTAAGCCTTTATAAGGTTCAGGTGTAATGAAGTTGTTGTTATTAGTCATGAATATGTATAAGTTGCCTTAGGAATCAAATCATGTGCATAATATGTTGAATATAATGTGTTTGATTATTTTTGATTTCCCTATCCCTTATATATGTGTGAATGGTAAAATGATTGGATGGCCTAGTGGAAGAATGTATATGTGTGTGAATATGTGATGCTTGAAGTGGATGGATAATGATTTGGCAATGTATGAGATTAAAGAAATGAAAATGAGATTTAGCCGGAAAGTATGAGATGGGCAGGTTACAAGCCAAATATGAGTATGTGTGTTATATTGTGTATGTGTATGGTCAATCAGGTGTGTATTGTCTATTTGGATATGGCCAGGGCCCAAAAAGTGGCTAATAACAATTGGTTCGAATTGAAATACTTAAGTGACAAAATTTTAGCAGAAAATGATCAAAATGCACTTGGGTGTCTAATTTTTGGTAGAAATATCAGATTGAGATGAAACTAGTGTCATTAGGTAGATTTCGAAACAAACTACATATGGGCATTTGAACCATACTAATCAAATATTATATGTGGAAATGGCGTGCATCTGAAGCTCGCCTCAGAAATTGTAAAAATGACAGCAATTTCAGGTGTGTGCACTATGGCGCGTGTACCTGTATGCCACAACACACAACATAAAGAGAGTGACTATGGTCTCTGTGGCACATGTTGTGGTGCATGTGGCACCAGCCATAGCACATGGTGCCAAATTTCACTTTGTTTTTCTGATTTGCACATGTTTTCTTGATCTTGGATGCACATAGTCTTGTTACTTCCACTGTGCATAACATTTTGTGATTTAAGTGATTTATAAAATGATTTATGGAAATTTTTTATTAGGATCCTAATGTTTTCAGTATTTTCAAAGTAAATGATTTTGATTTGATTAGTGAGATTGTAGTGGAGCGTATGGTAATTCAGTTAGAGTATTACAATGCTTGTCTACACTTGTGTCTTATGAGGCTCTTTTCCTTTAGTCATTTTAATACCTTGGATGAATTAAATATTTTCTATCTTAGTCTAATTAAATAGATGCCACACTATGATTATTTGATTTAATTGTGATTTAGGTGGATTAGTGTGACAAATAAAGACATAACTGAAGTGACATTTTACATGAAAGAGACTTGTGTCTCAAGCCTTGGCTAATCACTTGAGGAGCTTTAATGGACATGATTCAGACCTGGAATGAGAGGCATTATTGGTTGTGATTTTTAAGGCTTAGAGAGGCACACATGAGTTTTTCATGCACTTGAACACAAGGGATTAAATTGGCTTCAACTTGGCTTGACTTGTTCAAAGATTGTTACAATTTAGTTGAGAAGAGGCAAGTAGGATGTGAATTTCAAGGCTGATTAGGGAATACAAGAGCTTGTCATGATCATGAACATATGAGATTAAAAGAGCAATATTGAAATTATCACCCTAATTAACTCATAACCTAGACTATCCTTAACCTCATTTGATCCTAATGACTTGTAATTAGTTTTATGGCAACTTGTTTAGCAAGTCACTCACTCTCAATTTTGTCCAACATATTTAGAGAGGCTTAGGATTGATTTTTCATATCATTCGCTCATATTTTCATATTTTCATCTTCAAGTTCTTCAAATTCTCTCGCTTGTCTCTCTGCACTTCCACTCTCTCTTCTCCATATCTCTCAATGTAGCTATCCAAATTTCACCAAATTCACCTCATTCTCTTCCTCTCTTCTTCCTATACATAACCTAATAGTGTCCACAAAGATCTAAGATTACTTTCTTTGGGCGAAGTTCATAGGAAGATTGGCCATGATTTTAGAGCTTCAACTTGAGTTTCACTTGAACATGAAAGGCTAAATTCTTGAAGGAGCTACTATGAGGAAGAAGAAACTTTAAGTTTGTATTAATCTCTAGCTAGTTTTAAATTTCTCTCTCTACTTTCTCTCCCTAGAATTACAAATTTGTATGACTCTTTGATCTTGTAATTCAAGTGATAATTCATATGATTGAGAGATGCTTGTTATAATTAGAGTTTGGTTATGTTAACTGCATAATTTTGGCCTCATGAAGTTAATTCATAATCTTGGTTTAGCTTGAGGAGTTTAACATGTTTTCTTCCTTGTCATAATCTTGCCGACTTTAGCGCATATGAATATCTTCATGAATCATATCTTAAACATGTTGATTCCTTCATATGAGCTTGACCTAATTGACTCAAGTTTGTAACACTTTAGTTAGGCTTAATGCTAGCTATGTTTTGGCACACTCTAAGATCATAATCTTGAATTAAGGTTGTGTAACATCTTGAATTTCAATCCTAAGAACTAGTTCCTAATAAGGGATAAATTAGTAATTAAGGGATTGATTGTGGTTTTTGATGTTGAGTTGATGTTTTGTGCTGTTTAGGTGTTATATTGATAGGATGAAAGGGTAGAGAGGCAATCCAGGATAGAACGCACAAGCACAAGTAAGAATTTTCTCACTGTACCACGTGCCATGGTGGAAACTGGATGCGCCGTGGCACACTGTCCAGAAATCACTTAAAGTTAATGTGAACAGCTTGTGAAAACATAAGGGAGAAGACTAGAGATGCGTTTAGAGAGCAAGAGGAAGCCATCTCTGCTATGGCAAGCCATAGTTGGAGCTCGGGAGTCTGCTTTGATTGATAACTTGCTAGGTAAGTATCGTGCAATCCTAAGCTTCAATTCTACCCTTTTTCATTGAATTTTATCAGTTGAGAAATTGAACCATGAGATTCTGAGGTGTTATAATCTAAAAGAAAGGATTAAAATGGGATATCAAATACAGAACTAAGGTTTTGTGACTAGTATAGAGTTAAATGGTTAAGCTTTTTGAATTTAGGCTCAAAATGACCTAAAGTTAGGTCAATAGGGTGAATTTGGTGGAATGAATGAATGAAGAAGTTGTTATGATTGTTTGAGTAGCCTATAAGGCTAATGACTATGAATAATGGATATGTGAATTGTGCTGAGAATTGACTGAGGGGTACTGTGTTATATAGATTGAGCACCTCTGAGGTTTCTCATGAGAATCTATGCCCCTGGGAGCTTAGTGTGATTGGTAACCCTCAATAGTAACGGTTAAAGGTAACTGAAGTAACCCTTTTACTTATTTATTTGTGAAATTATTTGCAAGTATTTTGATGTAACTATGTGTATTGTATTGTGAACTAATAAAGTAGCAACATATGAAAGTATATGCATGCAGGCGTGTGAGTATTGATTGAAATGAATTTGAGAAGTGACACATGCACTGACACGGATCGCATTCGTGAGACATACCTGGATTATGGTAGGGGGAAATACGGTCTTACCGTGAGGAGGTCCAGGAAGTCCTGATAATTTAGAGCATAGAGCTTGACTCCGCTAGGACGGACCTAGGAGAAGAAATCCTAATGATCTAGAGCGTAGAGCTTGACTCCGCCATGATGGACTTAGGATATTGAATGATCCACAAGATTACCTTAGACTAGGTAGGGGGCCATGGTCCTACTTTATATAAGGCTAAGAAGTCTTGATGATCCAGAGTGTAGAGCTTAACTCCACCATGACAAACCTAAAAGACCACCCATATTAAAATGTCCTAGTCTGAGCAGTGGTAGGTGGGCCCTGTTCCTGGTGACTAGAGGGCCTGGTTTGAGTGTAGAGTTTACTCTACTAGGGGAAACTAGGACTGTATTGCATGAGCATAAAGAGATCGATGACCTGTATATGCATATGTTACTTTTTTATGACTATACATGCTACTTTATCGCTTGTTTATGATTTTTCTTACTAACCGGTAATTAGGATTACTTTCGAGTTACTGGGACGTATGTCTCACTCCGTTACTTTTGAACATAAGTGAAGAGAGCTTGAGAAGGATAGGAAAGGAAGCAAGGAAAGAGTAGCCTCGATCAATAGTAGTATGACTACCTACGAGTAGACATGAATGTCTAAAGTTGTTAATTATCGAATTAAGTTGGCAACTAAGATGCATATATGTATGTGAATATGAGAAAGTAGGATGTATGTGAAACTTGCTTGTATATATGTATATGATATTCCATTGTGCCGAGGGTGCCCCTGTTAAGGGTACGTGGGTAGGCTTAAATGTGACACAAGCAAGTGTATGGTGTTGTAACTTGTTCCATTAGAGTATATATGTGTTGATTATGATGGATTATGTGAATTAAATGTGTATTGTGTTAATTATATGAAAACTTGACACAAATGGTAAGGCAGAGCCCCATTTGAAAGAATCGAGTACATTTGTGATTACCGACCATATGGTAAGGTGGATCCCCATATGTGAGAGTTGAAGCATGGAAAGTGGAACAAGTCTAATTTTATATGTGAATTTGAGTTATATATGTGTTTCCTCAGATAAGACCACAAGTGTGTAATATGGCTTTAAGAGGCCAAAATGAGCTATTGATGTAATATTTGATATGTATGATGTTAATCAAGTGTATGTGGTCCTTCTGGACTTGGTTTAGGACCTGAAGTGGTCTAATGGGATAAGGAATGAGAATGAGCACTTAGGGTGTAAGTTTTTGAAAGAAAAAGTGACTTTTACACCGGGTGTCCAATTTTAGATTGGACTGTTAGATTGAGTACAAACTTGTTCCATTAGCTAGTACACGTCATAAGCTTCATGTAGACACTTGAATCACTCCAGTTGGATCTCGAATGTAAAAATGGTGCACACCAAAAGTTCATCATTTTTGCTATCAAAATGACAATAGAATTTCAGACAGGCGCCGTGGCACATGATGCAGTCAGAAATAAAGCATGTGGTTCTGTGCCACATGCCACGACACTCGTGTTGCATGTCGTTGTATGGTCCTTTTGCAGGGTTATAAAGTTGTGGCTTTTTGAGTCATTCGTTTATATTGACGCTTCTGTTAACCCTTTTATATGAATATATATTTTAAGACGTCAGGATCCCATGACTTTGAAAATAAATAAAGGGCTATTACTAATTTTGATATGATTGATTATGTGTGAAATGGTAACGTACGGGTTGAGATAGGACTATACAATCCAGACTCGAGGACTTCACAGGTTGGTCAAGTGATTAGCTAAGTCTTGGTAAATTTAACTAAGTGACTTGAATTAAAGAGAAGAGAAAGGAGACCACACTAGCCAGATTGTAATCAAACAATGATAGGTGACCAAATCCACATAGGAGTTCCTACTTCTAATAGGTTTACACACACTTATTCCATTTCCTTTAGAATTAGGTTAAATAGCTTAATTAGTTTTGAGCTCAAATCTACCCAAATTGCCTTTAATTTGTAGCACATTTCAAACCTAAAATTTCAACTAAGCCTCCTCATAAAAGAATGACCTAGGTTCACAGTATCACCACATTAATGTAACTTAGTATTATTTTGCTAAGGTAGCGACAACCTTAGTCACTCCAAAAGGTCTTTATTTTGAAAAAAATAAAAACCATTTTTTATCAGCTCTTAGTTTTGTGAAGCCCCTTACTTTTCATATTCTCCCTTGATAGTCTAAGACCCAAAACTAAGACCCTCGCCACTAACTACCTCCAAGCTTATTGAGATGCTATCAAATGTCTGAGAAGCCAGCTACGCCACCGTCAAAGAACTCCATTTAGCAGCATCACCCGTCCTATCGTACTTTTGGCAGAATCATCATGCATCATCTCTTCATCTTCTAAGAACCATTAACGCCACGTCTTCCTGTTCTGCTGCGTCTTCTCCATTTTGCCACATCTTCTCCATTTACCTTCATTTTTCTTTATCCATTTATAGAGCTAAGTCTTTAGATCTCAAGTGCATCTTCTACACTCTTTAGATCTGAATTTCTTCTATGGCCTTCTAAGTAAGAAAGAAGATGGAGTTTGGGCTCTTGATCTCTAAGGTTAGGGTTCTTGAATAGTCTACTTTCAACTTATTGAACTCTCACTATCTTTGTATCTCTCTAGATTTTAGGTTATGGTTATAATAAATAAGGTCTCTGAGCTTTTACATGTCTTCTTTAATTCAATCTTTTGTCTAGTAATTTATGTGTTAGAATTTTGGTTGTGGGTCATATCTGTGGCAATGACTTGTTCTCTAACGGCTTCCTTTAATACACAACATCACCTTTTTAAGTATATGGTTGACGCAATGGCTCCTTCATGGTAACTCCTGGCATGATCTTTCTTTCCTGTACCTTAACAGACTAGCCTCTCTTACTAGTTTCCTTAACGAATAAAACCATTTTTCATAATTATATTTGCTTATGGGTTTAAGTTTAAGTCTAAATGAAATTAAAACGGACTAACTTGAATATGTAATTAGTAAGATTTTTAGGTTTTGAATTTGATAAAATTCTAGATTATGTAGAATTTGGTTTTGAATATGTGAAGGTAAACAATGGTGAGAAGCAGCTCTGAAGAAGGGTACCTTTGATATGCAATTTATACAAGGGTACTTTGGACATTTTGTATTTATTTTATCATATTTTGAATCTGATAAAAATGTTCTTATAATTTAAATTGAAAATGAATGGTGACTTTGCTCTTTGAACTTCTGTTACTTGTTATAGTGTATGATGTATATTGATAGGATATTTTAAATTATAATTTTCTTAAAGTTGAATTAATGTAATTTCCATAAACAATTCCTTTTTCTAGCCATAATATAAGAAGTTAAACACTTGAATACTTATCATTTTTAAGGATATATCATTGTTGGTTGCAACTCTTAATTGCATTTTCATAGGGTGAAGACCAGCAAAGAGGCTAAGCGTATGGCTCTGATAGGGACTTTATTCTCATTTGTTAGTTAGGTATATCTTCCATGATGATGCTTGCCTGCATGTATAGTTTTTTTATTAAGTTTTAATATAAATTTTTATGCATTCTTGAACACTAATATTTGAGCATGCTGGTTTGACATATTAATAGTTGCTGGTTTTCTTGTATATAGCTTTATGCGTGATATTTCAAGATTGTACCAAAAATTACTATTTGACATAACTTTCTTTGGTACTTTAACTCTGAAGCTATTGCTTATGGATTCTTAATTTTAATTTTTCCTAGTCTATACAATTTTGTTTCATTTGGCTTTGAGACTTAGGCATCTTTGTAGTGCTCCAATAATGTTTTGAAATTGGTTCTAGTTCCTTGTATAATTTACAATTGCTTTTAGCTCCTTGTATAATCTTGTAGGACTTACTCTCACTAGCTAAAAAGCATGGATGAAAAGCATTAAGCTGTATTGAGCATGCTTTATCTAATATTAGTCTTCTTGTAAATCAAATTTAATATGGCCCTATTAGTCAATTACCTTATATAGATGTTTACTCAAGATCTTATTGTCTTTATATTCGATTTCTTAATACGTTTGTTTATGTGCTATTGGGTGGGTTGATATGAATACATGTGATCTTTTCCTTAAATATGTTACCCCCATTTTTATCCATAATCCTTGAATATTTTCTTGTTTAGCATTTTTTGTTAGTTTAGCTTTGTAATTTATTCTTGAGATTGATTTGATGCTATTTTCACTTTACTTTTACAGGGAGAAAACTACTTTGAGATTGATCATTTGAGTGTGCTTAGAAAAGGATTTGAAGGCTTTGTCTAAAGGTTGAAGCATTGAATCTTGGATTTTGGCCTAACAATTAGGTAACACTTGGTCCTTATTTAGTTGTATACAACCTAGACTTTTTACTAGTATGTTGTAAAATTTTTATTGTGCTGTTGCTCTTATAATAAATATTGGGCCGTGCTTTTCTAGCAAGAAATTTTTATCATGTGTTGTTGTGACGGTACAGGCTCTTCATATAATAGAATATAATTTGCGCATTTTGTTAAAGCAGATAATTTGTTCCCGAGTTCATTAGACAGGATAATATTTGGAATAATTAGTCTGCATTCAACATTATTATGTTAATAATTTTATGGGTTTTATGCACTTAGGCAAGATGGTTTTAGATTCTCTTTAGTATTTATAATTTTGTACTGTTTATTTTTGCATGTTGGTACGAGGCAACTTTTGTTGTTTTAAATTTTTTTTCTTACAATGTAATGTTTAGAATATTAGATTAAATATTTTTCACTCATTTTATGATTAGAGTAGTTGATTGAGATTGTGGTTACCAAATCCACAAGTACATTGTATGTTTAATTTTAAATGGAAGCCTATATTTTCATCATGTTGTGGTGTTCAATTTATTTTGCAGGTTGAATACATGTGTTACAAGTTTTGTATTATTGTCTAAGGATATTGGAGTATGATGATATTGTTGGATTATTTATTTGCAAATGAGTTTCAATAAAAATGTAAAGGATGAAATTTTTATTTGAAAAAAAAAAGGGAACGCTTTTGAGAGAAGCACCCCCCATCTTAAAAGCCTCTCATAAGAGCGCTTTTGTAAGAAAGTGCTCTCGTAAAAGCATTTAAGCCTTTATTAGAACTCAACTTGGGGAAGCCTATAGGAGCGCTTTCCCTAAAAGCGCTCCTATAAGACATCCTTATATGAGCGCTTCTGAAGTGCTCCGTATATATGAGAGCGCTAGCTACAGGAGCACTTTTGAAGTGCTCCTGTAGAACGAAAATAAGCGCTCCCATAGAGTACTTTGTAGTGGCGATTATCATACTTTTAAAAAAGTAAGTTGGAGTTTTTCACTCATTATATTTAGTTTCCAAACATATATATTTCTCACATTCATTCCATACTCTCTTCTTAGAGTTGTGGTATTATATAGCACTGCGACTAACAAGAGTGTGTCACCCAAGATGAGGGCATTCAACTCTTATGAGAAATGGGCCATTGATAAGGTATTCATTTAATTGGCTAAGTTTAATCAAGAAATCGTGTCATGTTTTACAATTTCATTTATATATGATTTTTTTGATAATGTCCACTCCAGCCATATTAGAGCAATGACTATTATTATTGCTTGATGAAGTTCTTAAAGGTATATATTAAATTCAATTACACTTCAATTATAAATTTTAACTAACTTCAAATAGCTACCTATTAACTTGAATTTTTGTGACTATTTGCTCAAAGTATTTCGAGGATGTCTATTGCATTCGTTATACAGTTGCACATGTAGATGAAATCCTTGAAGAGGTGGCCCAATGTGTTCTCAATATGTGGATAGCGATAGCAATTAGGCCGACACAATAGTTAGGTAGGTATATATATTTTACATATTACATTTTTTGGCTAGTTTTTTTGGCTTAGGTCACTTAGTTTTGGAGCTTTAATTTGTTTGCAAATTAGCTATAAGTATAGATTGTTTAGGTTTTAGGGCTAAAAGTATAGAAATTTTAATGTTACCTAGATAGTAAATAAATATTATTAGAAACATTTATTGTATTATTTCTGGTTGCTGGCTGCATATTTTGTTTGTATCTATGCATATTAGGGGGCTATTTGGAAAGTAGCTTCCCTAATAAAAAACTGCCATAAATACTTGATGGTTATTTCAAAATAACGGTCAAGTTTTTATAAACTTGACATTTGTTTTCAAATAAGCTGCAAGTATATGTGAATACTTGTCAGTTATTTAGAAATAACTGCCAGGTTTTGCCACAAAACCTTACAATTATTTCCAAATAACTGACAAGTATTCACAAATACTTGATGCTTATTTAAAAACAAACATCAATTATTTGCTTACAGAAGCACATTTGTATTCAAATACTTGATGGTTTGTTCTAAATAACCATCAAGTAATCCCTTAATACTTGATAGTTTGTAATCGTCAAGTAAGGGTTGCTTTAATATATGTCGCACCCTTACTCAATGGTTAATAACCATCAATTATTGGCAAAAATAAGCATCAAGTATGGGGTCTTTTATGGTAGTAGTTAATCATAATTAACTACCTAATCACTTTTACTTAATCAACTTAGGTCCTAATCATTCTCTTCATACCTCTCAACACTTCTACTAACTTTAATATACTCCAAATCAAACTTCTACTTTTTTTAAACTTCCTATTTTAGGTCAAATTAAGCCTATAACCTCATAACTCAACCAAAAATCACAAAACTAGTCTCAAAACCTTAGTTTAACTTCTGAGAACCTTTTTATTATGAAAGGGTAAGAAATAAACTCCTTAAAACTTCCTGATTCAATTTCTCTATATCCCAAAAGAAATTAGGATAAAATAAGAGCTAAGGGCAGTACAAAACTTACCCGGTAAGCAACTAGTAAGAACTACATTCTAGTGCTCCAAGATCTCTTACCTTAACAGACCTCACATACTTCTCCTCCTCTTTCATTCCTTTTCTCCTTCTCCTTTCTGCTTTCACGGGCTAACTCACATATACTTATCTAATTTTCTGTGCCATATGGCATAATGCATGCGACGTATGCCACAGCATGTAATATGGTCAGAAACTTCTCACTGTGACTCACACACTTCATGTCAGATCGCTATTCTTCCACTCAATCCTAACTATTTAAAACTCCAGCATGTCAAAATATCATTTTTACCATCCAAAATCCTGATTATTCAGTTGATCCACTAATTTGCTAACTTACCCCTAATTAGTAATTAGTTTCTGGATTTAAAACTTAGGATGTTAAATGCTGGGCTTTGTAACATCCTGAATTTTTAATTCTGTATTAATGACTGATTAGTGAATGAATTAGTAATTTAACATGGGATTAAGGTTCTGAGTGTTGAAGTGTTATATTGACTCATTGGGATGTTATATGAACAGATATGAGTAGAAGAGCAGAGTCCTAAAGCAGAATCTGTGAGCATGTGAGGATTTCCCTCACTGTGCCACATGCCGTGGGCGGGGATAGATGTTTCACACCGTATGGAGCAGAAATCAGATTAATAGGGACGTGTCTAGCTCGTGAAACAGAAGGGAGAAACATGAGATAAGAGCTCAAACGTGGAGAAGAAGGGGACATCTACTAGGGAAAGCTAAATTAGGAATAAGGATGGCATCTCTAACTTATAACTTATCGGGTAAGTCACGTACTACCTTAACCTCTGATTCTAACCTATTTTCTCTTAGTTTTAACTACTGAGAACTTGAATTCAAGAGTTTTAAGGAGTTAATTTCTTACCTTATAGTAATAGAAGGTTCTTCGAAACTAAGCTAGTGCTTTGTGATTGGTTGGAGTCAAAATGATAAAGCTTTGAAGCTATAAGCAAGATTTGCCCCAATCTCGAGAGAGTAGTGAGAGACAGTTGCTAGAAAATGTTAAAGCTTGAAATAAGGGGTAATCAATGATAATGTGTGTAATGGAGTGTGAAATGTGGATTTGATAGCATTAAGTGCTTAAATGTGATAATTGGCACTTTTAGTCAATAGAGGAATTGACTCTGAATGCCAATTTTGTGTAGATTCTAGTGTGTGATGCACGAATTACAAGAAAGGAGCTTGAATAGGGTTGAAATTACACAGGTAACCCTTCCTATAAAATAGAAAGGTTGAAGTAACCATATTGTTTATTGTGTTTATTAAATATTATAACTATGTAGAAGTAAATATAAATGAGAAAGTTGTTGTTTTATGAGTCTTATGTATGAGTTGATATTGTAAATGATTTTAGCATGAAAATCGATTTCTAAAAGGATATTGATTTTGATTGATACATATATACTTTGTATAAAAGTGTGTGATGTGGAAATGCAAAGAAAAGTAGTGGAAATTGTGAAAAAGGAAAATTGTGAAAAAGCATGATCATAGGGGGTGGAAGTTCACCCAGGATATGTGGGATGTGTGTGTGTGGAGATATGTGAGTGAAAAATCCATATGGTCAGGCTGGAACCATAGGACATCCAGTACAGAATATTATGGGACTGTTACCTTGGGACATCTGGGCAGTCTTGCAACTCCCTAGTGCCCGATAAGGTGTGGTTAGGAGTTAATGATGCCTCTATCACAAGTGGGTGAAGAGGGAAAACCATAGTCCATAGGTAGGTTAGATTACCTTTGGCCGGGTGTTTTTACCACTAAAAGTATACTCAGGTCAACAAGTGGTTGATCTAGGAGAGCCTGTGGTTTTAGGAGAAGCCAAGCAATGGATGGAATGCCTCGAGATAATATTCAAGGTGGTGACCTACACTTCAGACTAAAGAGTGACTTTAGCCATAGTCCAGTTGGTCAGGGTAGTTAAGAGATGGTGGGATTCAGTGAGGCTAATTGGTGGTGTGAGGTATTCTTGGGAAGGATTCAAGAAGGTATTCTTCGACTATTACTTTCCAGTATCTTTTCATACTAAGAAAAAGGAAGAATTCTATGTGTTCAAGCAGGGGGACTTAGATGAAAAGGAATTCATAAAGAAGTTTAACAACTTATCAGCCTATTCTACATATCTGCAGCACCACAATGACACCAGGTGGAAGGCAGAATGGTTTCTAAAGAAGATGCGTCTAAAGTATAGGCAGCAAACTACTTTGTTCGACATCACCACTTATGAGGACATGTGCCATAAGTTGAGGACATCTGTGAAGAGAGTCAAAGAAGAAGAGGTTGAGAAGAAGAGGGACAGTACGGGAAGATTTATACCTTCTTTAGGTCCGTCAGGTGGTGTATTGAAGAAGCCTGTGTATAGCTCGAGCAGTTCTGGAGCTTCTAGGAAGAGGAGTTTTAGTAAAGGTTCCCAGACTCAATCAGTTCAAAGAGGATCTATGCAGACGAGTACTGGTTGGGCCTCCACAACCTTCAAGGCAAGCCTCAAACACACCAGCTCCTACCTTTAGCACTAGAAGGTCACCCCAGTATAGTATCTACGGTAGATTCCATGTGGGAAGATGTTGGTCCTATTTTAAGTATGCAAAACCGGGCTATATTGCCAGGTATTGTCCCGAAGGTGGAGTTGAGATAGTAGAGTAGCGAGCTATGATTCCAGGACGAGTATTTGCTGTGATACAAGAAGAGGCCAGAGCATCTCTAAACCTAATCAAAGGTATTATTTCTGTCTGTGGTAATAGAATTGAAGATTTATTTGATTTGGGAGCTATACATTCTTTCGTCTCAGAAGAATGTGTAGTTAGACTGAAGTTAGAATTGGAAGAGCTACCTGTGATAATTAAAGTGACTACGTCTTCTGGATCCTCAAGTTTTACTAGCAGAGCATGTCAGAGAGTTGAGATTGTATTTGAGGATCAAATATCTGTGATCAATTTGATCTGCATACCCATGAAAGGGATTGATGTGATAGTTGGCATAGATTGGCTAGCAGCTAATAATACTATACTAGACTATGCTAAGAAGCTAGTGTCTTTACCAGTGTTGTTGGCAAGAACTAGTTCTGTTGAACAATCTAGATTTTTATCAGTTGTGTAAGCTGAGAAGCTAATCAACCAAGGATGCGATGCCTATATGGTAGTTTATGTGACTAGTAGTGTATATAATAGGGGTATTGAGAAGATTGGAGTAGTAAGTGAATTTCCCAAGGTATTTTCTGAGGAGATATCTGGATTACCTCCGAAAAGAGAAGTTGAATTTTCAATAGATTTGATTCTTGGTAAAGAACCAATTTCTAAAGCCCCTTATCGGATGTCACCCTTAGAGTTGAATGAGTTAAAGAAGCAGATTGAAGATTTGCTTGATAGGGTTTCATCAGACCAAGCATATTACCTTGGGGTTTGCTAGTGTTGTTTGTGAGAAAGAAGGATGGCAGTTTGTGACTGTGCATCGATTACCAGTAGTTGAATAAGGTAACAGTGAAGAATAAGTACCCTTTGCCTAGGATTGATGATTTTTTAGATCAGTTGGCCGGAGCCTTAGTCTTTTCTCAGATTGACTTGAGGTTAAGGTATCATCATTTGAAGGTTTTTGAGAAAGATGTACCTAAGATAGCTTTTCGTATGCGTTATAGGAATTATGAGCTCCTTATCATGCCATTTGGTTTGACCAATGCACTCGTAGATTACATGAACCGTATCTTTAGACCATATTTAGACCAGTTTATTATGGTTTTTATTGATGACATTCTGGTTTATTCAAAAGATGAGGAACAGCATGCCAAGCATCTTTGGATAGTCCTCCAAATTCTTAAGGAGAACAAGTTATATGCCAAGCTCAGTAAGTATGAGTTTTGGCTTAAGGAAGTTAGATTCTTAGGCCATGTAGTGTCAGCAGATGGGATTTCTATTGATCCACATAAAGTTAATGCTGTGTTGAAATGGGAGTGACCTAGTTCAGTTATGGAGATTCAAAGTTTTCTAGGATTAACTGGATATTACTAAAGGTTTATACAAGGTTTCTCTCAGATTGCTTCCCCGTTGACAAAGTTGACTTGGAAAGATCAACCTTTTATCTGGGATGATGGGTGTGAGACTATAGTTCATAAGCTAAAAGAGAAATTGACTACTGCACCTATATTAATAATTCTAAATTCAAGATTTCCATATGTAGTGTACATTGATGCTTCTCTAAGAGGTTTAGGTTGTGTACTGATGCAAGATAGGCGAGTAGTAGCATATATATCAAGACAACTCAGGCCATATGAAGAAAATTACCCAGCTCATGACCTAGAACTTGCAATAGTAGTTTTAGCACTAAAGATTTGGTGTCATTACCTGTTCAGTTTAGTGTTTAGCATGTTGAGTGATCATAAAAGTTTAAAGTATCTGATAGATCAGAATGAGTTGAATATAGGGTAGAGAAGATGGATAGAATTACTTAAAGATTATAACTTTGAGTTGAAATACCCATTCGGGGAAAGCTAATATGTTAGCTAATGCGTTGAGTAGGAAGACGCTACATATAGCTAGTTTGATGGTCTAAGAGCACAATCTGATAGAGTCTTTCGTCGATTCTCACCAAGATACACCATTGAAAGCTTTAGTTGGTGCTTATACTACTGTGATTAGTGGTGATTTTTGGAAAGAGTTAAGAATGGCACAGTTGAAAGATGAGTATCTTTTGAGGATTCAGAAGAGGTTGTGTCGAATCTGACTAAGGATTTCAGCTTCAATGATGATGGATTCGTGGTATACCAAGATAGAATTTGTGTGCCTAGTGATGAAGACTTGAGAAGGGTGATTCTGAATAAAGCACACTGTAGTAAGTATACTATTCACCTGGGAGCTATGAAGATGTATCAGGACGTTAAGCGTTATTGGTGGTGGCCAAGAATGAAAAGAGAGATGACTGAGTTTGTAGCATAGTGCTTGGCTTGTCAGAAAGTGAAGATCGAGCATCAAAGACTGACTGGGACATTACAACCATTAGAAATACCTTAGTGGAAATGGGATAGCATTTCCATAAATTTCATCTTTGAATTGCTAAGAACTCAGTCGGGGCATAATGTTATATAGGTAATTGTTGACCGATTGATGAAGTCAGCTCACTTCTTAGCCATCAGGATCAGTGATTCTTTAGAGAAGTTGGCTAAGATTATATTCATGAGGTTATACATTTACATGGAGTGCGTAAGGATATAGTCTCTGATCGAGATTTGAGATTCACATCCAGGTTTTGGGGAGCATCACAAGAGCCATGGGTACTACTTTGAAGTTTAGTACTGCTTATTATCCTCAGACTCATGAGCAAATTGAGCAAACTATTCAAACTCTAGAGGACATGTTGCGATCTTGTGTGCTAAAGTTGCATGGTAGTTGGGATAGCTACTTGCCATTAACTGAATTTGCGTATAACAATAGTTATCATTCCAGCATTCAAATATAGTTTGTTGTATTTATTAACTATTATAACTATGTAAAAGTAAATATAAATGAGAAAGTTGTTGTTTTATGAGCTTTATACATGATATGATATTGTAAATGATTTTAGCATGAAAATAAAGTTGTAAAAGGATATTGATTTTGATTGATACATATATGCTATGTATAAAAGTGTGTGATGTGGAAATGTAAAGAAAACCAATGGAAATTGTGAAAAAGCATGATCATAGAGGGTGGGAGTTCACCCAGGATATGTGGGGATATGCGTGTGTGGAGATATATGAGTGAAAAATTCATATGGTCGAGCTAGCACCATGGGACATTCGGTGCAGCATTATATGGGCTGTTACCATAGGTAATCCGGTACAGCATATTATGGGACTATTACCATGAGACATCTGGGCAGTCTGGTAACTCTCTAGTGCCTGACAGGGTATGGTTAGGAGTCAACAACGCCTCTATCACTAGTAGGTGAAGAAGGAAAATCATAGTCCATAGGTGGGTTAGATTATCTTTGGCCGAGTGTTTTTACTACCAAAAGTGTGTTCGGGTCAGCAAGTGGTTGATTTAAGAGAGCCTATGGTTTTATGTCAGGGAGCATTAGAGGTTCGGTGGCTAGATGATCATGCTAGTGTGTATTTATGTGGAAAAACTCTTGAAAAGATGATATTTCTTCATACTTTGATACATATGTGATATTACCTTAGTTTTTATACTTTAGCATGGTTATTTGTGGTAATAGACATTTAATGAACTATATTGGTTATTGAGATTTTTATCTCACCCGTGGTTATTTACATTTTTCAGGTTCTGGTACTAATAGATCAAAGGGAAAGGATGTAGGTTGACTTAGCATCTCTCGCTTAAGTCTTTGTAAGAATTGGTATATTGAATTTATTGCTAGTGGTTGTAACATGTATAAGTTGCCTTAGGACTTGAGCATGTGTATATTGTGGTAAATGTTGTGTTTTGTGATTTTGAGCTCCCTAGCCCTTATATATGTGTGAATGATAAAATGACTAGATAGGCTAGTGGATGAATGTAATTGTGTGTGAATATGAGATGTGTGGAGATTATATGTGATGAATTGGCCATGTATGAGATAAAGAAATGAAAATGTGATTTTGGCCTAAAGGGTAAAATGAGTGATTTATAGGCCAAATATATGTATGTGTATCATATTATGTGTGTGTGCTATTAATCAGGTGTGTATTGTCCATTTAGACTTAGTCAAAGCCCAAAAAGTGGCTAATGACAATTAGTTTCAAATTGAGACACTTAAGTGGCAAAATTTTTTCCAGAAAATGGTCAAATTGCACTTTGGTGTCCAATTTTTGATAGAAATATTAGATTGAGTTGAAACCAGTGTCATTAGTTAGATTTTGGAACAAGCTTCATATGGGCACTTGAACTATCTAAATCGGACATCGTATGTGGAAATGGCGTGCATCTGAATTTCATATCAAAAACTGCCATTTAAAAGCAAATTCAGGTGTGTGCACCATGATGCATGTACCCACATGCCACCACGCATGGCATAGAGCAATCGACTATGGCCTTTATGCCACATGTCGCGACACATGTAGCATGAGCCATGGTGCATGGTGCAAAATGTCACCTTGTTTTTCCAAGTTTGCACATATTTCCTTAATCTTTAATGCACAAAGACAAAATGCTTCTGCTGTGTATGTATTTGTGCAATAGGGTTTTATAATCCGAATGAGTTATGAAATGATATTTCTAAAAATCTTTTATTAGGATCCCAATGTTTTTAATATTTACAACTTAAATAATTTCAAAGTAATTAGATTAATTGTAGTAGAGCGTATGGTAATGTCAGTAAGGGCATTATAGGCTTCTAAAAGATTGTCATGATTGCAAAAGGGCAATGGGAAGAAAATCATTACTATCTTAAACCAACAGTGAGAAAAAGCACATCTATGTGTACTTATCAATTCTTCAGAGGTCAATGAGTATGAAAAAAAGCACAAAGAAGAGCTCAAAAGCCATAACCTAAATAGAAAATAATAATGGATTATTAATTGCACAATAAACATGTTATCCGTTGGTTGAAAGGGTTTGTTGATGAAATGTATAGTGCCAATCTCAGTTTAGTACATAAGAGATTGAGATGGTTGGAAAATAGGTTGACTAAGCATGTTATTTCTTACACTAGCTATGTCATCAATGGTTACACATTCTATACAAAATAACATGATGATTAGAGCATAATGCAAAATAGTGGTCTAGAAGCTGACCATGCACATTTCAAGTTCCAAGGATGATAATCCAATCTATGCAAAAATGTTATATTTTGAGGTAATTGAACATATTTGGAAGTTGGATTACATCACTTTTAGAATTCCAGTTTTTCAAGTGTAAGTATGTTAACCATAAAAAGGTTTGAAATTGTGGTAACCCAGAAATTTTAAATAAAATAAAATATTAGTTTGTGTTTTAATAGTAATTATATTAATTTTTAGAACAAATATGACAATATGGAGTGCTGGTGTAGTGGAAGAATGCATGTAACCTAACCATCAAGCCTAATTTTGAATCTAGATAAGGCCATAGGGAGTTTTATTTTTCTACCAATTTCTTTATAAAATTACTAAATTACCCTTATCCCAATTAGATTTTTTTCCTCTCTTTTATTCTTGTCTTCTTCGAGTCTTCTAGAGTAGAGAGAGAGCTGAGATCCTCCTTCTCAATCACTGGTCATATGCTGTTCATGTGAGTTGCCATTGCCGTCATCAGTGTGCCTATTGCTATTTCTTCCTCTACAACTACAAGTTCTTCCTCTGTTTCATTATTGTTCCTCCTCCTCTGTCACTACCTCAAGTATGTTCAACTTCTCTTCCCTTCTCCTTACTGTTTCGTGCGTGTGTAATTGATTGGGTGAGCTAAGATTTCTTTCTTCCTCTTGCTCGTCCTGTCATCACTGGTTTGTTCATTTTTCTTCATTCATGGTGACAGTCCCTCCTTTCCATTATTCATACATGAAGCTACCTCCTTCTTCCTCTGCTCGTGCCTGTGGGACCTTTAAGGTTAGAAACTTGATCTTATCTCCTTTCCCTAGAAAATTTCTGTATGTGTGAATAGATGAAGAGATGCAGTTAATGCTGAAAATTTATGTCCTGTAGATGTTGCTGTTGGTGCATGAATTTTTCTTCCTTAGTTTTGATCAGCTTTCTTCTTTTTCTTTACTTTATGGTTGTTGATTCATGTCTGAAATTTTACATCCTATAACTTGTTAATTTTTTGTGCGGGCATTTTTAATGGTTTAAGCTATAGGATTTTAGTGTGTTTGGCTACTGCCCGTGTGTTTTAGAGAATAAGAAATTCAAATGTTGAGCTGAAAATCCATCTAAAAGCTTGATACTAACCTACATACGGTCAAAATTTCTGGGATAAATTAACATGGTTGGAATGATTGATGTTGAAGAATTTGGTAGAATGAAGTTGGAAGAGAAGAGGTTAGATATGATAATGGGAGATTAGTGTTTATAAGATGCTTGTTAAAATGCTTGTTAGAAGTTATTAATCTATAAATTTAACTTGAAAGATGCAAAGGACATTTGATTATGAAATTAATAATATATGATTATTGAAATTCTTGGAGATTGATACCTTGTTGAGAAAATATTTAAATGCTAGAGTTGTTATGAGGGGAATGGGAAGGTATATTTGGTGCCTTGACAAAATGCTAATGAGAAATAGTTTTAGTATAAATCTTTGGTTTATAAGTTTCAAATTTATTATAGTTGGTTATCGGTGGGAATGTTAAAAAGGAATTTTTGTACTAGTTGAAGGTTGAATAGAATTTTAACATGATTTATAGGATATTTGGAAGAGGAGGAATTTTATTAAAGTTGAGAGGAGAAATTTGAACTCTGAAAATTTCAGGTAAGTGAATAGCATTCTATTTAATTATTTATTAACAATCTTTTATTGAAATATTTTATTTTTATCAATTATGTTAGTTTTAGAAATTTTGAAACAATGATGAAGGACGGTTACATTATGATATGTGCATTTATTTTTTTTCAAGAAATATATATTTCTAATATTGATGAAGGGACCTTTATTTATTGAATTTTAAAATTTCTCGGTTACACAATTAATGCAAGTTTGTACATTTCCTATAATGTATCAATTTAGCAAGTTTTACATATTTGAAGCAATTCATGCGAGTTTGATATTAAGAATGAAAATTTTACTTCAAATATAATGATTTCTCTCGCATGTTTGAAACAGAATTTCTAAGAGGACTCTATACAGAACACTACTGTTAACAGTAGTTCCGTTAGCCTGTGGCATGCTGTGGTTAATAACTAGCTAGTTTGTCTCGTAGGCTTTATTCTCACATTTGTTATTTGTGGGCATTGTACCCACGTTTGATTTCGTGGCCTTGAGCCACGTTTGGTTACTTATCCTTGTAGACTGTGTGTCCACATTTGTTTTCGTGGCAAAAGCCGCGTTTGGTTAGCTTTACCCTCGTGGACGGTGTGTCCACATTTGTCTTGTAGCTTCAGCTATGTTTGATTATTTATCCTCATGTACTGTGTGTCCACGTTTGTTACCTGTTCTGTTAAGTCCTCAAAAATTTTGAATTTTGATTAACTCGTTCAATATTTCAATGGTTTCAATTAACAAGTATACTATTTTGATTTGTGTACGGATAATTTGTTTGTTTTTAGCATGATAGAATAAAGTGTTTTCAATTCACTCTCATTTTATGGTTATGATTATGATTTTGAAAAAAAAAATTATGAATTTATTATGTTAAATTTTCAATTTTTTAATTATTTTACAAGATTATTTGAATTTATTATTTAAATCCTTTTAAATTCTATTTTGGGAATGCTATTCACTGAAAAAATTTATTTTAGTCTCAAATTCATTAGCTAATGTTGATCCTGCCGCCAACCTCTAAAGGGCAATATATCTATATTGGGTGGAATTTTTGTTTGGTATTGTTATCTTTTGATGCAAATATTTAAATTTTATGTATTTTAACTTAGAAGAAAGATTAGTTGCTCCACATAAATTGTTTCTAAAACTTTATTTTAATTTATATACTATTTGCTGGTTGGAAGGAGCTAAGCTCCTGACTGATTTTATAAATTGTGAGAATTTTTGTGCGGTAGAATTTTCATGAAATCCTATTTATAGGGGGGGTTCTGCCGAAATTTCTACAAAAACGTTGGAGTCATGTTATGACAATTAATATTAAAAGTGTTAGAATTTCCATTTAGTCTGATTATTTTCTTAGAAAAAAGAATGAATTTTCATTTTAAAGCTTACGGAATGCACGATGCAGTTCGCACTCGTGCCAGTCACCCTCTATTTTAAGGGCATGATAGAAATTGTCATGCCCCAAAAGTAGAGGGTGGTCGGCATAGGATGAGAACCACATCACACATCCCTCAAGCCTTAAATCGAGAAATCTTTCCATTACTAAAACATATATTTATATTTATATTAATTTATAACATACATGACCATTTTCGTATTAATAAAATCTTAATTGTGTTTTTTTTTTTGTAGAAATTTTAGTAGAAATTTTCTTGTAAATAGGATCTCTCAAAAACTCTATAACAATGTTTTACACAAGAGATCATTTTAATCAGGAGCTCAGCTCCGTCCAGCTAGGAGATAAAATATTTAACAAAATATGGATCCTAACTATAGTCTATATGGAAAACCTAATCATATTTTTCATGACATAATACATAAATTTTATATTTATATCAGTAGGAGATATTTACACAACAGATCTCCACTCATCACAGCAAAAAGTCCCTCAGTAGATGGCATGACATATAGCATTAGCTATGCTATCTAAAATCAAAATAACTTTCTAGTAAATAATGTCCTAACCATAACATTTTGTTGAATCAAAATGAATAAAATGCAATAATTATATAAATTAAATGAGAAAGCAATTTGATGTAAACAAATTTGTAAACTTGAGATAAGAGTTCTACATAACTTTAATAATGATGATATTTAAATCTATAATGACAAAGCAACTTTAACATTTGATGTTGACTAGTTAAAATGATTAAATAAATAAGTAAAAAAATATTTACTAAATTTAAAATTCATCACGTATGAATTACTAATTAATTAAAAATTCACATATTTTTAGGGGATTTATCAAAACAATTCACAAACGTGGACACACAGTCTATGAGGATTGTAACATCCCGAATTTCTAATCCTACATTAATGGCTGATTATGAATTGAATTAGTGATTTAATGTGAGATTAGGATTCTGGATTGTGAGATGTTATATTGACTCATTAGGATGTTATATTAACAAATATGAGAAAAGGAATGAGGTCTCAGAGCAGAGCATGTGAGCAAAGTAAGGATTTCCCTCACTGTGCCACCCATCACGGTGCATGGTGCAAAACTCAAGTATGTAAGAATGTGCCCATCTCATGAAAACAGAAAAAGAAGCAAATAAAAGAGAGTCAAGCGTGAGGGGGAGGAGGACCTCTACTAGGGTTTTTGTTTTCGGTAGAAAGTACGACGTTTCCAACCTATTATTTATCGAGTAAGTCTCATACTGCCTTAACCTCCAATTTTATACTGTTTTTTTCTTAGTTTTAACTGAAGAGAAATTGAATTTGGAAGTTGTAAGGAGTTGATTTCTTACCCTATAGTAATAGAAAGGTGTAAAGTCTGGATCAAACTGTAAAGTCCCGACTCAATCTGAGCATTACCATTCCACATCACACAATCAACCAATATAAAACCAAAATTAAAATCAAAGTAATAGCCCTTTATTTGTTTTCAAATAGCAAGATCCCGACTTCTTAAAATATATATATTCAAATAAGAGGGCTAACGGAAGTATAAACACATTTGAAAGACTCAAAATACTATAAATTCTCAACCCTAGAAAAAGGTTTTACACCGTAGCATGCAACACGTGCACCATGACATGTGGCATAAAACCACATGCTCTGTTTCAGATTACATCATGCTCCATGGTGGGCACATCATGTGCCGTGATGTGCCTGCTAAATTTTTACTGTCATTTTGATAGCAAAAATGATAAACTTTCGACGTGTGCCATTTTTACCTTTGACATCTGATTGAAGTGATTCAAGCGCCCACACGAAGCTTACAATGTATACTAGCTAATGGAACAAGTTTTGAATTAATCTAATAGTTTAATCTAAAATTAGAGGACCAGGTGCAAAAGGGAACTTTTTCTTTTAAAAACATACACCCCAAGTGCTCAATTCTCATTCCTTGTCCCATTAGACCACTTCGGGCCTTAAACCAAGTCCAAAAGGACCACATAAACTTAATTGACATTACACATCACATATATCAAATCAATAACCCATTTTGGCCTCTCAAAGCCACTTTACACAAATTGTGGTCTTATATGAGGAATATACATATATAGCACAAAATCACATATACATCTAGATTTGTTCTACTTTCAACCCTTCAACTCTTACATATGGGGCTCCGCCTCACCATATGGTCGGGAATCATAAATGTAGTTGACTCTTCTAAATGGGGCTTTGCCTCACCATTTATGTGAAGTTTTACCATTTGTGTGAAGTTCTTAAATCACAACACAAGTCACATTCAACTCACAATCAACACCTAGTCATCACATATAAACACTAGTGGAACAAGTCACAACATGACACATACTTGCTTGTTTTCCATTTAAGCCTACCCATGTACCTTCTGTTAGGGCACCCTCGGCACAATGCAAGATCATATACATATATACAAACAAGATTCACACCATAGCTTAACATACAATCACTTATGCATCCTAGTTGGCAACTTAACTCTACCAACAATTTTATACATTCATTTTTACTTAGAGGTAGTCATACCACTACCAATTCAAGCTATTCTCTCCTTGTTTCCTTTCCTGGCCTTCTTGTGCTCTCTTTACTTATGTTCAAAAGTAATGAAGTGAGGTATACGTCCCAGTAACTCGGAGGTAACCCCAATTACCGATTAGTAAGAAAATCATAAACAAGTGATAAAGTAGCATGTGTAATGATAAAAGCAATAACATATGCATATGTAAGAATTCATTCTCATTAATCTCGTTATGCTCATGTAATGCATTCTTGGTTCCCCCTGGCAGAGTAAACTCTATACCTGAACCAAGACTTCTAGTCACAAGGAACAGGGCCTATATACTACTATTCAGACTAGGTCATTCTTTTCATATGGGTAGTCTCACAGGTCTGTCATGGTGGAGTCAAGCTCTATGCTCTGGATCATCAGGACTTCCTAGCCTTATACAGAGTAAGACCATAACCCCCTACCCTAGTCTAGGGTAACCTTATAGATCATTTAATATCTTAGATCCGTTATGGTAGAGTCAAGCTCTATGCTCTAGCTCATCATGATTCTTCTCCTAGGTCCGTCCTGGTAGAGTTAAGCTCTATGCTCTAGATCATCAGGACTTCTTAGACCTCCTCACATTAGGGCCGCGTCTCCCCCTACCATAATCCAAGGTATATCTCATGGATGCGATGCATGTCAGTGCACGTGCCACTTCAAATTCATTTCAATCAATACTCACATAGCCTCATGCATATACTTTCACAATGCTGCTACTCTATCAATTCACAATACAATGCACATAGTTATATCAAAATACTTGCAAACAATTTCACAAACAAACAAGTAAAAAGGTTACTCCAGTTACCTTTAACCTTTGCTATTTAGGGTTACGAACTAATCTCTTAGGAGCGCAGATTTTCATAAGCAACTTCACAAGTGCTCAATCTACGTAACACAGTGCCTCTTAGTCAATTTTCAATACACTTTTCAAGCATTGATTCAGCTTAACCAAATCTCTTTACACATAAAATAGTTCAATTGAACCCCTTTCAATTCACTTATCCATTATTTATGGTCACTAGCCCTATAGGCTATTCAAACAGCCATAACAACCTCCTAATCCATTCATTCACATAATTTCTCACTATTAACCTAGCTTTTAGGCCATTTTGAACCTAAATGCTCAAAACTCAACCATTCAACTCCATACTAGTCACAAAATCTTAGTTCTGTATTCGATATCTCATTTTAAACCTTTCTTTTATATTAAAACACCTCAGAATCTCATGATTCAATTTCTCAACGAATGAAATTCAATGAAAAAGGGGTAGAATTAAAGCTTAGGATTGCGTGATACTTACCCAGCAAGTTATTTTTTCAAAGTAGACTTCCAAGTTCCAACTATGGCTTGCCCTAGTAGAGATGGCTTCCTCTTTCCCTCCAAATGCATCTCCAACTCTCTCCTTTTTGTTTTCACGAGCTGTTCACATAAGCTTTAAGTGATTCCTAGACAGTGCACGCAGATTCTATCATGGTGCATGGCACACTGAGAAAATTCTCTTTTATGCTCGTGCGTTCTGCCTCAAATTGTCTTTCTACCCTTCAATCCTATTAATACAACTTCTAAACAATATAAAATACAAACTCAACATCTAAATCACAATTAATCCACTAATTACTAATCCACCCTTGATTAGTAACTAGTTCCTAAGATTGAAATTCAGGATGTTTCAAAAGCTTATCTGAAACTAAACTAATACTTTATGACTAGTTTGAGTTAGAATAGTAAAGCTCTGAAGCTATAGGCATAATTTGCCCTAATCTAGAGAAAGAGTAGTGACAGAGAATGTGTTTGTGAGTGAGATAATGGTTGTGGTGAGTAGTTATTAAGCATGATACGCGTGAGCAAATGTGAATTGTGGAAGTGATAGGGAATAGGTGCTAGATTATTGTAATTGGCACTTTTTGTCAATAGAGTTATTGACTCTGGGTGCTGAAATTATGTAAATTCTAGTATGTGATGTGGGAATTTCAAAAAGAAACTTGAATAGGGTTATTGGAAAATGGGTAACCCTTTCTAATACACAGAATGTTTGAGGTAAACATATAGTCTATTATATTTATTAATTATTATAACTGTGTAGAAGTAATTATATAACTATGGTTTTGTTGATTTCTATGTATGATTTGGTATTGAAAACAATTTTAGCATAAAATGGATTTATGAAAAGAAAGTTTGAGAACTTTTAGCTTTGAATGAATGAATACATATATATATATATATATATATATATCTGTGTATGTGTGTGTGTGTGTATGTGTGTGTGTTTTGAAAGTATATGGTATGCAAATATAAAAGAGCAATGAATTGTGAAAAAAGGCATGATCACAGGGGGTAGGAGTTCACCCAGGATGTGTGGGGATGTGTGTGTGGAGATGTGAGTGAAAAATTCATATAGTCAAGATGGCACATAGGACATTCGGTGTAGCATTATATAGGCTGTTACCATGAGTAATCTAGTACAGCATATTATAGGACTGTAATAATGGGACATCTGAGTAGTCTAGCAACTCCTTAGTACCCGTTAGGATGTGGTTAGGAGTCAACGACGCCTCTATCACAAGTGTGTGAAGAGGGAAACCATAGTCCTTATGTGGGTTAGATTACCTTTGGCCGGGTGTTTTACCACCGAAAATATACTTGGGTCATTGAGTGATTGATCCAATAAAGCCTATGGTTCTGTGTTGGGGAGCATTAGAGGTTTGGTGGTTAGATGATGATGCTAATGTGTATTTATATGGAATTCCTTTAAAAAGATGAAATTTCTTTATACTTTGATATATATATATATATATATAATATTACCCTAGTTTTGTTACTTTGGCATAGTTATCTATGGTAATAGACATTTAATGAACTATATTAGTTACTGAGATTTTTATCTCACCATAGTTATTTATATTTTTTAGGTTCTAGAACTAGTGGTTTAAAGGGGAAAGGCATTGGCTAAGGAGATACATCTCATTAAAGCCTTTGTAAGAATTTAGTGTAATGAATTTGTAGATTATTAGTTATGAACTTATGTATAAGTTGCCATAGGATTCAGTACATGTGCATAAGGTGGTGATTGTGGCATGTTTTATTGGTTTTAAGTACCTAGCCCTCTATATATGTGTGAATGTGATGAAACGAGAATGTGGGCCAGTGGATAGAGTATATTGTGTGAAGATATGATAAATGTGTGAAGTGTATATGAAATTTGGCCTTGCATATGTGTTTTTTGGGAAATTTATGTGTTTTGGGCAGTTTATAGGCCAAATGTGTATATATGTGTTATATTGTCTATGTGTTTGGTTAATTATGTATATATTGTCCATTTGGATGTGTTCAAGGCCCTAAAACCAGCTAATGACATATAGTTTCAATTAGTAATGCTCAAGTGGCAAATTTTGACAGAAAATAGTCAAAATGCACTTGGGTGTCTAACTTTTAAATGAGATATTAGATTGAAATGAAACTAGTGTCATTAGTTAGATTATAAAACAAGCTTCGTGTGGATGCTTGAACCATCCCAACTGAACATTAGATGCAAAAATGGCGCATATCTAAAGTTCACACCAGAAACTACAAAATGATAGCAAATTCAGGTGTGTGCGCCGTGTTACACAGCACAGAGAGTCACACTGTGGTCTCTATGGCATATGCCGTAGTGCATTTGGCATGAGCTGTGGTGCACTATCCCAGATTTGACTTGATAATGTTGAGATGCACATTTTTTCTTATGAATTTGGAGATGCTCCCACTATGTATTATTTTACAACTCAAATATATTATTTTGTGACTTTAGAAATATTTTATTTTAGGATCCCAAGGTTTTCAAAATAAATGATTTTAGATTAATGGGTAGTTGAGTAGAGGGTTTTATGGTAATGTCAGTGAGGGCATTACAAATAGTTGGTATCAGTTTCTTAAGTTTCGAGATCTAATCACCATCCTTGTTTGTTGCATTCATCCTAGACCATGGAAACTTATATATTGTTTATTATGTCTATTCTTTCCCTTTTGCTTTCTTTTATTTACTTTTGTTCTTAGGATGGGAGAAAATGAGAAGAAAAGGTACTCGAGCTTTACATACTACTCAAGTGTCTAAGCGTTCGGTAGAGGATAAGCCTGTGTCAGAGGTTCAACCGAATGAGCCGCAAGTTAAGAGAAGGGATGTTCTTTTAAAAGAGTTAAGAGATATGATGATTGACATCAAATAAATAGTGCAAGATCACGATGTCCTTTTGAGGGGTATAGATCAAGCTGATGAAAGAGAGGGTCAAGAAAAACCTGTACCAGCAAAAGCTCACAGTAGACTTGAGCCACCTTGAGTTTCAAGTAGTAGGCAAACTATAGGAATTGTTGCTGATCTATCTATCGACCGAGCTTGGAAGACCTATGTAAGGTTCAGTCCACCTATATTTAACGGCAATATGAAAGAATGAGAAGCTAAACAATGGATTGAGCGCCTCAAGACTATATTCAAGGTAGTGACTTGTACTTCAAAACAGAAAGTGACTTTAGCTACAGTTCAGTTGGTCAAAGTAGCCAATAGATGGTGGGATTCAGTTAGACTAACTAGTGGTGTAAGGTATTCCTAGGAAGAATTCAAAAGGGTATTCTTTGATTACTACTTCCCAGCGTCCTTTTGTACTGAGAAAGAAGAAAAGTTCCACTCATTCAAGCAAGGGGATTTGGATGAAGAGTAATTTATCAAGAGATTCAATGACTTGTTGGCCTATTCCATATATTTACAGCACCACAATGACACCAAGTGAAAGGCAAAGTGATTTTTAAAAAAGATGCGTCTAGAGTACCGACAACAAATTGCTCTGTTCAACATTACTACTTATGAAGATATGTGTCATAAGTTGAGAATAGCTGCAAGGAGAGATAGGGAAGCCAACCTTGAGAAGAAGAGAGATGCTATGGGAAGATTTGCTCTTTCTTTAGGTCTATCAGGTAGTATATCAAAGAAGCTCATTTATAGCTCGAGTAGTTCTGAAACTTCTGGGAAGAGGAGCTTTGCTAGAGGTTCTCAGACCTAGACTGTTCAGAGAGGGTTAGTACAAAGGAGTATTGGGGTTAGAATTGGGCCGCCATAACCTTCAAGGCAAGCCTCAAACATGCTAGCTCGTACTTTTAGCATTGGAAGATCGCCTCAGTGTAGTATATGCGGCAGATTTCATACGAGTAAGTATTATTCCTGCTTTAAGTATAGGAAGCTAGGCCATATCACCAAGTATTATCCCGAAGGTGGAATTGAGGCAACGGAGTAGCAGTCAAAGTTTCTAGGATGAGTATTTGATGTGACACAGGAAGAGGCCAGAGTGTCTCCGAACTTAATCAAAGGTATAATTTTTGGCTACGATAATAGAATAGAAGCATTGTTTGACTCTAGAGCTACACATTCTTTTATCTCTAAAGAATGTGTAGATAGACTGAAACTAAAGCTAAAAGAGTTACCTGTATTGATTAAAGTGATGACACCCTCAGGGCCCTCAAGTATTACTAGTACAGCATGTCAGAGAGTAAAAATTGTGTGAGGATCAGGTATATGCAATCAATCTGAGTTGCATTCCTATGAAACCGATTGATGTGATAGTTGGCATGGATTGGCTATTAGCTAATAATGCTATGCTAGACTATGCCAAGAAGCTAATGTCTTTGCCAGTATTGTTGATAGGGACAAGTTCTACCGAGCAGCCCAGATTTTTATCAGTTGTGCAAGCTGAAAAGTTGATAAGACAAGGGTGTGATGCTTACATGATGATTTGTGCGGCTAGTAGTATTTATGATAGGGGTATTAAGAAGATTAGAATAGTAAGTAGATTTCTAGAGGAATTTTTCGAAGAGATGTCTAGATTTCCTCTAGAAAGAGAAGTTGAATTCTCAATAGATTTGGTTCCTAGTGAAAAACCAATTTCTCAAGCCCCATATTAGATGTCACCCTTAGAATTGAATGAGTTGAAGAAATAGATTAAAGATTTGCTCGATAAGGGGTTCATCAGAGTGAGCATATTGCCTTGTGGGGTCGTCGGTACTATTTGTGAGAAATAAGGATGGCAGTTTGTGACTATGTATCGACTACCGACAATTGAATAAGGTGATAGTGAAGAATAAGTACCCTTTACCCAGAATTGATGATCTGTTGGATCAGTTGGCTAGAGCTTCAATCTTTTTTAAGATTGACTTAAGGTCAAGGTATCATTAATTAAGGGTTTCTGAGAAAGATGTACCTAAGACAGCCTTTTAGATGCGTTATGGGCATTACGAGTTCCTTATCATGCCATTTGGTTTGACTAATACACCTACGGTATTCATGGATTACATGAACCATATTTTTAGAGCATATTTAGACCAGTTTGTTGTGGTTTTCATCGATGACATTATAGTTTATTAGGAAGATGAGGAACAACATGCCAAGCATCTGCGAATTGTCCTCCAGATTCTGAAGGAAAACAAGTTATATGCCAAGCTTAGTAAGTGTGAGTTTTGGCTTAGAGAAGTTAGATTTATGGGCCATGTGGTGTCAACAAATGGAATTTCTGTTGACTCACATAAAGTTGATGCTGTGTTGAAATAGGAGCGACCTAGCTCAGTTACAGAGATTCAAAGTTTTCTAGGATTAGCTGGGTATTATCGAAGGTTTATGCAAGGTTTCTCTCAGATTGCTTCTCCGTTAATGAAATTAGCCCGTAAAGATCAACCTTTTGTTTTGGATGACAAATGCGAGACTGCATTTCAAAAGTTGAAGGAGAAATTGACTACTATACTAGTATTGATAATCCCAAATCCGAGACTACCTTATGAGGTATACATGGTTGCTTCTCGAAGAGGTTTGGGTTGCGTGTTGATGCAAGATGGACAAGTGATAGCCTATGTATCAAGGCAGTTGATGCCACATGAAGAGAATTATCTAGCTCATGATCTGGAACTTGCAACAGTGGTCTTTATACTGAAGATTTAGCATCATTACTTGTATGGTTTAGTATTTAGTGTGTTCAGCGATCATGAGAGTTTGAAGTATTTAATACATCAGAAGGAATTAAATATGAGGCAGAGAAGGTAGATAGAATTACTTAAGGATTATAACTTTGAGTTAAAATACCATCCGAGGAAAGCTAATATGGTAGCTGATGCATTGAGCAAAAAGATGCTACACAGCTAATTTGATAGTCCGAGAATATAGTTTAATGGAATCTTTCATCGATTCTTAACAAGATACATTATTAAAAGCCTTAGTTGATGCCTATACTACTGTGATCAATAGTGATTTTTGGAAAGAGTTGAGAATGGCATAGTTGGAAGATGAATATCTTCTTAGGATTCAAGAGGAAGTCGAGTCAAATCTGTCTAAGGATTTCAATTTTAATGATGACAGATTCATGTTTTACCATGATAGAATTTGTGTGCCTAATGATGTCGACCTGAGAAAGATGATTTTGAATGAAGTACACTGTCGTAAATATACCATTCACCCGGGAGCTACGAAAATGTACTAAGATATGAAGCATTACTAAAAGTAGCCAGGAATGAAAAGAGATGTGACTAAGTTTGTACATAGTGCTTGACTTGTCAGAAGGTAACGATTGACCAATAGAAGTCGGCTAGGACATTACAATCATTAGAGATACCTAAGTTAAAATGGGATAGCATTTTCATGGATTTCATCTCTAGATTACCAAGAACTCAATTGAGGCATGATACAATTTGGGTGATTGTTGACCAATTGACAAAGTCAGCTTATTTTTTAGCCATCAAGATTAGTAATTCTCTAGAGAAGTTGGTAGAGACATATATCTGAGAGATTATGCGATTGCATGGAGTACTTAAAGATATAGTCTCCGATCAAGATCTAAGATTTAGCTCTAAGTTCTGGGGATCATTATAGAGAACCATGGGTACTACTTTAAAGTTTAGTATAACGTACCATCCTCAGACCGATGGGCAGACTGAGCTAACCATTGAAACTTTAGAAGATATAATGCAATCCTGTGTATTTGAGTTGCGTGGCACTATATGAAGCTTTATATGGAAGAAAGTGTAGATCACCATTATATTGGACCGAGCTGAGTAAAAAAAGCATTGTGGGACCTGATATTGTAGATCAGACTACATAGAAGATTGAATTGATAAGGCAAAAGCTATTAACAGCTCAAAGCAAGTAAAAGCGTTATACCAATTAATAAAGGAGACTGCTAGAGTTTCTAGTAAGACCATGTGTTTTTAAAAGTTAGCCAGTAATGGGAATTGAGAAATCAATTAGAGCTAAGAAATTGACTCCTAGATTCATGGGTCCGTTTAAAGTTTTGGAGAGAATCAGGCTGGTTGCCTATCAAATTGCCTTACCTCCACAGTTATCTAGGATTCATCATGTGTTCCACATGTCTTAACTCAAGAAGTACTAACCGGATCCTTCTCATGTGATTGAGCTTGAAGAAGTGGAGTTCTAAGAGAATATGACCTACCAACTAGAACCAGAATAAATAGTGGATGTGAAAGATAAGCAATTAAGAAACAAGACTGTTTGACTAGTAAAGGTGTTTTGGAATTATATGACTCCTAGTGACGCGACCTGGGAGATAGAAGCTAAAATGAGGCAGTAATACCCTCAATTGTTCCCTTAGGTACATGTGTATCAGTGGTTATTGTAATATCCTATATATCTAATCTTGCATTAATGATTGATTGGGAATGAATTAGTGATTTAATGTGAGATTAGGGTTTTGAGTAGTAAAATACTATATTAACCCATTGGGATGTTATATAAATAGATATGAGTAGAAGAGCGGAGTCTTAAAGCAAAGCGTGTGAGCATAGTGAGGATTTCCCTCACTGTGCCACATGCATCGGCGAGGGATAGATGCGCCACGGTGCATGGAGCAGAAATCAGGTTAATAGGGATGTGTCCAGCTCGTGAAACAAAAGGGAGAAACATGGGAGATGTCTGGCATAGAGAAGAGCAAAGGGTGTGCTAGGGCAAGCTAAATCAGGAGCAAGGACAGTGTTTTTAACTTGTTACTTATCGGGTAAGTCACATACTGCCTTAACCTCTGAATCTACCCTATTTTCTCTTAGTTCTAACTAGTGAGAAATTGAATTTGGGAGTTTTAAGGAGTTGATTTCTTACCCTATAATAATAGAAAGATTCTTCAAAACTAAACTAATACTTTGTGACTGGTTGGAGTCAAAACAATAAAATTTTAAAGCTGTAGGCAAGAATTGCTCTAATTTAGAGAGAGAGAGTAGTGAGAGAAAATGGCTAGAAATGTTAAAGCTTGAAATCAGGGGTAATCAATAGTAATGTGCATAATCAAGTGTGAAATATGGATTTGATAGAGATTAAGTGCGTAAATGCGATAATTAGCACTTCTGTCAATAGAGAAATTGACTTTAGGTTGCCAATTTTGTATAGATTCTAGTGTGTGATGCACAAATTATGAGAGAGGAGCTTGAATAGGGTCATGGGTAACCGTTTCTATTGAATAAAAAGGTTAAGGTAACCATATAGTTTATTATGTTTATTAACTATTATAACTGTGTAGAAGTGAGTACCAAATGATAGATTGTGAATTTATGGTTTTTATACATGATTGTTATTGAAATGGTTTTTAGTATGGACTTTGTATTGTGAAATGAATTTGAAAAGTTATTGATTTCAATGGATATATATACATATATGATATGGAAGTATATATGTTGTGGAAATGTGTATAAGTAGTAGAAATTGTGAAAGAGCATGATCATAGAGGGTGGGAGTTCACCCAGGATATGTGGGGATGTGTGTGTGTAGAAATATGTGAGTGAAAAATCTATATGGTCGAGCTGGCACCATGGAATATCCAGTACAGCATTATATGGGCTGTTACCATGGGTAATTCGGTACATCATATTATACGACTATTACCATGGGAATCTGGACAATCTGGCAACTCCCTAGTACCCATTAGGGTACAGTTAGGAGTCAACGATGCCTCAATCACAAGTGTGTGAAAAGGGAAAACCATAATTCATAGGTGGGTTAGATTACCTTTAGCCGGGTGTTCTACTACCGAAAGTATGCTCAGGTCAATAAGTGGTTGATCTAAGAGAGCCTATAGTTTTATATCGGGGAGCATTGGAGGTTCGGTTGCTAGATAATCATGCTAGTGTGTATTTGTGTGGAATTGCTTTGAAAAGATGAATCATTCCATATTTTGATATATACGTGATATTACCTTAATTTTTATATTTTAGCATGGTTATTTATGGTAATAGACATTTAATGAACTATATTGGTTACTGAGATTTTTATCTCACCTGTGGTTATTTACATTTTTTAAGTTCTAGTTCTAGCAGTTCAAAGGGAAAGGATATAGGCTGAGTTGACATCTTTCACCTAAATCATTGTAAGACATGGTGTAATGATTTGTAAATTATTAGCCAAAAGTATGTATATGTTGCCTTAGGACTTGAGTATGTGCATATTATAGTAAATGTTGTGATTTGTGATTTTAAGCTCCCTAGCCCTTGTATATGTGTGAATGATGAAATGACTGGTTAGGCTAGTGGATGAATGTAATTGTGAGTGAATACAAGATATGTGGAGATTATATGTGATGTTTTGGCCATGTAAGAGAATATAGAAGTGAAAATATGATTTTGGCCCAAAGTGTGAAATGGGTGGTTTACAGGCCAAATGTGTGTATGTGTGATATATTGTGCAAGTGTGTGGTCAATCAGGTGTGTATTATCCATTTGGATGTGGTCAAGGCCCAAAAAGTGGCTAATGACAATTGGTTTCGAATTGAGACATTTAAGTGACAATTTTGCCAGAAAATGGTCAAAGTGCAGTTTAGTGTCTAATTTTTGATAAAAATACAAGATTGAGATGAAACCGGTGTCATTAGTTAGATTTCGAAACAAGCTTTATATGGGTGCTTGAACCATCTCAATTAGACATCGTATATGGAAATGGTGCGCATTTGAATTTTATATTAGAAACTGCCATTTGACAGCAAATTTTGGTGTATGCGCCATGGTACATGTACTCACACGCCATGGCGCACAGTACAGAGCAAGCGATTGTGGCCTCTGTGCCACATGCTGTGCGCACAATGCAAAGTTGCACTTTGTTTTCTTGTATACACAAGTTTTTTTGGTATTCAATACCCAAATACTTGTTGCTTCTGCTGTGTATGTATTGGTGTGTTAGGGTTTTATAACTCGAATGAGTTATGAAATGATATTTCTGTGAATCTTTTATTAAGATCCCAATATTTTCAATATTTTCAACTTAAATGTTTTCGAAGTGATTAGATTGTTTGTAGTGGAGCGTATGGTAGTGTCAGAGAAAGTGCATTACAGCTGTTTTAACTTTGGGGACAAAATTTCTTAAAATGAGGGGAGAACTGTAACATCTCAAATTTCTAATCCTACGTTAATGACTAATTATGAAACAACTTAGTGATTTAATATGGGATTAGTATTCTGGATTGTAAGATGTTATATTGACTTCTTAGGATGTTATATTAACAGATATGAGAAGAGGAATGAGGTCTTGGAGTAGAGCATGTGAGCATAGTGAGGATTTCCCTCACCGTGCCACATGCCATGGCAGGAATAGATGCATCATGATGCCTAGTGCTGAACTCAGATAAGTAAGAACATGTCCGGCTCGTGAAAATAGAAGAAGAAGCAAAGAAAAGAGAACTAGGCATGAGGGAAAGGAGGACCTCTGTTAGGTTTTTGATTTTCAGAAGAAAGTATGACATTTCCAACTTGTTACTTATTGGGTAAGTCTCGTACTGCCTTAACCTTTGATTCTACCCCGTTTTCTCTTAGTTTTAACTAGTGAGAAATTGAATTTGAAAGTTCTAAGGAGTTGATTTCTTACCCTATAGTAATAGAAAGGTTCTCCAGAACTAAACTAGTACTTTGTGACTAGTTTGAGTCGAAATGATAAAGCTTTAAAGCTATCGGCATAATTTGCCCTAATCTAGAGAGAGAGTACTGAGAGAGAATGTGTTTGTGAGGAAGATAATGGTTGTGGTGAGTGGTAATAAAGCATGATACGCGTGAGCGAATGTGAATTGTGGAAGTGATAGTGAATAGGTGTTAGATTATTGTAATTGGCACTTTTTGTCAATAAAGTTATTAACTCTAGGTGCCTAAATTGTGTAGATTCTAGCGTGTGATGTCTGAATTTCAAAAAGAAGCTTGAATAGGGTTGTTGGAAAATGGGTAACCCTTTTTAATACACAAAAGGGTTGAGGTAGCTATATAGTTTGTTATGTTTATTAACTATTATAATTGTGTAGAGATAATTGTATAACTGTGGTTTTGTTGATTTCTATGCATGATTTGGTATTTAAAACAAGTTAGCAAGAAATGGATTTATGAAAAGAAAGTTGAGAACTTTTAGCTTTGAATGAATGAATATATATACATATGTTATGAAAGTATATGGTGTGCAAATGTGAAAGAGTAGTGAATTGTTAAAAAAGGCATGATTATAAGGGGTGGGAGTTTACCCAAGATATATGGGGATGTGTGTGTATGGAGATGTGAGTGAAAAATCCATATAGTTAGGCTGGCACCATAGGATATTCGATGCAGCATTATACAGGTTATTACCATAGGTAATTCGGTATAGCATATTATGGGACTGTTACCATGGGACATTCAGGCAGTATAACAACTCCCTAGTGCCCACTAGGGTGTGGTTAGGAGTCAACAACGCCTCTATCACAAGTGTGTGAGGAGGAAAACTATAGTCCTTAGGTAGGTTATATTACATTTGGCTGGGTGTTTCTACCACCGAAAGTGTGCTTGGGTTAATAAATGATTGATCTAATAGAGCATATGGCTTTGTGTCGGGGAGCATTGGAGGTTTGGTAGTTAGATGATCATGCTAGTGTGTATTTGTGTGGAATTCCTTTAAAAAGATGAAATTTCTTCATAATTTGATATATATTTGATATATATTTGATATTACCTTAGTTTTGTTACTTTGGCATGGCTATCTGTGGTAATAGACATTTAATGAATTATGTTAGTTACTGAGATTTTTATCTCACCTATGGTTATTTATATTTTTCAAATTCTAGCACTGGTGGTTTAAAGGGGAAAGACATTGGCTGAGGAGATATATCTCATTAAAGCCTTTATAAGAATTTAGTATAATGAATTTGTAGATTATTAGTTATGAACTTATGTATAAGTTGCCATAGGATTTAGTGCATGTTCATAAGGTGGTGATTATGGCATGTTTTGTTGGTTTTAGGTCCCTAGCCCTTTGTATATGTGTGAATGTGATGAAATGAGAATGTAGGCTAGTGGATGGAGCATATTGTGTGAAGATATGATAAATGTGTTAAGTGTATGTGAAATTTGGCCTTGTATGAGATTCGGAATGAAAAATCAGAATTTGCCCAATTTATGTGTTATAGGTGGTTTATAGGCCAAATGTGTGTATGTGTGTTATATTGTCTATGTGTTTGGTCAATTAGGTGTATATTTTCCATTTGGACATGGTCAAGGCCTTAAAAGTGACTAATGACATATAGTTTTTATTGGTGATGCTCAAGTGGAAAATTTTGACATAAAACGGTCAAAATGCACTTGAGTGTCCAACTTTTAAACGAGATATCAAATTGAAATGAAACCAGCATCATTAATTAGATTATGAAACAAGCCTTGTGTGGGTGCTTGAACCATCTGAATCGAACATCGGATGCACATTCAAAGTTCTTACCAGAAACTGCAAAATGACAACAAATTTAGGTTTTTGTTCTACATCACATGTAAATGCATGCTGCAGCGCATGGCACAGAAAGTCACGCTGTGGTCTCTGTGCCACATGCTACGATGCATATAGCACTAGCTATGGTGCATTGTCTTAGATTTGACTTGATAATATTGAAATGCACATGTTTTCTTATGAATTTGGAGATGCTTCCGTTGTGTATTATTTTACAACTCAAATATATTATTATATGACTTTGGAAATATTTTATTTTGGGATCCTAAGGTTTTCAAAATAAATGATTTTGGATTGATGGGTAGTTGAGTAGAGGGTTGTATGGTAATGTCAGTGAGGGCATTACAAGGGTAAATAACTAAACACAACTTAAGCCACAAAAACAAACCTGGACACACAGTCCATGAGGGTAATACTAACCAAACATGGCTTGAAGCTACGAAAACAAATGCAGGTATAAGACCCATGAATGATAAACGTGAGTACGATGCTCACGAAAGTCGAACTAGTTAGTCATAATCATGGCGCACTAAGGGCTAACAGAACTACCGTTAGCAACCAGTGTCCTGTATAAAATTCCCTCCAAATCCATTTTCAAACATGTGAGAAAATAATCCTTATTAAATAAAAATTTTCATTTTCAATGTCGAACTCGCATGAATCATTTTATGTATCAATCCACTATTTGATAAAATAAAATTTACATAATCAAAGTCCAAACTTGTTTCAATTGATCAAATAACATTTTAAAACTAGTAAAGCTAATTTTTCAAAATAAGTAATTTTAATCAACAAATATCAAATAATCACATTATTGCTATTAAAATGATTTACAGAAAAACATAATATTTTAGCAAAGAAAATTTTGATTGGAAAAATCAATTGAGACGCTATCCAGTTACCTATAGTATTTTCAAGTGCAAATTCACTTTTTAGAGTCAAATCTTCCTTCTTCTAAACACCTTATTCAATATAAAAGATAATTCAATAATTTTTACTCAAATTTAATAAACTCTTTTACAATATCAACTGCACTATGATCACTTAAGTTTTCAAAGTCTTATCACTCATTTTATCAAGCACCTTAGGTGCATTCCTAAAAATCAAGTCTAAAAAGAACATTATCATTTATACTTATCAACCATGCCATTTTCCGAAACCCAATTTGTCTCGTGATAGCTTCACGATAAGAATTCTTCATAAAACTAAGTTAAATCCATGGAAAAATTAACACTTAAACCAAATATGTCCTTACAAAAGTTAATGATATTTCAAAAAGTTCATAACCAAATAAAACTCATTCTTACAAACACTCTATTGTAGGCACTATTTCTTAAACCATAATAACAAATTCATTTCTTCCAATCTCCTTAATATACAATAAAAATTTAGTCAGCTTCCTACAATTCCACAACATTCAATAGATATTTCAAAAATCAATACATAAATAGCAATTTAGTAGTTTTTTTTACCAAAGAGAAGATTCATTCATCAGGAATCAAAACAAGAGTCTGACAGAGGACGAAAACAAAGCGAGAAAGTAAAAAAGTCATAAACTAAAAGCATGGCAAAGACCTAAACAAAACAAACTAAAAGAAAGACAATCAGCCAATGCCTTCTTTGTCCTAATTGATCTTAGATTGCTGAATTTCCTCACTATACACCACAGAATCTCATTGTAGGATATTAATTAGAGGGAGTGGGGAATAGAGAAGCCTTCCGCTTGAGATCACACCCTTTAGAAAGGAGGCAGCCATCCAGTCGACCGTAGTGTTTTCATCTCATTTCATAAACGAGAAAGAGAGAAGGGGCTGAGATCCTAAGGCAGTAAAAAGATCATAAAGTATCCCATAGTAAGGCCGAGCACAGCTTGAAGTATTGTGACAAGTAAGGGCATTAAACAATTCCAGACAATCCAATGCCACCATAACATGATAGTTAGAAAAATTATCAGCAATATTTATGGCCTTAGTACACGCTAGTAATTCAGCCATGAAGCTTGAGTCAACTTGAACTTGTTCACTCTAGCCTTTAAGATAATCCCCAGAGTGGGATCTGTAGATGATGCCAATTGTAGCTTTACCTGAGGTTGAAGAGAAAGCTCCATCATAGTTAATTTTTATGATATCTTGTGTAGGGGGCGACCATCTAGTATCAGATACAACCGGAGTGGGGCACATTCTAGAATCTTTTAGCTTGAGGGCCCAGAATTCTTAAACTACAGTACAAGTCGTCTATATAACCTTATGAGAATCAATTGCACCAGCATTGAAAACAGAGGTAGACTTGGTTTTCCAAATATTTCAGCAAAGGCAAGCTATATAAGCTTTGTCATTATCCTTTATAAGAGGCTCATCCAATAAAAATTTTGTACACCAGATCGTAAAAGATGAAATTGCATAGGGGTTTATAATGATTATTAAAGCAGAACCATACCATACTTTTTTGGCCCATTCACACAACAACAATATGTGTTCTATAATTTCAGGTGCAGCCCTGCAAATAGGATAAAGGGGGTCAGAGGCACATTTTCTGGAGTAAAGAGCATCTCTATTGGCTAAAGAACGAGTAAGGGCATGCCATAGGAAATGTTTTATTTTAGGATGAATATAAAGATGACAAATAGATTTCCAAAGGGCATTAAGGAAAGTAATAGAGGTGGATGGATTGGTGATGGGAGGAGTGCAGGCTCTTAAGTACTCTAATTTGTAACCAAGCTTAGGGAAATATTTTCCAGTTTAAGAACCAGTCCAAACCATTGTGTCCAATAAATGAGTGTAAGGTATATGCATTTTTTTAATGCATTCCAAGGATTTATCAGTCATCAGATGATTAACATGATTTAGACTCTATGTACCATTAGAAATTAGGTCTGCCACTTTGAGGGTCTTGTCTACAACAACATTATCCTCCTTAATAACCTTGCATTCAGGTAAACCTGGAACCCATTAGTCTATCCATACACAGATATCACTACTATTACCAAGTCAGATGCATAAGTCCTTTAAGAGAAAGTCATGACCTATGAGAATATTGCTCTAGGCCTAAGAGACTTTAGGACTGTGACTTACCTCAAGAAAGGAGCAATTCAAAAAATAAACTGATTTCAAGACTTGCGCCCATAAATGATTAGGATTATTCAGCAAATGCCAAGCAGTTTGAGTGAGTAAGGCATTATTAAAGTTTAAAAAATTCCTAAAGCCAAGACCACCTTCACCTTTTGGAGAACATAACCTATCCTATGCTTTCTAGTGAATACTATTACGAGCACTAGACTATCCTCAATAAAAGTTTGCTACTAAACTATTCAACTCCATACAGGTTCGTTTGGGGAACTTAAAGCAAGTCATAGAAAAAATAGGGATCGTATTAATAACAAATTTAATCATAATTTCTCGCCCAGCAAAGGTGAGAAACTTACTTTTCCACCCATGTACTTTTTTCCCATTCTATCTTGGATATAAGCAAGAGCAGCCACTTTTGATCTTCCCCATAGAATCTAGAGACCAAGAAAAGGTCCTGGGTTCTCTACTGCAGTTACATATAGGAAAGAGTACACCTCCTCTTTGATCATTGAGGGGGAATTAGCTGAGAAAAAGAGGGATGACTTGTCATAATTGATTCTTTGGCCAGAAGCATTGCAATAGGATTGAAGGAGCTCTCTGATAACACTACAATTCTTTTGATCAGCATGCAAGAGAAGGATTGTATCATTAGCGATTAAACAGTGAGTAAGCATAGGGCATTTATCAGTAATTTTAATATCAGTAAGATCACCCAAATCAACATGCTTACTTATCATTAGAGATAATACCTCACTAGTAATAATAAATAGGGGGAAAGAGGGTCTCCTTGCCTAACACCCCTTTCAGGCACAAGTTTGGCAAAAGGTTTACCAGAGATCAAAATATTAAAGGCTGAGCATTTGACACATTTTATAATCCAATGAACCCAAGTTACACAAAAGCCCATTTTTACAAGGATAGCTTCTATAAAATGCCACTCAAGTCTATCAAAAGCCTTATTCATATCCATTTTAAAGGCAAAGTAATAATCATCACTAGTCCTCTTGAGTTTCAAAAAGTGAAAAATTTCATAAACCAGTATAATGTTGTCATATATAAGGTGGCTTGGAACAAAAGCTCTTTAACGAGCAAAAACATAATGGTCCAGAATACTCTTGAAACGATTAGCCAGAATCTTAGAGATTACTTTAAGAGCAAAGTTGCATAAGCTTATTAGGCAGAATTGAGAAACTCTTTTAGGTCTTTCAATTTTTTGGGATTAGCACAAGATTTGATTCATTTAAAATACCCAGGTCTTCATTCTTAAATAGCAAGTTATTAACTAGTTTGAGTAGCGAATCACTGACCTCATCCCAAGTAGATTAATAAAAATGCCCATTAAAACCATCTGGCCCTGATGCCTTTAAAGTACCTAACTGGAAAGTGGCTTGTTTTAGTTCTTCCTTTATGATTGGGGATGTAAGCCAGATATTTTGAGAATCTGAAACACAAGGATTCACATAGCTAAGGACCAAGTCAAGATCTCTAGTATTGCTACTATAGAATAATTCTTCATAAAAACTAGAGATTAAATGAGCGATATCAACTTTAGATTCGATCTACTAACCTGAGTGATCTTTAAGTTTCACAACTTGGTTTCATTGCCTTCTAGTGAGAGTGGAAGTATGAAAGAATCAAGTATTAAGGTCACCTCTAGAAATCTAGTTAACTTTGGAACGTTGCCACTAATAGGTTTCCTCTGGCTTCTATAGTCGCTCCAGTTTATTAGTAAGGTACTGCATTATAATTCTGCTTTCCTTATTGAAATACTCTCCTTTGACTTTTCCTATTTGGAGGAGAATAGGATCTATTTCTTTCTTATTATTTGGAAAAGCTTTCCTACTCCAGGCCATAAGCTCCTTACTACATCTCTTTGTGCAACTTACAAATTAGGGTATAATTATTTCGGCTTGAGGCTCCTCAAGGAACCAGGATTTTTGACAACTTTCTTGAAGTCTGGATGTCTAGCCCAGTTGATTTCATACTTGAAAGTGAGAGGAGTTTTCTAGTCTTGATAGCAAAGGTACACCAATAAGAAGTGATGATTAGAAGCTACAGAGTCAATGTGAATAAAGAGAGCCTTAGGAAAATTTTCACAAAAAGCTAGATTAGCCATTGCTCAATCTATTCACTCTCTAACTCTTTCCTCTTCCAACCTTTGGTTACACCATGTAAATCTTGAGCCTTTAGATTCCAGATCAACTAATTCACAAGATGCAGCAAACATTTGAAAGTTCAAAATTTTACAAACAGCTTAGGGGCTACCATTAAATTTCTCAAAGAGTGAGAGAAAATTATTGAAATCTCCTAGACATAGCTATGGAATAGTTATATTACGTGCCCAGTTACCGATCTTAGCCCATATGATTTTCCTATCTGCCTCTACAAGGGGACCATATATAAATGTAATCAATTCAAGAACTTCCCAAGAAGATGAAGTAATACAAGTATGAATATAGTTCTTACAAGAGAATAAAATTTGGATCATGATATCATTACTCCACCAGAGAGCCAATCCCCTAGAAAGACCATTAGGGGAACATACCAAGCTGAGGTCAAATTGCATTGCCGTCGAACCCTTTCAGGTTTATCTGCCTGTTGTTTAGTTTTTATAAGAAAAATTATCATAGGCTTATTTTTAGAAACAACCTCCTTGAGGTTTTTGACTGCCAGGAGTGTTCCAATTCCTTGGCGGTTCCAAGAAAGTAGACTCATGGCTCTTGGGTCGCTAATTGAGGCTAGCCACCAGAGCCCTCAGTAGGAGAGGAGATATTAGTACAAGTCATCTTAGACCCAAAACGAAACCAGTCTTTAAGGAAATTAATTTTAGTAGAAATAGGAACATTGATAAGATCACCATTGCTAATTGGAGAAGGATTACTATAAGAAATAGTAGAACGATGCTTATCGCCCCTATGGCTTGAATGGCATCCTAAATACTGAAATAATCTCCATCTATCTTAAGAGAGGGAGTAGATTCTTGGTGATCAAAGTCTTCAGTAACCCCATCGCTGAAGAGCTTACGACACTTGGATGAAGTAGAGGGAGTAAGATCATCACCACCTCTTTTCAAGTCAATGTTTTTAAGCTTTAAGGCCATCTCAAACATAGGAGAAATCAGGACAAAGGGAACAAGGGCCTTAAAATTAGATTCTTTCACACTACTTTTATTTAGGCTTTTAAAACTTGGACTCTTATGAATTTTTATTCTCCTTTTAGGAGTACTCATAGGATCATAATTCAAGGCAGGGTCATTGGACTTAGAAATCAAAATTTCCTGACCCTTAGAGCTTGGTCCAGAGGGAGAATGATTGGAGCTATTAACAGACTTGGGCTTTGAAATATCAGGGCCTAACGATAGTTGAGGAAGAGTATGTCATCCATTAAGGTACTGTCCTAGTCACGTACCATCCTCTACAGCATGTTCACCATGCTTGTCTCTATTAGAAGATTGTGCATTACTGTGTTGTAATGGTTTCTCTCCCTATCTATCACGTGCCACTCTTAACTGGAATCAGCACGCGCTACCATCTTTGCCCATCCTTCCTCCTCAAGCCAATCAAGCTTATGTTTAACTAGGGGTGATTTCATAAATTTTGCTGCCATTATTACTAGCCAAGGTCCATATCGATATTATTACTCTTCCTCTCAAAGAATAGGGGCTGGATTATGACATTGTCTACTATCATGCCCTATCATCCCACAACCATAGCAGAATGTCTGAAGTCTCTTATATTTAGTTGCTATCCAGAACTTTGAAAGGTTTGGTTTGGAGGACTAGAAACCTGGCAAGAAAGGTTTATCATCATTTACCAAAATCTGAACCCTTAAAAAATTATGAAGGAAGCATCCCTCAAATTCTAGATTCTCAACCCACACTACTTCACCCACCAGCTCTCCTATATTGATTGCATTTTATAAATAAAGAGCAGATGAAGGGAGATTATGAAATTATACCCAAGATAGAACTAAGTTGAAAGCTACAATCATCCACAATCATGTAATCATCCCATAGCTACAAACTAAGAATATAGCCATGGACCATCCAAGGGCGTCCTTTGAGAATACGCTCTTTATTTTTAGAAGTTTCAAAGCAAAAAATGTATGTGTTAGCCAAGCCGGTGTTAATGGCATCTACATCTTGACCTTCATTCATGCCCTAACCATTTGGATCATATAAATGACAGCTGACTAATTGAGCTTTCTCTCCGTGAGAATTTTGCCAATTAAGGCACCACCTGATCAGACAATCCGTCAAGATGGTTTCCAAATCAAGTCGAACCTCGGACGTGGGCGACGAGAGATATCGCCCCCTTCAGTCATGATTCAATCAAACAAAATACAAGAAGAACTGCTGAACTTGAGAGTCACAGATCCTATGTAAAAGAAAATAAGAAAAGAAAAGAGATAAGGAAGAAACGAGATAAGAGTTAAAAAAGAGTAAAAGGAACACTCCTCACGACATCCCTAGTACTAAGAGTAATAAAGCACTCAGAAAACAGGGAAGAAAGAACCCTCACATGCTGTCACAGTGGGTAGCAATGCCAAGCTCTCACACAGAGAAAGAGGACAAACGCTCTAGCGAGAGCACAGCTAAATAGCAATTTGGTAGTTGAACTATCAATGAAAATCTTCTCTTCAAAATCTCAACTTTTAATTCCAACTTCCTTTCAAGCATTTTGTCAAACATCTCATATGCATCCATATTCAAACAAATACTAAGCCTTTTTCCTTAATATCTTTTCTAAACTTTCTCAATATCAATACTTAGATTAACCAATCTTCCTACAGTTCATTCTTTAAAGCAAATAATAATAATAAGCTTAATAGAATTCAAATTCACAATATACCTAGCTCTTAAAATCTAAAAAATTCTAGTTTGCCTAAACCCCTCCTCCTCTATTTGACGTGCACAACAATAAAGCAAGAGGACAAATCACAATCTTTGAAATTTAAACACAAACACGCCAACAAACTAGCAACAAGAAGGGAGTTTGAAGCTCCTAACCTTTGATTAGTGGCGATAGAAGAAAAAAAAGGAAACTAGTACTGAAGAGGAAGAGTGGCCGAGAGAGAGATTTTTGAAGGATGCTTCAGCAATAGACAGAACAGGGGAGGAAGATTTCTTATGCATCCCAGCTGTTGCTTCGATAAAGGAGGAAGGAGAAGGTTGCACGAGTATGACTTTAACCAATAAACGATAGCTGTCAGCTGAGTGAAGGAGGATGGGTGATGCTATAAAAGGAAGGGGAAGGGAAATCAATGTAGTACAAGGGAAGAAGAAAAACTCACGATAGCAACAACAGATGATGTACTCTAACATTCCCACACCAGCGATGTTAAAGCCTAAAGAGGGAGGATGGAGAACGCTGTGGACATGCTGGAGTCGAAGAAGAGCAAAGGCAGTGGTTCTGGATTTTTCAAGAATGCCGAAGGAGGAGAAGGAAAGAAAATAAGGCATTCTCTGTGTATCTGATCGAGAGAGAAGAATATAAATATGAACCTTAGGAAATTGCAAAAATTACAAGAGAGGGCCCAACATTTCTTCTAATAACATAAAAGACATGGGTACTTTGGTAATTTTTCCACAATTTTAAACTAAATAAAATTAATCTATTACTAAAAAAATTTAAATGTTGGACCTTCAAGTGAGCTATTAACATAAGTTCCACTAATTCACCCCTCTCCATTTGCCATAAAACTAATTTAAATAAAATATAAATTAGGAGATTTTTTTTTAATTTAGGGTCATTATAGAAATTTGATAATAGGTTGATCTTGGTGAGTTTCAATAAGGGAGGGTATGAAAATGAGCCTTTCACATGCAACTCAAGCTAAACAAGTTTTTAATGTCTTTGATCCTACTAATAAGGAACGATTGGTTGTTTTTAGTTCATTGTTTTATTTAGTAATAAAGAGAATATGAGGAAAATAGCGGAGAACAACTAGAAAATAAAGACAATAGAATCAATGACAAAGTAGAAGATGATCTATTTAAAGGGCTAGAAAATAGTGATGATGATTTTGGTACTGAAGATTTTGCTTTATATGTGAGACATGATCACAACCAAGGGGATTTGGATATCAAATAGGGGGAAATCAATTCAACTAAAGAAGACAACTGTGAAGAAAATTTTTAACAAAAAAATTGAGACAAAAGAAAAGAAAAGGAATGACTTTGAACATATAAATGATTTTGCTTGATTTATTTTATTTGTTTGATTTAATACAATTTATTTTATTTGTTTGATTTAATCCTATTTATTTTTGTTTGAAAAAGTGATTAAATGGCTATGGCAAGAAATAATCATACTCTTCTGAGAGTGGCTGCTAGTAGAGTGATCCTATTCATACCTCTACTACTAATTCCCAGGGTGGTCTGAAGAGGAGAGTTTGAGGAGGGGCTTAGTAATGATAGAGCATGTAGCAAGGTTAAGAGTTCTCGAGAGAAAGTTGCCTACTCAATGGAACAATAGAGGCCAGTTTATTGACTTGAACAACTTGGTGAGCTATATTAGAGTAGTTGTTAAAGCTAATATGCCCCTTAATATGGCGAATTGGGCAAAGGTACCTGATTCATTGAAGGATTTATTCTGGAGCACAGTCTTGGTAACATATTTCTTATTTTCCATTTTAAAAAATTTTATAAAAATTTCAACTAATATGGAACATGAATAACTTCTTTTGCAATCAGGATTTGACCTTAATGAGAGTTAGAAGAAGTTTGTTTTATAAAAAGTCGAGATATCGCACCATAGTTTTAAAGCATAGGTCACCCAAAAGTTCTTGAAGAACCCAAACATAGCAGGCATTGAAGATGAAGTTCCCCCAATTCTGTAATGGACAATGAGCAATGGGAAGGAAAAAAACAAATGATATCATCGATTACCTAGCCCAATATGTGATAGAGGAGAATCAAATTTTCTTGGAACCATTTTGTGATGGGTTAATCATTTTTAGTTGTAGTGATATTTGAATTTTTTTGATTAATTTGTTTTTGTATAACACATGCTAATATATATATATATTGTGATAGGGCACATTGGATGCTACTCATGCTCAATCTATATAAAGGCATGATGCATGGTATGTTGATCCTATTGGAGGCCGGTTTAGATAACTAAAACACATGATGTTAATGTTCAATAAGTAAGTTAAATAATTTCTCTATATGTGTGTAAATTATTATTTTTGTGTGATTTTTCATATAAAGTTTTATATTGTCATGCACAGAGTTGTCCACTTGTTTAGAAGGTATAGCAAGTTACCTATAATTAAAAACTCTAATACTATTATGAAGACGCAACTAATTGAAGGATAATTAATGTATATATTTACCCTAAATTTATTTTATCAAATTAAGTGTATTATATTATAAATAACTTTATTTATGTGGTTTGCTGATGAAAAGTATCCAAAGCAATGTAACAAGGTTGTTTATTATGGCTATAGCATCATGAGATACATGAAAGACATAGTTAACCATGTGTCGATTGATGAGATTTCGCTTCACCATGTCACCTATCTCTACTTTATTAATTTTAATAATTTACATTATATTATATATATCACATAAGTAAACTTGATTTATGAATTGTTTGTGGCTTAATAGTACTTCCATGATGCATATGTAGAGGAATATAGTCCAACTTAAATTGAAGAAATCCTTGATGAATTGGCCAAGAATTTACTCAAGCAATGAGTGCAAAATAGATTATCACAAACATTTTAGTATATATCCTCAATTTTTTTTTGGGTATATAAGCTCATCGCACTTAGCCAATGTAATAACCCAAAATAATAATAATAATAATAATAATAAGTAATATATAAGTTGGTGTTTTAATAGTAATTATATCAATTTTGAGAACATGTTTAGTAAGAATAAGACTTGGTTTAGTGGCTACTATATAACCATTTATGTAAAAGGTCCCATGTTCAAAACCTCTCTAGAGCACAAGGAGGAATTTTATTTCTTTTGGTTTCAGTCTATATGACATTACCATCATACCTTCACCCTTATCTGATGAATTCTCTTTTTCTTCTTCTTTAGTCAGTTGGTATGCACAAAGAGGGGGAGAGAATTCTAGAATGTTCAATATTGCTCTCCAATCTTCTACCATCACCGACCATCTCTCCTTTCTTTATTCCTTATGGTCACCGGTGGCTGAGGAGGTAGAATTAAGATGGCAAAACCATGTATATATCAGCATCTCCCTCTCCTCTGTTCTTCAACCTCTCACTCATTCTCTTTGATCGTGACTGATGAATTAGCAGGGTGAAAAAAAATGGATCCTAAAGCCCTATGACTACTCGTGAATCTCCTCATCCTCTTCATGCTTGATAGGTCTTCATTTCACATCTGATGCTCTCCTTGTGTCGGTCACGTCTAAGTTACTATTGGGGGTGAGAGACCAAGTCCAAAGCTACTAGTGGTGCTGTCTGAGCTTGGTCTGTTGTGCTGACTCAGTTTCTATCCTTGCTTACTAACCGTATTCGATTCTTCCTCTCCCTTTTTTAGTATCTAAGAACATGTTTTTCTTCTTTCTCTTTGTTCACCACCATTTAGGTCAGTTGAGTTAAGGTGAGGAAATTTGGACCTTCTATTTATTGGCTTGCTAATACGTGTGAGAGTATGTGCTGTTGTTGTTGTTGCCTTATGTGTGAAGTTATAGCATTTTGGTTTTGTTCTATTGCTGCCCGTACGTTGTAGGAAGAAGATGATTCAAATTGAACTGAGAATTTGGAATAGAAACCTATTTTAAAACTTAATAATAATATATATGCATATATAGATATATGTACCTAAATGGGTTATAACTTTAGAGCTAAATAGATCTTATTTAGATTGATTTATGTTAAAGAAATTATTAAGGAAAGATTGGAAGAGAATAGCTTTGATATATTACTTGAAGATTGGCATCAATGAGATCCTTATTGAAATGTTTGAAATAATTTTAAAGCATGAATTTTGGTTTTGAATTTACATGGTTATGGTCGATTAAAATTATATTAGGAGTAAAAGGAAGTCTTTGTAAATTAAAGAAGATTTATTAAATTTTGTTTATTAATATCCTTATAGGACATATGGAAGAAGAGGATCCTAATAGAAACTTAAGAAAGAATATTTTGAAAATTTAAAACTTCAACAAGTAAGTGAATAGCATCCTTTTTTTATTTATTTTTATTTTTAATAGACTTTTATTGAAAGATTTTACTTGTATGAATTACATGAGTTTTGGAAATTATGGAATTGAGGATGGATAATTAGATGATGATATATTCATTTATTTCCTCAAGAAACATAATTTGAAGATTTATGAAATTAATTTTGTTTATTAAACTCTAAAAATTCTTGGTTATTCAATTAACGTGAAATATTATTTTTGAAAAGTATTAAATTGGAATTTAAAATGATTCATGCGAGTTGGGTATTGAAAATGTAAATTGTATTTCAGAGGTGATTATTTTTCTCGCATGTTCGAAACATGATTTTTAAGGGGACTCTAAACAAAACACTACTGCTAATGGCAGTTCCGTTAACCCATAGCATACTGTGGTTAATAACTAGCTAGTTTGTCTCATGGGCTTGTTCTTATATTTGTTATTCAGGGCTATGTACCCACGCTTGATTCTGTGGCCGTGAGTCATGTTTGGTTACTTACTCTCATGGACTATGTATCCACGTTTGTTTCGTGGCTTCGGCTGCGTTGGTTATTTATCCTTGTAGACTATGTGTCCACATTTGTTTCGTGGCTTCAACTGCATTTAGTTACTTACCCTCGTGGACTGTATGTCCATGTTTGTTACTTGTTCTGTTAAGTTTCTCACAAATTCTAAATTTTTGATTAATATGTGTTTTCAAAATTTCAATGGTTTCAGTTAGCAACTATATTATTTTGATTTATGCATGAGTAAATTGTTTCTTTAGGCATGATAAAATAAAGTACTTCCAATTCACTCTCATTTTATAATATGATTATGATTTACAGACTTATGAAGTTATTATGTTGATTTATCATATTTTTAGTTAGTTTTGCATTATTATTTAAGTTTATTTTTTAAATTCTATTTTGGGAATGCTATTCACTGAAAAATTTATTTTGGTCTCATATTCATTAGTTGATGCTGATTCTACCTCCGACTCTTAATGGAAATTTTGCTTGGTATTATTATCTTTTTATGTAAATATTTTACCACTCATGTATTTTAAATTTAGAAGAAAAATTAGCTGCTCCATATAAATGTTGTTAGGACTTTATTTTTGATCTATATACTGTTTGCTGGATGGAAGGAGCTAAGCTCCGAATGGTACTGTATTCTATGAAAATTTTTTTGTTGTAGAATTTTTAGGAGATTATATTTACAAGGGAGGTTCTGTCAAAATTTTTACAAAAATGTCAAAGGTTTGCTATACAAATTAATATTAAAAATGTTTAAAATTTTCATATAATCTAATTATTTATTTTTAAAATAGAATGAATTTTTATTTTGAGGCTTACAGAAATGTTCGAAGTGGTTCACACCCATGCCAATCACCTTCTATTTTAGGGCATGATAGGCAAAATAAGCTTACTTTGGCCAAGTTTAAGTTTTTGGTAACTTTGGCCTTTTTAAAGTTGCAATAGGTTATATTTTTTGGCATCTTTTTCCTTATAATTATTTTAGATTTTATGCATTTTTTATAAATTTTAAAGTATTTTTAAATAGATTTTAGAAGTTACTCTAGGTAAGTTTGAATAATGGATTCATTACATATGTATTTTTTGGTTGAAATTGGATTATTCTATTGCTAGTGTATTTCTGGATGTCTATTTATTTTGTTTTGCAAGGGGTTGCTCGAAATGCAACACCCTTATTAAAAAAAAAGAACACTAACTATATAAAGGTTATTTAAAAATAACCATGCTATATAATTCAATATATTTAATGGCTATTTTAAATAACCACTGAATTGACATAACTATTTAACGGTTACTTTGAAATAACTGTTAAGCCATTTCTGCACATCCTCATAAAAATTGACCAAACACTACTACAAAATCGTGTATACAAGATGCCTCATATAGGACGGTTTTATAGAAAACTGTCCTATATCCAACAGGCGGACTATTGGGCATGCTTTTTTAAAAAATTTTAAATACCATATAGGACCGTTGTATAAAGAACTGTCCTCTATATTGAAATTATAAAGGATGGTTCCAAGCTTAATCTTCCTCTATTTGATTTTGATTTTCACAATTTTTTTTAAAAAACATAAACTTATAAAGGACGATTATCATATGTAACCATCCTCTATGTTGTTACTATAAAGGACAGTTTTCATTTCAACCATCCTATATAGAAACCCTTTAACAGACTTGTTGTTCTGCTTCTTCGATCATTTTTGTTTGCTGTAAAACCAGAATTGCTCGCATTCGTCATTACTCTTAGAAACCTAGAATCCTATCATCATTTTCGTTGGAAACTAGAACCAAAACCCACTAATCCTTCGAGTTCATCTTCGTTTGGGCTGTGAGTTTTGTGTTCATCTTTAGCAACAACTTCTTGGCTTCAATTCATTATAAGCTCCTTTAACTTCTTGGGTGTGCTCTGTGTGTTTGTCTATGCTCGAATTAACTGGGCATTTTATCTCTTTACTACTCACTTCTGAATTTATTAGGATGATATTTGGGGAAAAAAGAGAATAGATTTATAGATTGAACATTGGTGCGCATAAGGTATTCGATAAAATGTTTGAAAGGAGAAAATTTGAACTTTATAAGCTCAAGAATTAGACAAAAAATAAAAAAAAAAAACAGTTAGTTGGTCAAACAATTCTGCTTGAACTAGGCTTCAGATTAAACCCAGAATCACAAAGCTTGAAACTCAAAATTGTGCTTGTGCCTATGTATTTCGTCTTCTTCCTTCCTCCCTCATGCTCGTGCTGCAACTACTTCACCCAAATTTTTTTGTTCTATTTTCTAAATTCTATCATGCATTTGGTGTTATATTGTTTTTTCTTTTTAATTTTTCTTGTGGGCAGCTTTAATTCTTGCTTGTGGTTGCCTTTCAAGCTTTAATCCTTACTTCCATGTCTTGGTTTAAGCTTTATAGGTACTTTAAGCTTTGTTTTGGTTTAATTTATGGATTAAATTTTGTGAGCTTCATCTTGAATTTGCTTCTATGACTTTTTGTGAGCTTGATGTTGATTTTAAATTTTAAAAAATAAAGCTTGTGAGCTTTAATGATTGAAGTCTAAGAAGTATATTCAAATTTTTGTACTAAATCAAAGAACTTTGTAATAGAAAAAATTGCATATCACCAAAAACAATTGTTAGATGTAACTAAAAGTGTAGAAATGTGAAGAGAGGATTAAGTACCCGAGAAAGGCCTAATTTTAAGCCATTATGCTACTGAATTTTTGTTTAAGAGTACTAACAACTAGTTAGCACTCTTAAACAAAAAAAATATGGCCTTTAGACCTACCCTTTTAACCCACAAGCTTGGTTTTTCCATTTTACTCTTCTCAAAACTATTCATCTTAATATTCTTTTATTCATATAGTATCATTTACTACCAATCTTTGACTCGTTGAAGAGAGGGGTTTGAGTTGTTGTTGTTATTTATGATTGAATTGGATTAAAATTATATTATATAGTGATGAGTTTAAGTATGAAGAGAGGGCTAAGTGCCTGGGAAAGTTTCAATTTTAAACCGTTATAATGCCGAATTTTCTTTTAAGAGTACTAACAACTAGCTAGTACTCTAAAATGAAAATTGTAGCTTATTAGACAACTAAAAGAACTATAAGTTAAAATATACTTAAATTTATTTTTAATAGTGGGCATTTTTTATTAGGGATCCCCACTATTTTTAATCAAGTAGTTCATGAGTAATGCGTTGATGAGTTAATAGTTAAATTATTATCTTGCACTTACGATAATTGAGCCACTCATCATATGTCCCTTAACAATTTTTTATAGATTTGAGATTATGGATAAAGAATGGATGTCTACGGATCGATGATCGAGGGAATATATGGAGGGGGTGAGCCACTTTATTAAGGTTGGTGTTGAGCATAAGGGAGACAGTATGAGCATTGTGTGGCCTTGTCTAAGATGTGGACTTATGAGGCTGGTCACTGCACGGGAATTGGAAGACCATTTAGTGGTTAATGGAATCGATCAAAATTATAAGTGTTGGTATAAGCATGGAGAGGTAAGGGACATGACTAGAACTAGCCATAACTATGTTTCAAATGACTTTGACACAAGTATAGGTGAGGTAGATCGTGTTGAAGAGATGGCTAACACAGTTGAAGTGGAACTCACTGATTGTCCTTAAATGCTTGAAAGGTTGAGAAGTGATGCGGGGACGACATTGTACATTGGTACTAGGGAACACGTGTCAAAGTTGACTGTGGTGTTAAAATTATATCAATTAAAAGCAGAAGGTGGGTGGAGTGATACGAGCTTCACAAACTTGCTTTCATATTTGCATGACGAAATGCTACCGAAGGACAACAAACTTCCAAGGCAACTATATGATGCAAAGATGTTAAAATCTATTGGCTTGAGCTATGAGAAGATATACTTGCCCGAATGATTGCATTTTATTTAGGAAAGAACATGAATCATTATCTGAGTGCCCTAAATGTTTAGCATCACGTTATAAGGAGAATGGGAAGAGTCCAAAGAAGGTGCTATGGTACTTTCCTATAGTACTGAGATTTAGACGAGTGAGGAGAGATTATTGACTTTGACATCATCAATACCATCTTGACACGCAATGAGGTCATCCACAGCCCAGTAAACATTTATATAAGGTACTTAATTACTCTTCCTATTCATATATCTAGATTACAGCTTTTATTCATATTAACTTCTGTCAATTTCTTCATTTAGGTACTTGTATGATACCTTCATCATTCTTGGTAACTTGGGATTAAGGTTTGTGTTGGTCAATACCTATGAGTTCCCAAGTTTTGAAGGCAGTTAGAAGGATAAGTGTTTATAGTAGCAATCTCAAACATTGACCATGTACTTCAAGGAAAGACCGGCTTCAAAGGGGATGTTATTTTTTATTCCTTATCTTAATAGGTTAGTTACTTGGTTTTCTAAAACCTTGATTGCATTTTATTGTCTTTCTCAAATTTCAATTATAACATACATCATCCAATTCTCCTAGGGGACACTGGATGCTTATTATGATTGAGCCAGCAGATCCTAAAGCTCCAAAGGTGTGCTATTTAGATTCAGCTCCTCATGATAGGGATCCAACTAACTGACCGGATATGATGGAGCTATTTAATAGGCAAGTATATTTAGTAACTAATATTTTATTTGTTTCTAAAATTCTACATTTCTAACATGTTTATCTTCCGTATATTAGGGCTATTGTGCTATATCACATCGATGCAAGTCTTCCAAACAAGAGATCATTCAAGGAATACAAGGATGCCATTAAATGGAATGTAATACAGGTATCTTTAAATTACTGCCAATTACTTAATTTTTTTCATTTTTTTAATGTTAATAAAATATATATTTATGGTTTTCTTCATGTAGTGCCCCCGACAAATCGACAACAGTCATGATTGCAGCTACTGTGTGATGAGGTATGGTAAAGACATCATCACTCACAGGCAGCCTACAATCCCCCTCACGGTATCTATAATTTGTGTAATATATTTTCTATATTATAATGAATATTAATTGTCATCAACTAACTTCATTTTTATGTATGTTGCAATACTATCTAGATTGTGCTACACCTCGTTTCGATGATACCTAAATTAATGAAGTTCTCAAAGAGGAATATGCATATAAAAAGTGGGTCACATCCAATATGAGGTAATAATATGTAGTTAGTCTAGGAATAGATTAGTTTAGTTGTCAATATATAGTTTAGATATAATTTAGGGATTGGTATTTTACCTCAAATTGATTGATTTATATCATTGAATTTTAAATTCAATACTTTTGATGTAATTAAATTGTAAATATTATAGTTTTCAATTGAGTATGGTATATCTTCTAGGCTGTTCTAGAGTTTTATTAGGTATATATGTTTTTGTATTGTAGGGGGGTTGCTGGAAAAGCAGCTAACTCTATTAAAAAAATGACATTAGAGGACGGTTGTTACCATAACCATCCTCTATATACCAAATATAGGACGGTTATCTAATATAACCGTCTTCTAAGGCCTATCTATTTCTAATTTTGACCAAAATTCGAACGTTATATAGGACCGTTATTTAAAAACCGTCCTCCATTTATCTTCAATATAGGACCGTTTTATAACTGTCCTATATATCTTAGCAATAGAGGACGGTCAAATAGAGGACCATTGTCAACCATCATTTATTATGAAAAATAATCATCCTCTATGGTCAGATCTGTTGTAGTGAAAACTGAGAAAATCTATTCATTGGTTTTTTTTTTAATAACCATTGAATATTGCTAAACCATTTAGCGGTTATTTCAAAATAACCACTAAAGAGTTTACTATAGAATCATTTAACCAAAAATTGAAAAGATTTACTCAATGGTTTTATGCAAATAACCACTATATATATCTCAACTATGTAGCGGTTAAACACCGCTATATAGTTGCCCATAGACTATATAGTACCTGAACATATAGCGGCTAAAAACCATTATGTATGAACAAAAATATCTTTTGAATAGAGTTTTTTTAGTGGTGCAATTATAAAGAAAATAATCCTTAGTACTATAAATACTGTTTTCTAATAATAATTCTCATCTTTCAAATGTATAAATAAATCAATCTCAGATCATTAATCAATGTCAAATATCAAGTCACATGCAAAAGAATCCTAGGCCTTTTGCCACCACTTACAACACTTCCAGTAATCAACATTATACAAAGTTTAATCAAAAGAAAAAGATCATTTCAAATATATAAATAAATCAGTCTCATGTCGATAATCAAATGTCAAATATCAAGCCACATGCAAAAGAATCCTATGCCTTGCAAACAAAAACATGATATTGAAATTAACCAACTTATTTTTCTTGTACAGCCATTAAAATTGCAATGGATCAGCATAGAAATATATAAGAAAACAATTAATCTTAGGTTAAATCTTCAATGGCTTCGATGAAGCCGGTGATAGCAAAAGCAAGAACAGCAACGTCCACTAGTGTGCCGGTACATCTCCATAGGCCTCGGAAGTATACCAACCTCAGTTGTGCCATGGTGCTGTTAAAAGGGCTGTCGTAGTGGTTATTCAGGTCTTTTGCAAGAGTGGCATAACAACTGGATTTCACAACAATGTTTTTACAGATTTTGTTGAATAGATTTGCCAAATCTTCGTTCCTCCCCAGTTTGTGTTCAATAACTTGGCTCTCAACTAGCACATCCACGTCCTTTTCAGTGTCAATGAGATTGTCAAACAGAGCAGCATAGTTGCAAACCCAATGATGGTCAGGATAATGAAGCATCTCCAAGGCCATGAAGTTGAGTAAAATAGATTCTGTTGAGCCATCGACAATGAGTCTTGGGATTTGCAAACGAGCACTTAAAAAATTTAGCCAGCACAAAGGAGGAAACCAACTTAGCCAATGCACATATTCTCTTTTCCGGAACTTGACATCAAGTCGGCATGCCTTTGGCATTGGCTCAAAAGTTATCCCTGACTCTTCTAACTTTGTTGCGGTCTTCACGACAGGGGTGGAAACGCCATCGTAACACAAACCCTGAGGAATGAAAAAATATCTCATCAAATCAGTGAAATGATCCGGCGTTTTCCAATGCTGCTTGAGCAACTGTTGTCTTCTTCCGTTCAATACCAATTGATCTCCTCTATTGTTGGCTTTCAATTGATCTCTTTTATATTTTACTTTCAAGCTAGGGTCATATGTTTCAAAGTAGCAGCAGGAAAGCAAAAGAAAACTTGATGGTCCCGTAGTCCCTTCGCCAGTAGGCACCGAGACAAATAATTTCTTCAAGACAAAAACTGGAATCTGGTTTTCGATGAGTAGTAAATCCCGCTCAATGCTCTTCTTCATCCAAGAATTGGAAAACAAGACATCGTCAGTAGTTTCATCGGGATCGTCATACCAATTTCAAAGAAAGAGTTCCATGATGAAGACGGAATCTAACAATATCATATGCACAAATTCTCTCTTCCCCTGCTCAGAGTATGTCTCTGAATAATACCCTCGGATCTTGCTTTCTTCGCTTCCGATATAAGCTGTGAAGTTCTCTAAATCCTCTTGTCCATTTGGTAGACGTTGACGAAAATGCATAAAATATTTGATTTTATGCTTTTCCGTTGGTTGCAGTATTTCATTGTTCCGATGAATTGGACCAATTGAGACCAAATAAGGAGTGAAGGCCTCCTCATTTTCTTTCCTGAGAACATCATGAACTTTGAATATGCAACAATCTTCTGGTAACATAGGCTCAGCATTACCGTCAATAATGTCTAGAATTATGTGCCTTGCAATATCAGCATCAGTTAATGCCATCTAATCCTTTTGCAATATTATAAACGGGCTGCATAATTAAACATGTCATTACTTTAGGTGAATATATAGCGAGACTTATTTCAAAGAACATTTTTTTTTTCTTTTGGAATGTTCCCCGGATGCACATCTCATGTAAACCATCCAAAAGAGACTTGGACCACATTTGAATGATCCAACTATTATTTGCTTTATTAAAATTTTTATTCCTTTTTGCGTTTTTAATTTAATATTAAAAATTTTTAAAAATGATATCATTTCCTTATGTCCGACTTAAAAAAGAATAATTGTCTAAATGAAAAGCCACAAAAAGTACAGATACGATGAAGACAATTCAAATCGTATTTGGATGATCTACATATGCATTGCATGCACATTCCTAAGGATGACCACAAATAGTTGAAACATAGAAATAGGATCTCCCAATTCTCATAGACGACTAAGACTTTGTTTAAATGCATATTAAAAGCATTAAATACAATTGATATTAATTACCATTTTGATATTAAGATTTTTCCCCCCTTTGATCAACCCTCACCTATTATTTTATTATATGGATGATAACAGGAATAAGGCTATTTGAACTACTTAATTTGTGTACTGTTGTTAGTTTTTGATTAATGCAGTTGCATTTCTATTAAAAAATATATAATTAGTTGAATCAATGTATCAATATATTTAATAAAATTAATAAGTTGTAAAATTCTTTAGTAATAAGTAGTAAATTATATATTTGGTCAAAAAAAGAAATAAATTATATAACTAATTTTTTAAAGGGAGAATCACATTCAAAGAACACTTAAGAAACTTATTTGCAAACAGGAACTAATAACAAGCCCCATTCATCAAGGAAAAAAAAATCTCTATTTCTATTTTAACAACAATCAATTCTGTATAATCCTTGCCTGCAAATGATTTTCTTGAGTGGTGCTTGGATGTAATTCTCCTTTTTTAAAATTTGGGACAGTACTCAAATAAAATAGATCTAATGACTCTTAAGCTGTTTGATAAAAATATTTATTACTTGGAGAAAGTGAAATCTTACTCATTTCAAATAGATTAGTAGATTAGGGAGGTAAATCTGATAAACCACAAGGCTTCAGACAATATTGGTTATCAGGTGTATTCAAAAGGGAAAACAAATTCAACTCTCAGGTCCAGAAGAAAATGAAGCACGTATTGAATTCGAAGTTCATATGGAAACCATTTAAACCAAGATAGTTACATGCACGTACATGTCTATGATTCAAAAGCATAAATGATGTTAAAGGATCAGGAATTTGTAAAATCTCATACAAGGATCAAGGTCAAATATTAAAATAAAGGCTAAAATGCATAAAACTTCTCTAAACTTTGAGACTTACATGTAACTCCTCTCAAGTTTAAAAGTTTAAAATTAACCTCCCTAACTTTTAATTTTGTTTTTTAAAACCCTCTATTATTAATTATGTTATTTTTTCATGAAGGTTAAATTGTCATTCAACTAAAAAATATTATTAAACGAGATATTATATTGTAAAACTATGGCTAATTAATTTTTTATATTGTTTGGATAGTTGAGGCATTGATAATAGCCAAAACGAATGTTATTATCATCATATAAAATTTTAAATATTTACTTTTGTGTTAGTTTTATCTAGTTTTTTTTGTTATCAATGGTGCATAGTTTTCTAGTATTAAAAGATAAACTAATCTAACATGGTAATATTTAAAATTTTAAATATTTTAGCCATGTGCATTACATTAATCTAACATGAAAATATAAATAAAAATTTATCTTTTAAAACAATAAAATCATGCACCGTTAATAAAAAAATAGATAAAACTAATATAAACATAAATATTTAAAATTTTATACAGTGATAATAATTTTTTTTATCAATGCTTTAACTATACAAAAAATATAAGAAATTTATTATAAATAGTTATACAATATAATATTTTTGTTTAATAACATTTTTAGTTGAATGACATTTTAACCCTCATGAAAAAATAACATAATTAATAATAGGGGGTCTTGAAAACAAAATTAAGATTAGGGAGGTTAATTTTAAACTTTTAAATGTGAGGGTGATTATATGCAACTGTCTCAAAGTTCAAGGGAGTTTTATGTATTTTAGCCTAAAACAAATAGAAAAAATGCCCTTATTAGTTGGCAACATAACTTAATTAGTTGCAAATTCTGAGAGATCAATTACAGATCTTAAAAGTTAAATTATAAATCATGGAAGATAATTAGTTGCATATAGGTGGTGAAATAGTTCTATGTACATACCATTTGACGGGAGAGGCCAAGCCTTTTATAGAGCTCTTTCTACAAGGGTTCTTTGATTTTTAATAAAAGGCATTTGGTGGTATATTAATTATATATTTTTTAAATATTACTTATATTTAAACTCATTAACTAAAAGAGAGAATGTAATACAAATTTGGAAAGGAAACTTTTAGAGCAACTTCTAATGATAAAAATTTAGAAAATCAAGAAGTCATACAATATAATGTTAGTAGGGTTTCATCCATCCCGAATAACCACTGCTCTATTTCTCATCCTCTAATTCTATTTCTCCTTTAAATGTGTGTGTGTGTGTGTGTCAATGAATACCTATATTTTGGTGCTTTAAATTAGTAAAATTATCCTACTAGCATTTCAGAACAATAAAGACGCCAGTCAGCAGAATTTCCAATTTGAGAAGGTGGGCCTTTTAATCAACAGGAGTATATATAGAACGAGCAAATGGAAAAATTGAACATAGAACAGAAATAAATAAACTTACAAAGTACTTGAATCTTGAAATCTGCGTGCGAAGCTTCAAACATATGATATTGGTTTCACTCCTCTCCACCTATGCACTGACTCTCCCTTCTTAGCACTTATATAGTAGGTTTAATGATGTCTTTTCAAAATAATTAATTAATTATCAGTTTTATCCATGATTCTTTGTGATCCTCAAAGCTTTCAAAAATATTATCGAGTTCCGAGACTAAGTTGAACATTAATTAAAACAAAACTTTCAGCGGCTTTTGTCTTATTGCGGAGCTTAATATCGTATTATCGATGAGGAACATGGGGCGAAGGAACTTGTTGATCTAACAAAGGCTTAAATAAATATTTGTAGATTAAACAATGGTTTGTCGTTATTAGGTCAGTTTTTTCTATGTTATACAAAGTCAAAAGTAAAACCATCAAAGGGAGGAAATGATACTTAAGTTCCATAAGAACAAATTAGGGTTAAGGTGCATTTTTATTCTTGAACTTTTTTTTAAGGAGTGTTGGGCACCCTATACTGATAAATGGAACAGTTTTTCCCCTAAACTATTTTTTTGAGGAGCAGAAAACCCCTTTCATTAGTCAACCATTAATTTTACCATTTTCTATTAATGGAGCATGTGCGTGGGGCCCGCACACAGTAACATATAAAAATCTGACCATGTCTCTTGGTGATAATTTACCCCTAAATCCTTTTTTCAAGAGCGCTAGACACCCGAAAGTCTTTTTTTAGGAACACTGGGCACCATGAAGTTTTGTAAAAATAAAATTTAATAAATATTGCTAAAATATTATATATTTTAACATTTAATAATTTAAATATTATTATTTATAAATATTCATCTAAAATTTATAAAATATTTTTTAAAATATTAACAGCTTAAAACTAGTTTTTTTCCATAAATTTAGAGATGACTTGTTATTTTTTATATCGATCTCTAAGTCTTTGTTTGAGATAGTGTCCAAATCATTACACCTTTCATAGGGGTCGAAACTTACCAATATTTTTTATATTGGTTAAGTTCTTTAAACTTTTAGGTCATTCTTTATAATATTTTTGTCAACTAACAATCATCCTCAAAAATATTGCATCACCCAAATTGAACACTTTCTGCACGCTGCAATATTACTACATGACAAATCAAAATCAACAATATGCTAACAAAAATGCTTATTTGAAGGATATTGCATATCCCATTAATGTGCTACAAAAAAAAGGCATTTAATAAGAGAATAATGGAGAGATGAGGGGCAAAAAAATCCCTCCATTAATTTGGAGGCTCATTTGCTTCATTTTTAATATAAAATTACAAAATATCAAAAATATTAAAATATTAAATTGAGTGATGTAATATTTTGAAGAAAAATCATTAGTTGATTATTAAAAAAATTATAGACAATGACCTAAAAATTTAAAAAAACTCAATCAATATTAAAAATATGATCTATATATAAAATATTATAAGTCATATATAAATTTATAAAAAAAATTAGTTTGAGTGGTTAATATTCAAAAACTAATTTATAATTTTTGGATGAATATTTAAGAATAATAATGTTCAAATTATTAAATATTTAATATTTAATATTTTTACAATATTTATTAAATTTTGTTTTAACAATACTTTAATATATCCAGCGCTCCTAAAAAATAATTCTAGGGTGCCAAGCGTTTTTGAAAAAAAAGAATTTAGAGGCAAATTAACATTAAAGGATATGGTCAAAATCTTACTTGTTACCATACATGGGCTCCAAGCAAATGTCACATCAACAAAAAATAGCAAAGTTAACGATTGTTTAATAGAAGGAGTTTTTTGCTCCTCGAAAAAATAATTTAAGGATGAAATTGCCTCACTTATCATGACAGAGTGTCCAATTCTCCTCAAAAAATTATTTAAGGGTAAAAATACACTTTAACCCAACAAATTAATAATAGTTATGTCCCATTTGCTTACTGAAAAGGAATGTAATGGAATAGATTAAAAAAATAAAAAACATATATCCCAGATGTAGGAATCACTAATACACCCACCACAAACCTTATAAATCATAACTCTTAATCTCATGAATTAAATTACACATATCTCCTCATAAATATGGCTAATTTAATTATCTCTTCTCCACATCTTGATCATTATACTTTATTTTTATTTTTTTAATCCATTACTTTTCAGCAAGCAAACTGGAACTTAGATTTTCAACAAAGTTTTTTGAAAAATAATTTATAAATATCAATTTAAATATTTTCAAATTATGTTGTTTTAATAATAAAAATAAGATATTTAAATTCAAAATGTAACTATCAGTTTGTAATTTAGATTTTTATTTGCAATTATCTGTATTTATATTTATAACTCATCGTCTTTAAAAAAGAAATTGTTAGGAAGCTAAGTATGTTTAATTAATTTAATTTTTTTGTTCCAAAATTTAATAAAAAGTAGCAACAACTCTGGTATTATCTCTATCTAAATTGCAGTGAATAAAAAAATCAAAAAGCCAGTGGCCTTATGCCTAACCAGGGGCGAACGTTTAGAGTTGTGCATCCTTGTACTTTTTTATCATTGCCACAAGTCTTTGTAGTTTTTTTCTCGTTCATAATATTAGTCACTCTATTTTTAAATATGCTCAAAGGGATGATAATTTAACATTAACAATGTTAAATTATTTAACGTATAATTAACATCATTTCACTATACATCAAATGAATGTTAATTAGGTTTTATTTCTTTCATCTTTAAAGACTTCAAACTTGTCTTTCCATCTCTGTTTTGGTTTCGTTCGCCACACCAAGGTACTCTGTTTTATTTTTCTGATATTGAAGCCATTTATTGTTATTTTTTGTTAATGTTCATGTTGGAGTTTATTTTGTCTTCACGTATCGAGCATAATCTTCAGTTTCTTTCAATTGATCATCATCATTTTTCTGTATTTTGTGATTGTCCTGTCTCTTTTATTTTTTCCCCCACTTCTTTTAACATTTAGCACGAGATTTAATACTGCTAGTTACACGTCAAAGAATTCATGACATTATTAGTACTACATCATTATCTTTCTAAGCATATTTACAAATTGAGGGAGACTAACGTTGTAGACGTGAAAAATTAGAGAGACTTGGAGTGAAATAAAAAACAAAATAGATGGACAAATAACAAAACATGATAAAATTATAAAAATTAATAGTCGTGTTTTTCCTACTTTAATGTTTATAGATGCATGCCCCCAATTTTGAGTATACTACTACATCTGTCCCACTTAAAAATTTTGCTAATTGAATAAATTGTTTATTTAAACATTACAATGGCAACTATTGATATATTTCATGGTATCTCTTGTACACAAGGCGGCTACTACTTTCTTTCTTTTTCTTTTTTTTTTGGAATAAAGGATCAATTTATTAAGAAAAGGATATTAGTACAGCACAGACCCACCTCAAAGGATTCACTCTACCGAGGAGATAAGCCTCTCGCGCACTTTCATTGAAGGAGGTGCAAATCTAGACTAATAAGGTTTAACCGTCTAAACTTAATTTTTTTTATTTTTTATTTTACATTTATTAAGATAAAAATATATATAAATTGTTAAAAATTTTAATAAATCTGTTCACCAGTCCATAGTCCATGTTTGATATGAATGGTTCACATTTAGTATTAAATTTTTTATAATTTTTATGAGTTGACAATCTAGATATATTATGAATAATGCAAATTTAATATTAAAATTTTTAATATTAAATTTCAACCATTCACATTAAATCTGAATTGTCCAGATTAGTGAACAAATTTATTTAATTTTTTTGTACAATTTATATAATTTTTTTAACAAATAGAAAAATAAAGAATATTTAAACAACAGCAAAAAATTTTCACAATATCGCCGTGAATGCTTCTGTACTTTGCTGATTCTATCTGCGGAATCAGCAGTGACAAAGGGAAAATAGTCGCTGTTAAAAAATAATTATCACTTAAGGTTAAGAGTTAGCAGAGATAAATGTTGCCACCAAAACTATCTATCAATCACCAGTAAATAAAGTACTATTGATCATTTGCCATGTATAGCACCACATCACCTGTCACATGCCTCCACATCACCTGCATGGAGCCACATCAGCTTGCCACTTCGCCCTTTGATGCCTCCATGTAAACTCCCCACATCACATGCCTCAACAGGTTGCAATTTCATGCTATTTTGGTGATAACATGGGCCCCACACGATCGTGTGAGGCGAAGGAAGAGGCGCATCCCTACCATTGAGGCTGAAGGTAATCCTCGTCCTTGAGTGACAATATTTTATATATGGCTATATAATAATAAATTGCTTCACAACTAATGCGTTGGAGATACAACTGTTAAGACAACATAAATAATTTTATTTTTCTTTTTTATGAAATTTATTTATACTTATATATATTCATTTTTTATATAAATTAAATTGTTTTTCCATACATTCCCCCCTTTCAAAAATATAAAGCATTTTTCAAAGGTTGAATGTTAAAAAGTATAAGGCATATTTAGCATTTCAAGGTGTAATCATTGCATTTTTTTCAAAAGTACCCATAATAAATAAATTAATTTATATTTATTTTAGAATAAAACATCTTATTAAATAAGGGTAAATATGAAAAAATGATGTTAGTTAGAAAACAAGTAACTACTATATTGGAGGTGAGAGTTAGTTAAAAATGCCTTATATTTTTGAACAAAAAGAGTAAATATTTATATTATAAAAGATAATGTCATTTATTGTAATTTATAAATCTAAAATTAGTTTTGATTAAAAACATCCAAATATCTTCAATTTTATCAAAATAAATTTCAAAAAATGATATCCAAACATTATCACAGTATAACTTAATCAACTATAATCAAAATCAATCATATTAATTAATTTTTTATAATCAATTATACGCAACTAAAATTCAAACCCACCCAATAACTTCATGAAGAATGGAAGTCAATAGATGGAAATTTCTCTTATCTCTAACCTCTTATTTTGTAATTAAACTTTGCTTATCAATTTGAATTAAAATTAATATATGCAAATTTTTGGAATAATATAAAGCTATTGAGATGGAGTTATTTTTTAAAAAATAAACTAAAAATGAAAATAATTATAATATATAATATTACCATCTGAATTACATTTAGGGAAAAACTTATATATATAGCCTTATACACTTAAGGTACTTTTTTTCCAATTAAATCAAGACATGTTTGTCTTTTATATATTATTTATTCTATAATAAATTCTTATTAATATTATTTAACACATTAAAGTTCACATGTTTTGATTTTATTAGATAAAATTATATTGAGTATATAAAGCTAAATACATAAATCTTGCCATTATGTTTATACAAATTTGTGTTATTGTTTATGTTATGAGTTTATATATGGCTTTCAAGTTTACTTTCAATTAGCAACAACTCTTAAGTTATTGACTTGTTTTTACATTACATTTTATTTTGTTAATTAGTTTTATTTTTTAAATGATAATTTTATAAGAAAATTATACACACTATTATCTAATCTTTTATATTTATGGCTCGAGAGATTATCAAACAAAAAATCACGTAGCATCATATAGATATATTTCATATATTTTAAAAATTAAATGCATAATTTTTAAATATCTCATTTATGCTCTTCTTCTCATCCTCCTCTTCCCCGCCAATAATCTAAGCCAACATCAAGCGTTAAAGCTTAACGAATTTGAATTGAAAATTGAAATACAACAATATCAATATCTTAAAATATTAAATATTAGGTTAAACAAAAAAATAAAAAATTATGATGATGATATCTAGTTACTATTGATGTCAAACTTTTAGCATCAACTTTTAAAAGTTGCAGCAAAGTCACACTTTCAGTGGTAATATTTATGCTATCATTAAAACCTAGACTTTTCAATGATAACTTGAAAAAGTCGCTACTGAAAGTTAACAATTAGTGATGACTTTTGGAAGTCACCATAAAAAGTCACACTTTTAGTGGTAACTTTAAGTGTCATAGCAAAAGGTTAGACTTTCTATGGTGACTGCAAAAGTCACCACTGATTGTTAACTAAAGTTGTCGCACTTGGAAATGTGACGCGGACGGCGCGAGAGCGGAGGTTCCGGCCTTTAGAAGGAAGACCGGAGAAATAAGAGTCGCCACCAAAATTTTGAGGAAAATCTTGGGAAACCGATTAAAGGTGGATAAGGGTGGTCTGCGAAAATAGAAAATAGGTTCGGGAGTCGATTGAGTGTGGGGAAGGTGTTAGGCACCCCACAACACCCGCTCGTCAGAACGATTACCTGAAGTTTATTGTGCTATATTAATATGGTTTTAAAATTATTTTAATTATCCCTTTTATATTCATGTGTTTGATATGAAAATGATAAGAATTAAACGAGAAATGTTTATTTATTTACGGGGAGGACTTGACTCAGAATCTGGCTCTGAGGCCTACGAACCTTGTGATAGGGATCAAAGTCCACATAGTTCGAGCTTGAAAATTGTTGGTAAAAATATTTTTTTGAAGGGAAATTAATTAAAAATAATTCACCATTTTGCAAATAAAGCAATTTCTAAAATTTTGATATATGTGTTTTAAATTGCAAAAAAGTAATTTAATTTCAATTAATTTTCTCTATTTTTGAATTTTTTTGGAAAAGAAGAGAATTAAAAATTATATTTTTTTATTTTATGATTGGGAATTTAATTGCAGTTCCTACAGAGCCTTATTGGCTCATACGATAATGCAATCATTCTAAATATCTGTGAAGATCTCAAAATCTCTCACGAATAAAGAATTAAATTTATTTATATGTTAGTAATAAATTATTCAAGCATGCATGTATATGTTTTTAGAGAATTGTAATCATCATACCTACAAAGTCTTATTGACTTTTACGGTAATACGATTATCCTAGAGGTCTATGGATATTCAAAAATCTCATATAACCAAAAGATTTAATGCATTAATTTAATTAATTAATTTTATTTTTAAAAAATTATTTACAAAATTATTTATTTATTTATTTTATAAGTTAATGACCACGACATTTGTGAGGACTTATTATCCTTCACAATGAGGCAATTAAGCTGAATATCTACGGAGATTTTCTAATCTCTCATGATACCATTCAAATATTTTAATTGATTGTATTTGTGAAATAATAAGAACAAACTCCTTCATTTAACCACACATATAAAATCTCCATATGAAAATGATATCATGTAAAATCGAAATTATCTTCAAGAATTTATCAATTATTATTAAATGAAAATTAAACACAAAATAAAGAAATAGAAATCAAATTTAAGTTGATTAATATTCTTTCATGCTAAAAGACAAACTTGAATCTTCTTATCACTTAGCTCAACAATAAATTTTTGTTCAAAATGTTAGAATATATAAAAAAAATCATGCAAAAGTATTATAACTAAATCAAACACATTTGTAAAGCATATTAACACATGTTAGAGCATATTTAAGGTATGCAACATTATTGTTTAGAGAAAGTAAATACAATGATATAAAGCTACTTTCTCTTCAAATATTTTCTTAGATATTTCCAATCCATGCTTAAACTCTCAAAATTTCCAAATTTCCTTATTTCAAATATGAATAGTTATCATTAAGGGCCCTTATGATGACAGAAATTTGCACACACATTTGTTGCAAGAATTTAGAACCAATGAAGCAACGTTGCATGAGTTTAGAACCGATGAAACCAAAACGAGTATGGCGTACCAGTGTCAGCTCTGGCTTCTTCTCAATGTTAGCTCTTGCTTCGTCTCAGTGCATGCAAGAATTTACGCGTCCTTCATCTGATAAGCCACCGCCGGTGCTTGCTCTATTTCTGCGTTTCCCTTCTCAACTCTTTCTTCTTCTCGTCTCAGTTCTCTCTCCATTTTCTCCTGTTTTTCCCAGCCGAAACAGCTTCTCTATTTGTCTCTCCTTTTTCTTTTAGTTTCTCTTCTCTCCGTTTCTGCCTTCCTCCTCCAGTTTTTTTACTCTGTTTCTGTCTTCTATTTTTTTGTCCGTCTGGCCGAGTTTCCCTGTTTCTGTGTCTTCACTGTCTCTGCTTCTCATTTCACGTCCTTCTCTTCTCCTTTTGCTCTATTTTTATCTCAGTTCTTCGGTCTCTCTCTCGGACTCCTTCTCATCTTGTTCTACTTCTTTCTCTCAGTCTTGGTTTTTCTGCATTTTTTTTCCCTCGGTCCTCCCCTGTTTTCCAGCCAAAACTGACGCCTCCCCTCCTCAGCCTCTGCTTCATGTTCAACCTTATATAGAGAATGGAAGAGTTGAATCATTACTCTCCTACTCTGCTTTAACTCTTTTTCCTTCTTTCTCGCTGTGTCGCCGTCTCCTTTCTTGTCTTCTGATTTCTCTATTTTCGGACCCTGTCACTGTTCATTCGCATTTTCTGTTCACGTCTCTGGTTTTCCTCACCTCGGGTCCTCTCCCTCGCGTGTGTTCTCCTTTTTTTCTTCCTCTGTTCTGCATTTTCACCCGGATTTCCGCCGTTGCTCTGATCTTCTTCTTTTTGTTTATCTCTTCTGTCTCCCTCTCTCTGCATTTTGTTTTTACGGCTGCTCTCTATGTCTCCCGGTAGCGTGCTTCATGTGCAAGCTTTAGTCTCTCTTTTTTTCTTCCTTTTTTTCTTTCTCTGGTTCTGTGCTGGACGAAGAGCTGGACTGTTGGTTAAACATTAGATTTTCCAGTGTTTAAACCTTTAGTTCATATCCGCATTCCTCTGTGTCTCTGCTGTGTTTACTGCTACTGTGTTTGCTGCTACAGTGCTCAAGCTTCATACGTGCATGTCCCCTTTTTTTTTAGCGACTCTCTCTCTCTCTCTCTTTTCTATGCTTTTTTTCTATTTTATTTTTTTATTAGTTAGATTAAGGGAGAGAAAGAAAAGTCTAATTTTAAAATATATATATATATATATTTAAATGAAAAATAAAAAGATTTAAGGAGAGAAAAATTTAAAAATAGTTGAGTCTAAAAAAAATGATTCCCAATATTTTGAATGGTCGGTATAATTTAGGAGAGATTTTAAAAGATTCAAACAAGATTTTTTTGATTTTGTTAAAATTATTATTATTTTTTAAATATAATCCTAAAAAAATATTAAATTTTATTTTGGATTTTTTATATTTTTTTTGGGTTATTTATCATTATTTTTTTAAAAAAATGCCCGGACAAAATATGGTGTTCACAAAAGTCATCACTAAATTTTTTTGCTAAAAGTCTTCTTGTTTTTTTTTTAAGTGAATTGAAGATGCAAAACAAGTAATCTCATTCAAGAACATATGATCCCTAATCAAGTTACACACTTACAATATTTGCAACGTAATAAAAAATTACAACATTTAATTTGATTGAGAAAACTAGAGTAAAGAAATTCTTAGCCAATTGATGATCTTCCTCTAAGGAATACACATGATATATAGCCTTCAAAGCTCCATTTTAAAAGCTCCCATGGAAGTCTTCATGATCTCAACCATTTTCTCATCTTCAATTGATTTTGAGTCATGGATCTTGATGAATCTACAAGAGTTTGGATGAATTTGGAGAGAGGAGAAGCCTGAGAGTGGTCTTGTATGATTTGGTGGGGATTTGAAAGAGTTATGGTAAAGTAAAGTGATGGGAAAATGAAGGAAAGTTGTGAGAAATTGTGGAGAGAGGGTTTTGGATGAGAAAGTGTGGTGAAATTTGGGAGAAAATGAGAGAAAATAAGTTGGAAATGAAGTGCTTGAATTGGCTAAAGAAAAAATTATGGAAAGCTTAGGAAAGTTGAGTGTAAGATCCAACTGTGTGTTTTACGGTTGAGAGGGAGTTATGGCCGAACAAACTTGCACAAGTGGGAGGGATATTATAGTGGAAAAGGTGATAATTCCAATGCTCTATTCAATCAAGTATGAATGACCCTTTAAGGCTTATTTTGTGCCTCCATGTCTTCATGAATATGGCGCCATTCCTTAGCCTTGAAGTAACCAATAGATGAATATTGTAACACACTATCATTCTCTTCAATTATTAAACTTAAAGTCCAAGAGAATAGTAACCAATAATAAAATCAACCATAATGTATGACAAATTAATTCTATCCTTGGTTAAAATTAAAATATTTAGCCAATTACCTTATCCTTATTTTATCATGATTAATTAACCTGTATAACACAATCTTCTTTTTATTTTGTAATAATTAAAACTAGAGTTCAACAATACTATCCACTCATTTGATAGGTAAAAATTTATTAATAATGATTTATATTATGAAGTTTTTTGTATGCTTGAATTATTATTCATACATATATTGTTATTAAATTTACAGCACTTCAAAAGTTTAGAGTCATATTCTAAGCAAAAGAGTTGAGACATATACACAATATTTGGTCTACTTTTTTCTTAGTTTTAACAGGGTTAGAGTAGAAGCTTTCTAAATATTTGTATTGAAAATGTATATTTTTAGTTGATATGGTTGTATTGGATATATTATTATCAGTCTCTGAAGCTGCTTTATGTATTACTGTAGGTTTTGTAAGTAAGAGATGTATATAGTTATAAGTGATTTTTTTAAAAAAATATATATAACATTTATAACCACAGTTGTAGCCATACTTGTGGCTAAAAGATGCATTTATTGTGATAGTTGTGGCTACAACTGTCGCCATAAATAGCTCCTTATTACACTTACTGCCACAGGTCTAAGCTTGACCTATGGCTATAAGTGCATTTTTTGCCACAGGTCAATCTGGGAACTATGGGAAAAAATTGCTATTTTTCAACACAATTTTGTTATGATCTATGGCAAAAAGTATCCATTTTTCAACACTTAGAGTTAAAACCAGTACTATTTTAAAAGATGTGCGATAGCTTGTTCAAAATTTTGTACCGTCACTGGGGTGTGAGCTAGATTTGATTTTGAGGTTATTTTAGTTCTTAATTTGAATTTTTGAAACATTTGTGCTGCTGTAATTTTCTTTCATTTTCCATGAATTTTGCTAAGTTTGATTTTAGTATTTTTAGTGTAAATTATTTTCTTGTCTTTGTGTAGTTTTGTGTGTTTTGTTTCCAGAATTTTTAGTATTTTTAGTGCTTTTGATATTTTTGTGTGTTTTGTGTGCATTTCACTTGATTTATTGCATTATAGTGTTAGTGGAGGATCCTATAATTTTGGTGGAGGATCCTGCTACTCCAGCAGCTGACTAGCACTACATCCCATGGAATGGTTCTATGACTAACTAATACCTCCCGCTTCTCATGTAGGAAGTCTGGGAGGGGAAGGTCGAGGAATTAGTTCACGCTCATTAGTCGTATCATCTGATGATACTAGGGGAGTTTCGTGTCAACGCGGAGTCACACCTCCCTCTTAATCTCCTCAAGGTTAGCCCCACTATGCATCCTCTCGCTCCCAATAGCTGACCTAGAGGTTCCCGCGGTCTCAAAAGCCGCCCTCCTACTCGTGTCTGTGTGGCACCAATACCCGTGCCATGAACCTAAGCCAGATGATCTAGAAGGTTCTAAACAACCTAAGGCGAAGCGTACAGGTCTTACTCGACCGATGCCTAAGACTCCCGGATCTCACACTACGTCTCCCGCATCCCATCCTGTTTGCTTCAAAAATAAATTAATTTAAAGTAAACATTATTTTAGATTATATTATTAAATTAAATAATATAAAATAATATTTGATTACTTACGAACATGCAACCTCTGCAGTAGGAGGACACCCCCCTTTATCTGCATGCATCTCCACAAAAAGGTCACCCATATCAGTCTTCTTTTTAGTCGCAGTAGCGTCTTGCTCCTGTAATATTCAGTGAAAACAATTAAAATAATAAAAATTAAAATTCAATTAAATTTTATTCTTATTAATTAACCAAGTTTTTATTTCTAGTAATATAAAAAAATATATAACTACCATATCTTCATAGAGGATGGTGAATCCCTTCAATCCACCAATATGGTGGATCGTCTGGTGGCTCCTTCTTTCCCAATTTTCTTTGGGAGACTTTCTATTATAAATAAACCATATTTAAATTATTAATTAATAAAAAAATTAAATTTACATTTACATAAATATATGTATAAAATACATTTAACTATTTATATTTTTGAATTAAAATAAATTAATTACCTGTTATTGTGGAGTATAGCGCCAACTAATAAATTTTTCCCAATCATTGTAATTCATCTTAGGGGACCCATTTGTCACCACCTCATGTACTGACTTTATCTCGTTTCCATTATATTTCCAAAATAGGCTATTTTTATCACTTTTCCACTCATTCCCCATCTTAGAAAGTGATTAACCCTTCTGGTCATCCATCACTACAAATGTTTGTTGCATAAGTAAATAAGAAATAGTTAATATAAATATAAATAAATACACACACATATATAATGTAAATATTATTAAATACAATTAAATAAATATGAATATAAATATAACTAATGTGAATAAATATAATTAATACCTTCACCATTTGTGCCTTGGTATCCTCTTTTGCCTATTTCTTGACCCTCTTCTAAGTAGGCAAATTAATGGGAAAAACATTATGTATTTTCCCCAGTCCTATCAAGAAAATATTGTACAGTTGTTCTGACTAATAAACTAGTTGGCTAGCTTCATTCCATCTCATTAGAATGTGATAGCTATTAATCAAGGTCTAAAGATCACGATCCTGCAATATACTCTCATAGGTATTGCCATTGGGCTCTGAAAATATTTAAATTAAATAATTAATTTCAAAAATAAATTAAAATAACTAAACAAATTTAGATAATAAAAATTTATTATTTAATTACCTTCGATCATAACTTTATAATCCTTCTTTTGCATGCTGGTCTAGGTGTCGATTCCACAGGATTTAGAAATCTCTTGATCCAGAAACTCCTCGATCATTTAGACAGGAACATTCGAGCACCGCTCTTCCTCTTTAGGGTTGTCAGCACACTGCTCAACCCCATCATACTTAGGATCCTATTGCCGAGGCTGGTTCCTAGAGTTAAGCCCTTCAGTGTTGTCAAAAATGTTGCCTATGTTCAACCTAAGAAGCATGAGAGCAAGCATCCTTGGAAACATTATGAGAGGCGAGAGATTTCATAAAGGAGAATTGAGATGAAACTTTGTCAAAAGTGGAAAAGGGAGGAGGTTTACGGCTTTTATATACTTTTCAATGGTAGCGGTTCTTCCTCAAACTACTACAATAATGTTGGTAGCGATTTGGGATGAAACCGCTACCCAAGCTACAACTAGTCCAAACTTCCTGTGTAGTATTGCTATGAGAGCTGCCAACATATCGTGACTATCCATTAATCAAGAAATTTGATAGTGGTTTGTGTAACAAACCTCTACAAAAATCATAGCTGCTTGATCATACATACCGCTACCAAAGTTTCACCATTTGGTGCCTTTAGTGGCAGTGCTTTTAGTAAACCGCTACAATGTTTGTTGCAGTTTTGAATAGGGAAACCACTATGATAATTGCCATAATGTTCCCCCCAAAAGGCATGGGTCAAACTACTATGAGATAGTAGCAGTTTTGGTCAAAACCACTACAACCATCATATTTTGCAGTATGTAACTGCTACTATATGACCTTCTTTTTGTAGTGGACCATTTACCTCCTTTTTATACATATTTTTACCCTTAAAATAACCAAATAATTGTAGAGAAAAAGGGGAAATGGGAAAAAATTGAGCTAAAAATGTGAAAGGACAAAGAACATGGCTCAATTACTTCATCCTTTCACAGATGAAATTGGCAAAGAATACCGTAGTCTGCTCTTAGAGAAAGGAGTTACATTTTATGTCCACTGTAAGACAAGCGGGGGCCTTGACAATCTCTCGCTTGTGGACAAAGAAATGGATAACTAGATACTCAACTATCTCCTGCATGTAGACTTGCCATAACTAGGCACGACCATGGGGAACATGGGCACTTAACATGTATCAGCTCTAAAATTAAACATTAAATTATATTTTTGAGAATAAGATAATACATAAAAGGGCCTCTAGTGCCCTTTTTGATCTGGGAGTTGATCTTCCTTCTTTCTTCTTTATTTCAGTTTTGTGTTTCTTTTATTTGTGATTTATGTTGAACATGTGTTTCGATTTTTGAATCCCTAATAAAGGTAGGGAGTAGACTGGCTAGGCTAAATATCTCTATTTTAGTTTCTATTTTCATGTACGTTGAACTGATGAATTAATGATTAATGAATTTATTTGTCCCTTTTATATAAGTTCCTCTTGATTCAATCCTCATTATATACTTGGCAACCATACATTATGTTTGTGGGACTATTTGATGAATTGAGAGGTGAAGAACGAGCCTGGACTTAGAGGGACAGATGAAAAATAACTAGAGCAGAGATGATTTAGGAATTTGTGGCAATTATTATCATAGCTTAAAGGTTTATTCAGGGGTTTATTTGAGGTTAATGAGAACTAATTCAACCTTAAATAGATAGAACCAAATATACTAAGTTGTAATTAAGATATTTTCATAACAATTATTTCAATTCTATAATTGAATAGGAATAGGAAGTTAAACAAGAATGAGCAACTCAGTAGTTGAATCCTGATCTCTGGCATCTGTTGATTGGATAAATTTATTCCTGTTTTCTTTATTTGTTTCTTTATTGCTTTTGATTCATTTGGTTTAAATAATATAGTTAAAAATCAATTAATAAATTCTTCTCAATAATAAATATAACTACTTTCTCTTAAGTTCGACACAGTTGGAATACTCCAGCAACTTTATTACTTAATCTTATTTAAGTTAGGATACTTTTTTATATAATAAATAGAGTCAATATCTTTTTTTTTTTTTAAGTGGGTGTCTACTCAGTTGGCCTTGCAGGCTCAATTGGTTCAATTAGAGTTTCATTAGGATTTTCAACTTCGTTAAGCTAAGATTATTCTTTGATATTTAAAGACACATACTGTAAGCTTTTTCTAGGGTTGAATAGAAATTGATTTAATTGCAAGTTAAATGCTTGTTTGCTTGCGTTCATGGTTAAATGCATCAGGCTTCTACCGAGATATTGATATTCTCTTGTGGTCTCATCTTTACGGTTGGGGATTTAAGGACAAACTACCTTCTGATTCTAATTCTTTAATCAACGACTTGTTGTAGATTCCGCAAGCGTGATTCCCGGGTGTATTTTTTGTATTTCTAGGGCAAGCCACCTAATGGGTCCACAACAATTTTTTTGTTCAAGTTTGCCAATAAATAATTAGTTGTCTTTTCCCTATACATGATTTTTTTCGTTCAATAAGGAAAAAGAACCAACTAGGGTTTGTTGTTACTCTTTTCTCTTCACTTCATGACTGATAAAATAAACATTTAATGATAATTCGCGGTACTTATTAGAAAGAAGCAAATTATTAAATAAAGTGACTTATATTTTGGATCCTAAGGCTATCTCTTTTTTTTATATTATTATATAAAAAAAAAGGTCTTATAAAAACATTGGTGAAACTCAACTATTTTGATAAGACACTTTTTCAAATTTGAATGAAATTAATGGTCATACTTTGATGATTATGCGATGTAAATATGAGATATTTATTACAATTGGAATTCATTTAGTTTTATATAACATTGAATGCCGTTGTTTTTAAATCAAATCCTAGCGTCTAAGACATAAATAAGGAAGTAGCTAGTCAAAATCATGGCTGGCGAATATATTAGAAGAATCCTATCTAGTGATGAGGTTGCTTCCTCCCATCTTGTTTATTTGGTATTTTGTAAACAGAAAAAAAAAAAGTGATCCCTATTAGAAAGTGTTTAATAAAAAGTTAGAATAATCTTTTAATTTTACCCTTACTTAAAAAAATATTGTACAGATAACTAGATAACCAATAATTTTCCTCCCCATTTTTAATAAAGGTATAATTAAAAAGTTGGGATAAAAATTAACAAAAAATAACATAATACGTTTTCTTAAAGTACGAGAAAGATGCCTTATACACGTTCTAAATAACATAGGAGGATGTGCATGATGAAGAATCTATACATATATACATATATATATATATATATATATATTAATCACATGACACATGACCTTCAAATTTGTAAAGATTTCTTGCAATTTGAAAGCTTTCGAAGCAGTATAGGTAAGCCTGCTCAATCTCTTATGATTATTAAAATATTCATTAAACCTACCAATATATATTTATATATATGAAGAGATTGGTCATGTGGATTGATTGTCTCGGTTAAATAATGTGACATAAGAAACTTGATATTATAACCTAGAAAGAGAAAAACTAAACATAGCATGTGAGACATGCATGATTTAATAAAACATCTCAATGGGAAAGCATAAACAAGTTTGTGTCATGTTATCTAGAATATTCTAAAGATATATTACTATTTATTATTTGCCATTATTTGAGAGATATTATTTTATAAGATATTATTGAAAATAGTCTTTATTAGGTTATCACTGTTGGATAGGAAGGCGCAGTGAAATATTAAAATTTTAAAGTCTCTATCTTGATATGGACTGAACGAACTCGTTTAAGTCAAAATGTATAGAAGAGTTACATTTTAATTCTTTAAATTCAAAGCATGTTCTCTTCAAGAGTTTGGATCTCAAGAGCTGACAACGTAGATCTACTCCCTCTACCGGTATCCACACAAACAGCTCTCTAACTCGAACAACGTGCTAGCGCTCCCAACGTCCGTTCTTCTTTGAATGTTATTTTTCTTTTCTATGGCGTATTTTATGGCTCTCAAAGTATTTTTGCCGTTAAAACTTTTCTAACTCTCTCATACTTCATAAAGGACATCCCTATCTATATATAGTATATAAATAAGGGTTTTCGTCTTTCCCTTAAAAGGCCTACGAAAATATAATTAAATTTATCTCATAAATCTAATCCATGATATCACATTTAATTCAAATTTATCTTATAAATTCAAATTATAAAACTGACATAATATTCTCTCATATCATTTAGTTATTAAATTTAATCTATCATATAAAATTAAATTTAAAACTAACATTATAATATAATATATCACATATACATATTATATTATATATATATATATGAATATATATATACATATATATTGAACAAATATATATATATATAAATTTATATTTTGAATTTTATATTTCATATAAATATATATAAAATATTTATCAAATAAATATTTATATATATATATATATAATTTATTCACCCTATATTATATTCATTAAATCTAGACATATTCCAGATTCAATGAACTTAAACATTATAACTCGAGTTAGGCTATTCTTATGTGCGACCCTGTAGGCCCATATGAAATTGACAGTAGGCTAATTACACTATTAGCCCATAAGTCACAAGTGCCCTCTAGCAAGATATTGCAACTGCCTAATTCACATGGAAATCAATGATCTAATGTAACTTAACATGCAACCATATCACATTCCTTTTGTTACGTGATATTTCAGTCAAATATGAGATATGAAATTGTTATTCTTCTTTACCTGACTGTTACTTTCTCGATCTCTGAGTAGACTGACAATAACAATGGAAAAAATCCTTTCCATTGTAGTATAGCCATACATTTTTTCAATCTTAACTCATTGAGGGGCCCAGTAATATCGCTCACTTAATGTGAGGGACAAATTCCATCTTGACCACTGATATTCCTCTGCATGAATATCAATAAACTTAATAATAGCCTTTATGAGCACCCGATCAAAGGTGACTTTTGACTAGGTAAAAGTTCAGTGGTTATCATGTAAGAATCCATGATGATCTTAGGTCAAAGGACTTAGTGATATAGTTACAGGTTGGTCCAGCATCTTGTACTCTTTTAAGTACTTATGACTTTAATTTATATTTCTATAATTAATCAAAGTCATACTAGTCTTATTTCATCTATGATCCCTTAAAGATGACCGACCAAGGACATTTAGGACAATCATTATAGTTTGTCCAAGAATATATTTATCATATTGAACATGCAATTGATATGATAACAAAAGAGAAATTCATTAAATAACAATGTGCATAGTATAATGATTGGCCCTAGGGCACAATTTCCAACATCTCTTCCTCCTTGTATATATTGCACTCATCACAATAGTAATTGATACAACAATTTTCAATTCTTCTCTAGTTTATCTCTCTTCTCTAGTAGCTTTCATGTCATTTAACAAACCCTTGAATATCGACATTGCAATACAACTCGGTCAACTATACTATAAGTAGCTTCAATATTAAAGCACAAAGTTAAGCATCCAAATAGGTGGCAGCGCAGAGTTTAATTATTAATATCCATGCACTGCATGCACATGGATTAAAAAAGTTGTCAGTTGTCTTGGTCAATATAATAATAATAATAGTAATAATAATAATGTACTCTAGGTCTATAAGGCAGTTATCTATTGGTGTTATAATTAATTATTTGCAAAATTTTAGATAGCTATTGTGGTCGTTGTCAATATGCCTGGCAGTATTTTTAGTTAATTGATATTTCTTTCATGTGATGCATCCAGATTCCTTACATGTGATGCATCCAGAATAGAGGCATGAATTTCAATAATAAATTAGCGCCTTGCCTTTATGTGAATGTGTTGAATACATTATGTTTTGATGGTAAAAAAACTTAAGAGAAGGTTGTTTGTTGTCGCAGATTATTAAATCTGATTATGACAAAACCTTCGAGGGGAGAAGATTTAAGAGAGGACTTAGTGTTGTAGTTTTATTCTTTTTAATTATTTTCTCTTAGAATCAATGATAGAAATCAATGTTGAGAGCTTGCATTTGCATGAACTTGGTAGAAACCATCTTAGAGACGAATTACAAGCTTTGGAGTCTTGGATTTAACTGAGAAAATTTCTTAGAATGCATTCATAGAGCTTAATGTCCATTCACCGAAGAATGAGTTAATTCTCACGTGATCAAGTGTTAGAAATGCCTTAGACTCGGTCAAACTCATTGTAACCTCTAAAAACTCATGTCATTTTAGTGCATTTTTTTATTCTAACATATATATTTATATATAGTGTCACAATAGTTTATATTTTGATTATTCAAATTAGGAAAATGTACATCTTGCTTTGGACTTGCACACTTGAATTTACTTTGATATTTTTTGGCCAAGTTGATTCTATTATAGCTTAAGGTTTCGTTGGAAGCATTTATGAACCTTTGATAATGCTTTTGGAAAGTTTTTAGGATGAGCAAATTAAATGCAAAAATGGTTAGTCATACTATTAATTGGGAGAATTGTGCAAAACTAGCCAAAGTCATCACCATATTCACGATTTTATTTTCGACTTTAAATAATGCTGACAGCAAAATGCAACATTTTATTTTCCTAAAAATGTTTTGGCTGGGTTGTGTACATATATTTGCTGCTAGCTTGACTTGGAATTCATACTCCATACTTGGAGCCACCTTGGGGGCTTAGTTGTGCTAGGATTTAGGCATTGGAAGAATTGTGATCAAGAATTTCACTACAACAAAATAGCCTATATATGTCAACTATTTTTGCCAATACATAATGGTTTTTAACAGGTACATATTTTGGCATTATATAATGCATAAGCAATTATATAGCTATATAGCTGAGGTCCATAGAACAATATCAGCTATTTTTGCCAATACATAATGGTTTTTAATAGGTATATATTTTAGCACTATATAATGCAGAAGCAACTATATGGCTTTATAGCTGAGGTCTATACAACAGTTACTGCCATATATATATTGTTCTAGTTTTATGTTCAATAAACCATTCAATCAACTATACAATGATTTGTTGAACTATATATTTTGATAATTATAAAACTAAGAGAAAGGGATTTGTTACTTGTGCAAATTAATGATTACATCTTAAATAACAAAACCTGAAGAACATGGAGAACAAGAGAAGACTTATTTTAAATAGGATCTTTATTTTATCCTCTCTTATATTTAATGTGAAAATAATTTGAAAGCTTTTCATAATATACATAGTAAGGATCATTCATATTTGAACATATCATAGGCTCACAAGTTGTAGAACTTTAGTGTCAAACACCTACAATGCATTTGGTATTCATTGTCTAATACACGCTTGTCTTGGGTAAGATACACGCATATTTCAGCCTCTAGTAATGCATTATAGGACATAGTAGACCTAGTATAGGCTTGTGTTGCAACTAATACTGGCTTGTTTTAGTGTCCAGAAGTCTTATTTTCTCTATCCTCCAATATACACTTATCCTATATAGAATGCATGCGTGTCTAATAGTCCCAATGAAAGCAAGTATTCTAACTTGCCTAGAACTAACTTGTCTAAGTTTGAATGTACGCTTAATCTTGTAGTGATATATTAATTCAATTTGAATGAAATTAATGGTCATACTTTGATGATTGTGCGATTGTAAATATGAGAATTTATTACAATTGGAATTCATACATTGAATGCAGTTTTTTTAATATCAAAATCATGGCGCCTAAGATATAAATAAGGAACTAGCTAGTTCATGCCTCGTGAATATATTAGAAGAATCCTATAACCATAGTGTATATAATCATAGCGTCTAAGATGTAAATAAGGAACTAACTAGTTCATGCATCGGGAATATATTAGAAGAACCTATCTAGTTATGAGATTGCTTCCTCCCATCTTATTTAAAAGGTTTTGTAAATAGAAAAAAAAAAACAAAACGTGATGCTTATTATAAAATGTTTAATAAAAAGTTAGAATAATATTTCAATTTTACCCTTACTTGAGAAAAACATTGTGCGTATAACTAGATAATCTATCATTTTCTCCTCTCCATTTTAATAAGGGTATAATTAAAAATTGTGATAAAAGTTAAAAAAAACATAATAAGTTTTCTTAAAGTACGAGAAAGATGCCTTATACACTTTCTAAATAAGGCAGGAGGAAGTGTATGATGAAGAAGTCAGTAGAATATATATATATATATATATACACATATATATAAATCACATGAGACATGACCTTCAAATTTGTAAAGATTTATTGCAATTTGTAAGCTTTCGAAGCAGTATAGGTAAACGTATATATATATATATATATATACATATATATAAATCAATGAGACATGACCTTCAAATTTGTAAAGATTTATTGCAATTTGTAAGCTTTCGAAGCAGTATAGGTAAACGTGCTCAATCTCTTATGATTATTAAAATATTCATTCTACCAACTAATATATTAAAAAAAACAAAAGAAAGGAAAGAGCTTGGTCCACATGGATTGATTGTCTTGGTTAAATGATGTAACATGAGAAACTTGATATTATAACCTTGAAAGAGAAAGCTAAATGCACCGTGTGAGATATGGATGATTTAAAAAACATCTCAATGGGAAAGCATAGATAAGTTTGTGTCATTTAACAAACCCATGAATATCAACATTGCAATACAACTTGGTCAACTATATTATAAGTAGCTTGAATATAATTTTGATTAGTAAAGCATCCAAATAGGTGGCAGCACGGAGTTTAATTATTAATATGCATGCACTGCACAGACATGGACTGAAAAAAGTTGTTAGTTGTCTTGGCCAACATAATTAACAATAATAATAATGCACTCTAAGTCTATAGGGCAATTATATATTTGTGTCATAATTAATTATTTCCAAAATTTTAGATAGCTATTGTGGTCCTTGTCATATGCCTGGCAATTTTTTTTAGTTAGTTAAGATTCCTTACATGTGATGCATCCAGAACAGAGGCATAAATTTTAATAATAAATTAGCACCTTGCCTTTATTTGAATGTGTTGAATACATTATGTTTCGATGCATGGTAACAAAATTAATTAAGAGAAGGTTGTTTGTTTTCGAAGATTATTAAATCTAATTATAACAAAACCTTGGAGGAGAGAAGATTTAAGAGAAGACTTAGTGTTATAGTTTTATTCTTTTCAATTATATTCTCTTAAAATCAATGACAAAAATCAATGTTGAGAGCTAACATTTGCATGAACTGGTAGAAACCATCCTAGAGACAAGTTACAAGTTTTAGAGTCTTGGATTTAACTGAGAAAATTTCTTAAATGCATTTATAGAGCTTATTGTTAACCAAAGAATGAGTTAATTCTCACGTGGTCAAGTGTTGGAAATGCCTTAGACGACTCAGTCAAACCCATTGTTAACATCTAAAAATTTATATTATTTTAACGCATTTTCCTTATACTCTAATATATATATATATATATATTGGCACAATTATTTATATTTTGATTACCCAAATTAAAAAAATGTGTATCTTATTTTGGATTTGCATACTTGACTTTAAATATTGTGGGCTAAATTTATTCTATTTTAGCTTAAGGCTTGGTTGAAAGCATATAGGGACCTTTGATTATGGTTTTGGAAGGTTTTTAAGATGAACAAGTCAAAGACAATGATGACTAGTCACGCGATTAATTGGGAGAACTGTGGAAAACTAGCCAAAAGTGTCATCACAGTCATGATTTTATTTTTGACTTTTATTGCTAACAGCAAAACGCAACATTTTTTTCCGCTAAAAATGTTTGGACTATGTACATATGTATTGCTAGCTTGACTTGGAATGCATTCTTCATACTTGAAGTTAACTTGGGAGCTTAGTTGTTATAGAATTTAGACATTGGAAGAGTTGGAATTAAGAGATTAACTACTACAAAAATATCCTATATATGGCAGTTATTATTGACAATATATAATAGTTTTTAACCACTATATATTTTGACACTATATAGTCCATAGGCAATTATTTAATGGCTTTTAACCATTACATATTTGAGGTATATATAACAGTTATTTAGAAATAATCATTATATATATATATTGTTCTAATTTTGGATAACATGGAAAATTCAGTCAACTCTACAACAATTTATTGAATCATATATTTTGATTATTACAAAACTAAAAGGAAACGGGTTTGTTACTTATACAGATCAATGATTACACCTTAAGTGACAAAACCTTAAGAACTTAAAGAACAAGAGAAGACTTAGTTTAAATTGGATCTTTATTTTATCCTCTTAGATTCAATGTGTAAATTCTCGGTTTTCATCTTGAGCTTTACTTATACATCTACATCTTATATTGCAATACAGTACAATAATAAAGATATAACTCTTAATTTGTTTTTAAAATGCAGGATCCTGACTTCGTAAAAAATATGTTCAATAAAAAGGGCTAACAAAACGTTAGACTCATACCTGCTTTAAAAGAAAAATAAATAAATAAATTTTCTAAAAATAGGCCATGTGGCACATGTATTAGATTCTGCTATCATGATAGATTTCTAAAATGAATTTCCATTGCCCGTCATTTTCACATCTGATATCCAATTGTAATGATTCAAGTGCCCACATAAAAACTCATAACATAATCTATCTAATAAGATAAGATTGGACATGATCTAACAGTCTGATCTTAAACTAGATACTCAAGTGCAAAAAAGCTACTTTTCTTTCCAAAACTTAGCACCATAGGTGTTCAATTCTCACACCTTGTCTCATTAAACCATTTTGGGCCTTAAACCAAGTCTAAAAGGACCAAATACACATCATATTATATTCACAATTTGACTTCTCAATGCCATATTACAAAACCTATGGTCTTATATGAGGTAGTTCACATGACTACACAAATGAAAACACACTTATTCCACTTTCAACCATCTGACTTCCACATATGTGACTAAGCCTCACCATATGGTTGGAAATCATAACCTACTTGACTCATACTAATGGGGTCAAGCCTCGCCATTTGTCACCATATCACACAATAATTTATATTCATTACTAATCAAATAAGTCATACACATAACATACACTTGTTTGGATAGCATCTAAGCCTACCCACATATTTACCATTGTGATACACTTGGTGAGATGCAATATCAAATATACAAGCAAGTCATCACAACACAAAACACCAACACATACATATACATACTCATATGCATCCTAGTTGGCAACCAAAATTCTTCAAATACCAATATACATTCATTATGTATATAGGTAGTTATACTACTACCAAATGAAGGTAATCTTTTCTTGCTTCATTCCCAGCCTTCTATACTCTTTTCACCTGTGTACAAAGGTAACGGAGTGAAACATATGTCCCTAATAACTTGGATAAACCCTAATTATCGATTAGGTGATCAAAATAAAATACAAGAGATAAAGTAGTGTCAATTTCAATAAAGAACAATATAAATAGATATACACAATGACATGCTTAATCATCTACTATGCTCATGCACTCACTATTCCTACTAACAGTGCAAGCTCCATGCTCGGACCAAGACTTCCAACCTTATACGAAATAGGGCCTACTAAACTACTTCCTCAAACTAAGTATCACAAATATGGGTGGTCTTTTGAGTTCCCACTAGCAAGAGCAAGCTCAATGCTTGGATTATCAGGACTCTCTAGCCTTATACAAAGTAAGGCCACGACCCCCTATCATAGTATAGGGTATACTTATGAATGCATATACTCCTGGGTCTTCTTTAGCAGATCATCATCAACACTTAAGACCTTTCAAGACTTCCTAGCCTTAGACAAAGTAGGACCACAACCCCCTATCTTGGTCTAGGTGCACTCGCAGATGTAGATGCAAATGCACATGCTTCTTCACATACCTCGTAAGCATTACTCACACACATACATGCATAGTTCTTTCGCAAGACTACTACTTTATCAGTTTTTAAAACACAATGCATACAGTTTATATAAAATACTTGTAAATTATTTTACAAAATAATAGATAAAATGATTACTCCAGTTAACCTTTTACCCTTATTACCAGGGTTATCATTCATGCTAAACTTTTCAAGTCAGTTTAACTTTCACGAGCAAGTCTCAAATGCTCAATCTACACAATGAACATCCCTTAATCAATTTTCAACATTTCACACAAGGTACTAATTTGGCTAAGCCAAGTTCTTAACACATAAAACATTTTCATTTACACCTTTTAGATCCACTCAACCCATTAACTATAGTCATTTCCCCTTAAGTCATCCAAATGACTAAAACATCCTTCTTTCTCATTTTTTAACTATGGCTTACTTTGTAATAATAAATGTAAATTTTTCTATTATCGAGATTGTGGTTGTCTCACTCCTTTCTTTATAATATTTACAGGTCCAAGTGAAGGATCTAATGGTGGAGGGGGAAAAGAGCCAAGCCAGAGGTTCACTTGGGATTTGTAAAGAAATGCAATCCCTTTCTTTTGAACAAGTACATTGTAATGTATTAGGTTAGGGTTCCAGTAGGATGTGACTATACATATATGTGAATATGTGTGGATTATGTCCTTGTGTATAAATTTTTGTTTGCTTGTAGACTTATGGCTCAAAAATTTGGTTATGGTGTGTGGTTTTAATGGATTCATTTAGTAGACCAGTTTTCACTACAAGAAAATGTTTACTTTGGTATTTATGTGAATGTAGATGATTCTACAAGAAAATGTAAAGTGGTTGCATTGTGAATAGTGTACTATGGGCAAACATACGCCTAGGATAGAGAGAGTGGGTGTGTGGCCCTACAGGAATCTCTGAGCTAAGTGAAAATGTTTAGCATATCTATTCATATGCGTATATGGTGTTTGGATTGGTTTTTGATGACTCTTGTGTGATTTGTACATTTTAGAGGCTTAGGGTCCATTTTGGGAAATGGCACTTGAGTGGTTAAATTTTGATATAAGGGATTTTTCTATCATTTAAATGTTCTATTGAGTACTCCTAGTTCTATTTGACATGTCTAAAGTGGTCTCACAAGTTTACAACCCTTAGGATGAGATTTGAATAATTTTGAAAATGGTTTTTATCAAAAAGTTGTACTTTTACATTCGGGTATCCAAATTTCAATCCAATCGTTGGATTTTCTTGAAATTTAGGTCACAAGTAAAAAAAATTTATAATCTTCATGTGAGCTTTGGATTCACCTTGATCAAATGTCAAACGAGAAACGGTGCACTCTAAAAGTTGGTCCAGAGGTGCTGTGCTGTTATGACATCAACAGTTACTGAGATTTGGACGCGCACAAATTTTAATTCAACCATTAGATCTTTCTAAAATTTAGTACACTAGTAGTATTCTTTGAAAGTGATGTATGAAATCTAGAATCACTCCAATCAAAGGTTAGATGATGAAATAGTGCACTCCAAAGGTTGGTCTGGAGGTACTGTCATGATAGTAAAGCTGTCATGGCAACAAAAACATCCAAACTTGTAATGTGTCTAAATTTAATCCGATCATTAGATCTTTTTAAAATTTAAAACACTACTAGTACTCATTAAAAGAGATGTGTGAGTTTTAAAATCACTTTGATCAAAGGCCAAACAATGAAATGGTGCCTCCCAAAAGTTTTCTTAAGGGCTATCATGACAATAAATTAATGTTGTCATGACAGTGACTAGTTGCCCCTGTTTGCCCAATTTACTTACGTGTGATACATATTAATCCTTTAGATTTTTATAACTTGGTTTTAGAATCAACTCCTTAACCATACTTAGTTTATTTAGTTTTGGTGTGTTTTTGTTAATACTTGGGGCAAATGTTACATTTGGTTTTAGTTTTAGGTTTTTCAATTCCTCTTTCCTAGTTGATACCTTAAATACATTACTCTTATGCCCTTTCCCTTATGCCACTAACCAGAACTGACATTTTTTTTCTTTCTCTAGCTTGTTCCTTTAAGAGGGGAGAAATGTCCGTACCCATGTGGCCATATACCTTTCAATTGTAATATGGCTTTAAGGGGAAGGGGTAGACCGAGGAATAAGGAATGACTACTAACTCCACCTCCTCTACCTCCACTACCACCACCACAGGGGACAGGTGTAGTCATGGTTAGGCTACTTGAAGTGATGGTGGATATAAAACAAAATCTCAAAAGTCATGCTGTTCTAGATTAGCATGTTGACCTAGATGCTGGGCGGGGTGCTTATAGTGCTGTGGGAGCTCATGGACTGGCTACTAATAATCAAGAGGATGACATATTTGGACCTTGGAAGGAATTCTCTCACTCCAATTCAACCACATATGATGGTAGTATACTTGATGGGAAACTTAAGGAGTAGTTAGATTAGATAGAGGAACTATTTATTGTGGTAAGATGTATATATAAGTAGAGGTTTATCTTAGCTACGATGCAACTTGTTGGTAAAGCCAAGCATTTGTGGGATTCTATTAAACCCATGGATGTCTTAGGCTAAATTATCTTATTATCATAAGAAGAAGAAAAGGGTACAAGATTGTTACCATTTGGGTTGTAGCCTTAAGAAGAACTACTTTAGAAGAAATTAGGTTGAAGCTCATAGCCTTGGGCATTTAGAAAGCCTCCTCTTGGTTTTCTCTCTTGCAATGGTCCACTTAAGTTAGCATAAGAGAGATTAGGGTGATTCCTCTAAGAAGAGTTATAATGTTTCCAAAATTTCATTTATTCCCTCTCCCAATAAACAATACATTAACTTGAAGTTTCTCAAATTTAATAGGATAATTTGACTTAATATGCATGGAAGAATCATAAAATGTGCATGAGTAGGGAACTAAAGCTTAAGAAAGAGCACTTACATATCTTATATTATGAACTTGACTTAATTAAGAAGCTAACATCTTACTAATCTCCACAGCCAAAAGCTCTAATTGATTGTCCTCCAATGTACTTGAAACTGAATTGACCTTCCTTTCTCTTATGCTATATTTAGCGCCATTGATAACCATTTTCTCTATTATTTTCCAAGCCTTAATAGGTGTCAAGTCAATTAGTATGTCCCCTATTAATAGAATTTATATTTACCTTATCCTTTTCAGTAAGTCCTTCATAAAATATTGTACAAGGTTCTCACTAGAATTTGATAATGCAAGCAGTTAGCAAGTAACCCTTAGAACCTTATCCATTATCCATAAAAAGACTCATCAAAACCTTTTTCAATCCCATTAATCTATTTTCTCAAATTTGTTACTTCAGAAGAGGGAAATAACTTTTCCAAGAACAACTTCCTCAGGTCATCCTATATTGAAACTCTTTATATGAGAAGGGTAATTGTAACACTTGCCTCGAGTGTTATCCAAAAATCACATAATTCAAATAAACTAAGTGTGGTTAAGGAGTTGATTTTCTAACCAACTTAAGAAATAAATCACGTAAAATCTAAAAAAATTATAGGTTCTACCTATAGCGTACGGAAGCAAGCTAGACGAAAGTAGAATAAAAAGATGCGGTCATGACAGCATTAAATTGCTGTTATGACAGCCCTCTCGGGCCAACTTTTGGGAGGTACCGTTCCGTCATTTAACCTTCAATCAAAGTGATTTTAAAGCTCACACATCACATTCAAAGGGTACTATAAGTGTACCAAATTTCAAAAAGATCTAACGGTTGGATTAAAAATTAGACATGATAACAGATTAGTTATTTTTGCTGTCATGACAGCACCTCTAGACTAACTTCTGGGGTGCACTATTTCATCATCCAACCTTCAATTAGAGCACTTCCAAAGCCCACATATCACTTTTAAATATTATTATTAGCATACCAAATTTTGGAAAGATCTAACAGATGGATTAAATTTCGTACATGTTGCAACATTATCAATTATTGCTGTCATGATAGCTCATCCGGACCAAATTTTAGAGTGCTCCGTTTCTCCATCCGATATCCGATCGATATGATTCCAAAGCCCACACGAAGCTTATAAAAGGTTTTACTTGTGATCCAAATTTTAGAGAAATCCAATGGTCGGATTAAGATTTGGACACCCGGATGCAAAAGTATAGTTTTTTGGTAAAAATCATTTTCAAAATTGTCCAAATCTCATCCTAATGGTCACAAACTTGTGGAAACACTTTGGATACGTCAAATAGGACTAAAATACCTAATAGAACATTTAATTGATAGAAAAACCATTTATACCAAATTTGACTACCCGGGTGCCATTTCCTAAAATAGACCCTAAACCCTCAAAATGCACAAATCACATAAGAGTGGGCAAAAACTATTTCAAATATCATATATACATATGAATACACACGCTAAACATTTTCAATTGGCTTAGAGATCTTTGTAGGGCCTACGCACCCACTCTCTCTATCCAAGGTATATGTTTGCCCATAGCACACCATTTGCAATGTAACCACTTTGCATTTGCTTGTGGAATCACATATATACCAAAATAAATATTTGCCTGTAGTGAAAACTTGGTCTACTAAATAAATCCATCAAAACCACACACCATAGTCAAGTTTCCTAGCCACAAGTCTACAAGCAAACAAAAATTCATACAAAAGCCATATAATCCACACATGCCCACACACATATACATAATCATATCCTACTAGCACCCTAATCCTAAATACATTACAATAGATTTGCTTAAAAGAGAGGGGTTGCAGTTCTTTACAATTCACAAACAACCCCTAGCTCTGCTCCGTTTCCCGTCCTCCACTGGTTCCTTCGCCTGGACCTGAAAATATTGAAAAGAAAGGGGTGAGACAACCACAGCTTCAGTAATAGAGCAATCTATGTTGATTATTACAAAGCAAGCTATAATCAAATAAAAAATAATAAATTTAACATAATATAATTTAGCCATTTAAAATGCATGAATACATGACCAAGGCCAGTATGGCCTTTCATGACCAACAGAATGCCCCCTGGCACTCTTTAACTCATAGGTAAACCTTATACCTATTTGTACCTCCACAGGCACAAAACATAATCTAAGGCATGATCTAATCCATCGAACAGCCTATGCCCCTTCAACGTGAATCCTGAGCAGTCAAAGCTAACTCCCTCCCAGAGCCAGCCCAACTTACTCTCCATGTGAGAGCTACCTTGGCCTAGGCACTCAACCTCACACTTCATATGTCGGATTCCCTCCCCCACTGAGAGGTGCCGAATACTCAATACACTAACCACTTTAGTGTACTGAGCCCACAATACGTAAGGCAACACTGAGTACTGGCAGTGTACCATAGAATATCAAAAGTTCACACCTTCTCATTGGTGAACTCCCACCAAGATCATGCCTTTTATTCGTGTCTACCTTTCCTGAGTATTGACCACTTCAATACTCTAAGGTAGTATAACATTTATAAATCTCCCTTAAACGGTTCCTTAGCCTATCTAAGGTACCTTACTTAGTTACACTTCCTTAAGTGCAACTTCTATTCCTTATGATTAAAATACATGTAAACAAATCTTGTTTCCATAAAAACATTGCTGTTAAACAATTAGAAAACATATTTGCACTATAATCAAAGTAGTATCCCACAACCCCTTATAAAGCACATTTAATCTTTTAGAACATGTAATGCATGATAGCTAGTAATATTTATTCAAAAATAGCTACAACAAAGTAATAAGAAATATAAATTTCCCTGTTACCTCAACTCTTTGATACCAAAAGGTTTCCTGTTGTATAAAATAGGACTCAGCTTGTTCCTTAACTTTCGAACAAATTCCACCAACAATCCCTACAACATATAAGTGATCCACATCACTTATTATGATAAATAGCATTAATGAAAACTATAACTCATACCACACAACTTGGGTCAATGAGTCATAATCCATTCTAATAGTCCATATATTAAACCAACCATTCACATAGTATCACTTAACCACCAAAACCATTTATTATCCATCACTAAGCTAATTTTTAATTTATATAATTTTTAATCAATTAAAAACCTTCACTTAGTGTCACTAACTTTCACCATTAGCCTTTATAATGAAAACCAAACCTTAATTTAAATCTTACTGGGCTCAAATGGTAAAATTATAACTAAATCAATAGACTTAAATTATTGAAGAGTAAAACCCAACCTTTTAGGGTTTGATTTGTGCCAAAACACCTTTTTTCATCCAATTATCCACTCAAAACATTAAAACACCATATAGAAACTCTAAACATCCTCCCTAAGTTCCAAAGAAACAAAAGCTTACAAGAATAAAGCCTTTGGGATCAAAATTTAGAAATTCTCTCTTCTAAAAATTGAAGAAAATCAAGAGGAAGGGAAGAGGATTGAAGTAGGGAGTTTACCTATTGTGTAGCTGAGCTCGCAACAGTCACAAAGCCTCCTAAATCCAAGCCTAACTCCCTCTCTTCCTTCTCTCTTCTTCCTCTTCCTCTTCCTCTCTCTCGTGCGTTTTGTTTTTTTTTTCCTTTCCAATTCAGTTTCCGCATTCTTTTTCCTTCTTAAATTGCTGATATTATACTTTGGAGAAAATTACAATAAAGGGAGCCTGGGTCAACTTTGGTAATTTTTTCCATAGTTAAAAATCAAATAAAACCAAACTTTTGCTAAGAAAAATTCAAACTCTAGACCTCTATCAAATTATTCTAAATTTTAATTTAATTATAGATATTTTATTTTATTTTTTTTAAATAAATTCGAGTCTTAAAATTTTTAGGATGTTACAATAATTAAAGTATCATTATTTGGCTAGGCCTTCAAAAACAAAGGCAAAGGCTTTAGCTTGCATATTATCAACATTTACATTAGTAGGTTTCATTGTATCACACACAAGAAATAGATTATATAAAAATCTATAGTAGTCCTCACCTAGTAACCTATAGAACTTTGATAAAGCATTCATCAATGAAGGTTTTAATTCAAACAAGCTCACAGTAGGAGCTAAATATAATCCATAGGGATTATCATTCCAATTAGGGAAAGTCAGTTGTCCAATAGATCTTTCATCTTGTGGACTATGTATTCCTACAAAATCCTTATTAATATGTGCATCTTCATGTAAGTTATGTCCTACATTCCTTTGATCACCTTCTCAGCCTTGCTTGTTGTTTTGGCCATTTCCTTGAGTTGGTTCTACCCTATCCAGTGATGAATTGACTGCTAGATGATTGTCAACTTGAAGTTGTGACCCCTTGAGTTTCTAAAGGGTTCTTTCAACGTTGTGGTCGACTTCAACAATTGATTTATGGTTTGCACAGGTCATAAACCAATGTGATCATGCAAGACTATAAGACAAACAAAACAAACAAGACTCAAACAGAAGAAAATGCAATTAACAATGGCTCTAGACTTAAGAAACAAAAATTAAACTAACCAAAAAAACCTAAGCAAAGGAAAAATTTATTCAATTTTTTCAACAGAGACAAATAACCACACAAACAAAAATCACACAATTAAATGAGTACAGAGTTAGAAATGCTCATTTGAAATATTGTCCAAGTTTCTAAAAATTGTATAGCTAGCTTTCTAAAGTCAGTGAGATTGTAAGCTATGCCTAAGAAAATCCCATATCCAAATCCTCTAAAACATTTATGTGATGTAAAAAAGATATAGAGGATGAGACTATAGAAATTATAGCAAAAAATATTTCTCAATCATTCCTAAAAAATCACACAAGTTAATCAATAGCTTTGGAGAATTAAAATTTCCTCTAGATGACCCTATAAGCTTCTAATGCTGTTAAATAAGTTAATGGCATAATTAATGAAAATAACCAACATAAGAAATAGAGACAAGACAATAAGGAATAATGGAGAAGAATCAGGCAATTTAGACATCTAGATGAGAGATATGCTTGCTTAAATATACCTCAAGGTTCAAGAATCCTTTGAAAAGGCTTCCTAGAGCTTGTTGGCTTACACAGAGTAGTTCTCACATCTAAAATTGATAAAAATTGTGTTGAATTAAAGCTAATAAGTTTATTTGTCCAATAAATCAAGTCTCAAGTAAAAACTCCTCCTGAGTCATTCCTAGTGAATGCAATTAAGTTAGGGATGCTAGAATTAAAGACAGTGCTGAAATTTACTCACTTGATGTCTAGCTCTTCTTTGGGCAATCTAAAATGCAAACTTTTTTTCTTTTCTTTTTTTAAAACTTGTTGACACAATAACACAAAAATAACATAACTTAAAATAAGAATAAAAATGTAAAGGAAATAATTTAAATACCAAGAATTATCTCCCAAGAAATAGGCTAAGCCTCCCTAGCAACAATGCCAAATTTTGAAACAAACTATCACACATCCTAGTGTTGGAAAAATAATGTCAATTGCACATAAATTAACTAGAGACTTTATAAGGTAAGCTCTAGTTCTTCAAATTCGATGCCTCCCTCTTTCCCTTAGCCTTATCATCTCCTGGAATGATATTAACAAATAGGAGTGAGATTAAACAATCCCAGCAATTAAGAAACTTAATTAAGAGATATTAAAGTGTGGCCCATGTAAATGAATAAGCAATTTATATCACACAACTCAACCACACATTAATCACATTATAACACAAGATAGAATGCCGCATTATCATCCTTCCTCATATCTTCTTACTAAACTCATGGGCTAATAACTCATATAGGTCTAATCTATGAGACTAGATTAGCCTCGCTCTCTAATTGTGAGGGTTCACCAGGCTAAAGGCTCCTTACTTGAATTTTAAGGGGTCATAAGTGCCTAACTCATACCGTCCAGTTTAGGATTAGTGATACTAAACATCATGCTCGACTCATGCCACACCTATAGGTTGTTGACAATACTGAGCACATATAGTAATGAAATATGTCAACTATTATGCGCAAACTCAGTGGAGGCCACACTATATGTGGATTTAATATTCTAATCTTCTACTATTCTAGGGTAAACTTCTACCTATTGATAGAACAAATTTGTTACCCACTTTTATATGTCAATTGACCCTTTTATTAATGATTTATCACCTTCAAGTGCACACATTGCATTAGATTTGAAATTTTGCCTAAGTTTCTAGGTTCAATGTACTAAGGGCATTTTGGTCCAAAAAATGAAATTTTGGGAAAATGTACAACAAAAATTTACAAATTAAATTTTATGTCCAATTGATGAGTGGTGCAATTATATTTTTAAAATTCATTTTAGTTTAGGAGTAATTAAATAAAAAAGTCAACAATTTCTTAAGTGTCTTAGTTTGACCTAGTTTTCGGTTTGCCTTTGTGTGAAAATTTTTATATAATTTTGTGCAGCCTGAAACATGGTTAATTTAATAAATTCTCCCTTATAATTATGAATTTAATTCTGGACATTAATTAGATTTTATTATATCACATGCCATTTAATTGAATTATGTGATTTATGTGACATAGGTGGCATGTGACTTATGCATCAATTGGGCAATTGAAGTCAACACTCCTTGAGGTTAATGGCTGAGCATTTGCACTTGATTTATGCTATTTTTGGGATATTAAATCAGCTTAAATGATGTGGATGACACATGAGAAATTACACACACATTGGAATTATCTACAAACTAATGGGAGGATGCCACCTTACAAGTGTGACAAGGCTCCCATTTTCTTTTTAATTTCTTTTCTTATTTTTTAATTAAGCCTTCAGCTGATGGGAAATAAGGGGGATCACGTCTATTTAGCCCCAAATTAGATCCAACACTCATCTCATTCATCTTCCACATTTTCTCTCTCTTGTTCTTAGTGTTCTTCATTTTCTCCTCCTTCTCTCTACAATACAACACGTCCAGCTACCATTTCTCCCTCTTTTCACCATCAAATCCACTCAATTCTTTCACCATTCTTCTCCTCTCTCAAGGCCAAACTAACCCCAAGCAACTAGAAGGAGATTTGAAGCTCAATCCATTAAGAAGCATGAAGCATGTGCCACAGCCTAATTGTGTTCATGGAGGAAGCAAAGTGCTCTTGATGTTTTCTAGCTAGAGTCTCCATGGAATCCTAGGGGAGAGTTGATGGAAGAGGAGTTTTGAAATCTTCATTTGGCTAAGCCCAACTATTTCTTTATCTTGTTTCAATTCCATTAGCATACTATGACTATTGTTGATTGTGGTTCAATTTGACTTTAATTACATGGTTGTTTATAGTTTGTAATATTGAAAAAAGATTTTTGAGTTGAATTTCATGACCTATGTGCTGTTGGAATTTCATCCAATCTATGAATTTGCATGGTAATATGTGATTTTAATAGGTGAATATCTTGTATTAGCCTAGCTTGTAATTGTGTGGTGAATACTTGATGAGTTGCTTGAGTTTTCATAGTTTTGAGCTTAGGTACAGCTTTTACTAGTGGCAATCGCGAATGAATTTTAACTAAAAACTTGGTTAATTCTTGAGCTAAGCTAGTAAGGTTACCTAACGGGCTTGTAATAGAACTTAAAAAATTGAATTAGTATGGCTAGGTTGCTTGAGATAGTTGTCTTAAGTAAATGCATTTTTCAACCAAGAAAGAGAAGTTGAGTGAGTTGCCATAATTAATTAGAGGCTAGGATTCTTCCATTAGCAACACCCTAGGGTTCCTACTTAAATTGAGAAGCCACTTCTTTCAAAATTAGGATTAGTTTTCTAGCTTAATTCACTATATAATTAGGTTAGCAATTAGTTAATCAACTTCAAACTTTAGGTGATTTCTTTTACTAGATAACTTTTAAATTAAACTTAAAATCATTCCTTGGGAGATGATCTAGGGTTGGCCTTATATTGCATTAAGGTTGGCTTTAGTTTAATTTTGAGGATAAGCGACAATTCCTATCACCTATTATGTTCATACAATTTCATCAATATATGCCAATACCCATGCATATCTCAATAACTTAACAGATTCATAATTGACAAAACTTGCATGTTATCACACAACCATATTACATATTTATCACTATTAGGCATGTGTTCCATGTAACATTAACTCAAAGTCAACATATCAACTACAAGACCATATTACCTATCTCAGGCTAATGATAACTTAGTATAAATTATAGTTACAGACATTATGATATACAATAATTAAAATTGGAAAGATTATATTTAAGTCTCATATAAGGAAATTTATTATCAAGAGGTCCCATGAAATTCATAAAATACCCTTAAGACCTAAATCCTATGCATTTACAATTTGACTAAAGACATTAACAACTGGGCAACGGCCATTTACAATATTTATAACTTGTTAAGGAAAACAACAACTTGTAATAGCAAGTTAAAAATGGTTGTTACCCAGTCGTTAATTCCCTTAATCAACTTGTAAATACGCAGGATTTAGGACTTAAGAGTATTTTGTGAATTTCATAGGACCTCTTGGTAATAAATTCTCTTCTGTAGGACTTAAATGTAATTTTTTTCATTAAGATGTTTGGTTACCTTAATATTGGTTTACTAATCAAGAGTACCTATGAATATCAAACGGAGCCTCCAATAAGCTTAATACCATCAACAATGGTCAATTTATAATTAAACACATCAATAGTCATTAATGACTAATTATCCTTAACTAACTCTAATCAAATCCTAAACCCTAAAATCCTATTGTGGTCATCTATCCAGAACCAAATCCATTTTTAAGTTTCATTAGTTCACTTAAACTCTCATTAGTTTAATCAACACCAATAATAATTCATAACCTCCTTAACTCAACCAAGTAGCTCTAGGGTTTACTCCAAACCCTACTTTGAAATTCAAAAACATTAATAGCATCATAACCCAAAGGTTAGAAACTTAGATAAACACCATTAATCCTATTGAAATTAGAATTTTAGGTAAAGTCATAACCCATTTTTAGATTCCCAAGGAACTACCCAAAATAGTGATAAAAATGCACCAGAGAGGAAAGGAAGAGGTTATAGGTACTTACCTAAGTGATTCAAAGCTCCAAATACACTCAATTGGATGCCCACAACAAACCCTAGTAAAGCCATCTTCATTCACCTTCAAACTCCCCCTCAAAACTCTAATTTTTTTAAGTTGAAATGCGAATATGAAGGCTTAAAAATTGATTGGATGTAACCACTAAACCTTTGGTTGCAGATAAAGATCAAAATTTTAGATTTTGAATACTATCCACCTAATTAGACTTGGATATGGCCCAACACCACGAAGGGTCAATTTTAAGCTATAATTAGGATCCAATGGACCCATTAGCCATTAGTACATAACTTTTTAATCCAAGTTCACTTTTAATTGTCTAATATATCCCTAATTATCCAATTAACCTTATGTTAATTTTTTTAGGATTTTATAGGCCTTATAAAGGATGGTGTTTGCACTCTAGTCACTCGGTGTTTAAAGGTATACATTTCACACAAGTTCTCTTTACATTACCCTGCCATAGGCTTGTATACATTCTACATCTCCACCACTAAAATAGCATATGAAATTAAGAATTAAAAGGTCTTTATTATGTTGAAATGTGGTGTATGGAAGGATAGCTTAGAAATGCATGTGAGAAGTAAGGATTAGGCATTGAAATGATGCCTCAATGAAAGCATTATCCTCCTAAAATGCAATGCATTGAAAAGTTAAATTGAGTGAATAACTTTATGGGAATGGAACTGAAGATAGGTATTAAGATAGAAGATAGCAATAAAGGGTCTTATGGGCTAGGAAACTTTATTCCTTCTTTCTTTTCCTTTTCTACACACATAAAATGTTTTTTTCCTTCTTCTCTTTTTTTTTCTTTTCTTCTTTTTCACATTCTCTCATTTTTTTTCAAGCTGCTCTAGCCTTCTTTTATGGAACCTTTATCCTAGAGTAATGAGAAGTAGTACCATGGGAAAATAAATGATAGTAATAATGGAATGATGATAGAAGTTCACCCTCTTGAACTAAGACATGTAAAAAATTTAAAAGCATAAAGATATAACATGCATTCCTTAGAAAATGAAGTGTCAAAGCATTTTTAAAGAATTTTTCAAAGGTTCAAAGTGGATAGTAAAAGATATATCATGTAAACGTTGGCCATTTGGTCCTTGGCTATTTTCATGAATGCTATCTATTATTTTCCATCAAACAAGTGCAAAAATGTGGCCTCAAATAAGAAGTACAACAAGTTGTAGAGGAATAAATGACTAAAGAGAACTAATCACACACAAGAGATGTTGAGGCTTCTTCCGACAAGGGTAAAGTGCCACTCTAAAGGTAAAAGAATGTTCACTTCTTAACTATTCAAGTGTACGGCAATGGCATATCAAGAATCAAAGTTCCAAATTAAAAACTCGGTCATTAAAGCAACTCTAAACAAAATAAAACAAGTAGAATTTTTTTCAAAACCAACATCAATCAAAAGAAAAACAACTCTTTTTTCTCTCCTCCCCTACACTTAAACCATGCATTGGCCTTAATGTATGCAAACACATGTGATGTGACAATGAATACGATAGAGTAAAAGTAGTGTAACAAGGCCAAGAGGCCAATAATCAACCAATAGCCCAAAAACATAAAAAGATCACATGGATGATTGCATGAATAATGACATATCCCTTGATTGGTCCAAATGGATTAGCTTAATAATTTAGATATGATTTTAATATTTTACTTATGTTTTGTTTCCTATTTCTAGATTAGGATTTTGTCTAATAATATAATTCCATGATTTCAGGTGATACAATCCCTAAATTATGTGATTAAATTTTATTACTTTATTAATATTTTAATCCAAACTAGGATTTCTAAATTAGGGTTTTTTGAGTCTTAAGTATGCTTATATATAGGGGTACCCTTCTTCATTGTATAAAAAAAAGTTGAATTTGAATAATAAGAATTGTTCTTGTTGTGAGAGTTTATAACTCTAGTGAGCCTTAGTAATTGGTGATATCCTATGGTGAATACAGATGTGATCAAGAGCTTGATTCTCTTGTGGTGTTTTTGAAGATTAAAATTACTGGAGGTAAGTGCTCTAAAGGATATTCTCCTTGATTGTTATCCCTATCCTTGTGAATTTCATACTTTTCTTCATCTTTATTCTTCCATTTTTTGTTTCTTTCTTATATTCTTGTGGTTATTTTGTGTTTTCAAGATTTTATTTCTTACTAGCATGATTCTGCTTCTGTATCCTCTATCAGTTGGCATCAGAGCCTGACTTGCTAGTTTGTGTAAATGACCCAAGAAGGGATGAATTAGGCTAAACAAAATTTAAGGTAAAATTTTGAAAAAAAAATAAGAGAAGTATAGGAATGATATCACCAAGCACAGAGATGAAGAAGAAGAGCTTGCACAGATGGTTTATCCTAGTTTGACTATTACCACTTGAGTCTACTTTCAATCCCCAAGAATCTCTTGAGATTATCAACTATATCACTAAGATTAAACTAGGCTCTTGGTTACCTTAGTACATTAACAATCTTCTGACTAAGTCTAAAACTCTCTTCCTTACAAAGGTAATAAGAAATCCCCTTAAGCTCCCCAAGCTTAAGTTCCTCTATTTAGATAATGAATAGTAGGGATAAATAGAGTGAGTTCAAGAATGAACTACCACTATTATAAACTCTCTCTAAGAGTATATATGTAATCTATGAAGTCACAGACAATAAATGTTTCACTAGAAGTTAGTAAAAATTAAATGCACAATAATGATAGAATTTCATTCTCATTGGCTGTTTTGTTCTCTATCTTCATTTTTGTAAATAAGCTATGTATAGTTGAGAATCATAAATGATCCATTAGACTTATAAATCTTTCTATTAGAAGTTAGTTACACTCAGATTCTTTTTTCTCTGAGTTTTTCTGAGTATACAAGCTTCTTTGAGTTTCTTCAATGATTGAAGTAATGAAACAGTGCTTTATGGAAGGTGTTTTCTCTTTATGCAAGGTAATGGCTATAATATTAAATACTCTAGCAGAAGAAGGTGGAGGTTTATACTGGTATAGCATTTTAGCACAAGTGTTATATTTCAAGAATGAATCACAAAGTGTTTTGTTTGATCCAAGCAATAATTGTGTTTATAAGGATTTTGGAAAGGCCATAGAATGAATACAATTGATTGTAGGTAAAAAGAATAGTAAAGAAATGAGTTTTGAAGAGTTAAAGATTGAGACCACAAAACAAAGCATGAAAATTCAACTTAGAATCTATGCTATTTGGATTAGTACTGGTGCTATGATAAATGTTAATGAAGACACAATGAATATAGCATAGGTGTTGCTCTATTAGTACTAGAATAAAGCTCTTCATAAATGACAATGATCTTTTTCATTTTAAGAGACTAAAATGATTTTCTCAAGGAAGGTTGATAACACAGGTGTTAAAGTAATTCAAATGAATTCCTTGAATGTTAAAGCTGGAAAATAGTACCGATGCTATCAAATAGCACAGGTGCTAATTATTGAAGCTTGTAAATAGAATATCTGGAATTTTTAAACAAGGTAGAAATAGTATTAGTGTTGATACTAAGTTCAAGTGCAAAAGAATTGTAAAGAGTAAATGAGACTAAGTTAATAGAGAAGAGAAACACCAGTAATACAAGTGCTAGAAAGTAGTACTGGTGCTAAAATAGGGATAGCACCGGTGCTAATTGTACAGTACCACTGTTAAATGCACTTAAGCAGATTTTAAAGTTCAGAAAGTGAATTTTGACAGCAGACTTAGCTTGGAAAACTTCTAAAAGGATATTGAAAGATGGAAAAGGCATATAGTTAAGTTAAATACTTAACTTAGAAAGGATTTCACAAAGAATAAGAATTTTTGAGATATGAGGATCAAAATTTGATTGAGTGCAAGATTTAAGATACTGGTGCTAAGCCACTTAAGTCAGATTAATTTAAAATGCTTACCCAATTACCTTACCCTTATTTAATCTTGATTAAATTAGCCTGTAAAACACAATCTTCTCTTTATCTTATAATTATCAAAATCAAAGTTCAATAGTTCATGGGTTTCAATTCATCTCTCTTTTTCCTTATCCATTGTTCTTTGCTTTAGTTTCATCTTTTGTTACCATGTCTACATCTTCCACCTACTTCTTCTCATTTTGTGTTTGTGACATTTTCCCCTTTCTTGTCAAAACAAAGAAAAAAGAAAAAGAAAAAGAAAAAATACTTAAAAATTCATGCAAAAAAAGAGGTTAGTTGTGCTAAAAAAAGATAAAAAAAATCCAAAATTTCAGAGAGAGAGAGAGAGAGAGAGAGAGAGAGATAAATCAAGTTGTAAGTTTGAGAATTGCAAGATTAGTGGAAAGGTTTTCTAATTTTGAGAGCTTCCATTACAAGTTATAAAATTTCTTATTTTATTAAATTTGGGTGGTAAGACTTTTCCATCCCTACTTGCTTTCCTATTTTTCTTTTGCTTTCCTAATTTTACCTTTGACTTTCCTTGCAAGGTACTCTTTTCTTGACTTTTGAGTAATCTCTTTACTTTCCTATTTTTGCCTTTTGAATATTTAACTCATTTGATTTTTCTTTCCTTATTTTGTTGCTTTTAACGCCCTTTTTCATTTTCTTTTAAGCTTAATTTTATTTGAAAATTTTTCTTTCTTTCAAGGAAACTTCAAAAAAAATCCTCTTTAAAAATTTGTGCTTGTTTTCTAATATATTTTAATTTAAAATATTTTCACTCACTTGTTTGAGTTCTTTGATTTTCATTTGATTCATCATTGAATTTTAATTACAAACTTGGAAAGTGGTAAAGGGCAAGAGAGTTTTACATTATTGAAAAAAAAGCCAAATTATGTGAAACACAAGTAATTAATTATTTTATTTGAAAGTAAACACGTGAGGTGTGTAGTGAGGTTCTCTTTCTTATTCTCTTATTCTATGCATTTTTGTTGGGTTTTGACATGAACAAATTGACTGTTAAATCATTCAATAATGATGTTGATAAGTTATACACTTGTTGCTTCATTAAGGAGAAAGTTTGTCATATGATCATTTATGGTTATGAAAGTTGGAATATTGATGGTTGTGAAATTATACTTGCCTACCTTTAATCATCCCCAACCTTATAAATTGTTTTGTGAGGATGGTGGTAAGTTTATAGTATGTAACATCTTTAATTTCAATCATAGAAACTAATTTCTAATTAGAGATAAATTAGTAATTAGTAGATTGATTGTGGTTTGGGTGTTGAGTTGATATTTTGTATTGTTTAGATGTTGTATTGATAGGATTAAAGGGTAGAATGACAATTTGAGGCATAACGCACGAGCATAAGTGAGATTGGATTCACTGTGCCATGCACCACAATGGAAGCTACGTGCGCCACAGTGCTTTATGTAAGGATCACTTAAAGCTGAAGCTTATGAAATTAGAAAGGGAAGAGTGAAAAATGCATCTAGAGGGATGGAGAAGTTTAGCTTTGTTAGGGAAAGTCATATTTGGAACTTTAGACTTGGCTTTGATTAGTAACTTATTGGGTAAATATCGCACTATCCTAAGCTTCAATTCTACCCCATTTTTGTTGAATTTCATTGGTTAAGAAATTGAATCATGAAGTTCTAAGGTGTTATAATATAAAAGAAAGGGTTAAAACAGGCTATCGAATATACAACTAAGGTTTAATGACTAGTATGGAGTTGAATGGTTAAGCTTTGAGAATTTAGGCTCGAGATAGCCTAAAAGTTAGATTAAATGCATGATTTTGGTTAAATAATGTGTTAGGAGATTGTTATAGTTGTTTGAGTAGTCTATAAGGCTAATGACTATAAATAATGGATAAGTAAATTCAAAAAGGTTTAATTGAACTATTTTGTGTGTTAAGGGATTCAATTGAGCCAAATCAATACTTATGTGAAACGTTGAGAATTAACTAAGGGGTATTGTGTTGTATAGATTGAACACCTGTAATATTGCTCATAAGAATCTATACCCCTAAGAGCTTAAAGTGATTGGTAACCCTTAGTAGCAAGATTTAAGGTAACTGGAGTAACCTTTTTACTTGTTTGTTTGTGAAATTGTTTACAAGTATTTTTATATAACTATGTGCATTGTATTACGAACTGATATAATAGCATTATTGTGAAAGACTATGCATGCGAGTGAGTAAGTATTGATTGAAATGAATTTAAAGGGGATGTGCATTGACATGTATCGCGTCTGCGAGTATATCCTGGATTATGGTGGGGGATACGGCCCTACTGGGAAGAGGTATAGGAAGTCTTGATGATCCAAACTGTAAAGCTTGACTCCAACAGAATGGACCTAAGAGAAGAATCTTAATGATCTAAAGTGTAGAACTTGACTCCGCCACGATGGACCTAAGATATGAAATGATCCATGAGGTTACCCTAGATTAGGGTAAGGGGTCGTGGTCCTACTCTATATAAGGCTAGAAGTCCTGATGATTTAGAGCATAAAGTTTAACTTTACCATGACAGACCTAGGAGACCACACATATGCAAAGAGGATTACCTGGTTTAAGTAGTGGTATAGTGGGCCTTGTTCCTTGTGACTGGAGGTCCTGGTCCGATTATAGAGATTCCTCTACTAGGTGGAACCAGGAATATATTGCATGAGCATAATAAGATTGATGAGAATGAATTCTTATATACGCATATGATATTGCTTTTACTAATACACATGCTACTTTATCACTTGTTTATGATTTTTCTTACTAGCTGATAATTGGAGTTACCTCCAAGTTATTGAGACATATATCTCACTCCGTTACTTTTGAACATGAATCTTACTTGTATATATATATATATATATATTATATTGCATTTTGTTGAAGATGCCCAAGAGGGTACGTGGATAGGCCTAAATACTAAACAAGCAAGTATATAATATTGTGTAACTTATTCTACTTGTGTATATGTGTTGAATTTGAATTGATGTGATGATTATGTATTAATTGTGAATTATGTTATTATATGAGAACTTGACACAAATGGTGAAGCGGAGCCCTATTTAAAAGAGTTTAGCATGATGTGATTATTGATCATATGGTAAGGTAGAGCCCTATATGTGAATGTCAGAGGATTGAAAGTGGAACAAATCTAGTTATATATATGTGAATATGTGTTGTATATGTGTATTCCTCATATAATTTCACAATTGTGTAATATTGCCTTGAGAGGCCAAAATGGGCAATTGATGTAATATTTGGAGTATGAGATGTCAATCAAGTGTATGTGATTTTTTTTGGACTCAGTTCAGGACCCGAAGTGGTCTAATGGGATAAGGAATGAGAATTGAGCACTTAAGGTGTAAGTTTTTATAAGAAAACTAGCTTTTTATAGCCAGGTGTTTAATTTTAAATTAGACCATCAGATCAAGTTCAAACTTATTCCATTAGCTAGTATATGTTGTAAGCTTTATATGGGCGCTTAAATTACTCTAATTAGACATCAGATATGGAAATGGCGAGTGGTAGAAGTTCATCTTTTGAGTTATCATATGACAACAAACATTACTGTCATATGTGCCGCGATGCACGATGTGCCCACTGCGGTATATGATGTAGACAGAAATAGAGCTTATTCTTCTGCACCACATGCCACGATACATGTGGTATATGTCGCGGCGCATGGCCCTTTTTTAAGGTTGAGAAGTTGTGTCTTTTTAAGTTGTTTGATTGTGTTTATGCTTCTGCTAGCCCTCTTATTTGAATATATGTTTTAAAAAGTCAGAATCCCATAATTTGAAAACAAATAAAAGGGTTATTACTCTGATATTATTATGTTTTTGGTTTGTTAATCGTGTGATTAGAAATGGTAAAGTTCGAATTGAGTTGGGACATTACACAATATCAAGTTCGTCTTCCAAGCTATCATATGATAGTAAAAATTCCTATCATATACACCGTAGTGCACGATGTGCCCACTGTGGTGCATGATATAGACAAAAGCAAAGCTCGTTACGGCATGTGGTATATGCCATGGCACATAGCCTTTTCTCAAGGTTAAGAAGTTGTGTCTTTTTGAGTTGTTTGACTATGTTTGTGCTTTCGCCAACCCTCTTATTTGAATATATGTTTTAAGAAGTTAGGATCCTGTAATTTGAAAATAAATAAAAGAGCTCTTACTCTAATATTATTGTGCTTTTGGTTTGTTGATTGTGTGATTGGGAATAGTAAAGTCCAAATTGAATTAGGACTTTACATAATGTCAAATCAAGTTTTAGTTTCTTAGAAATTAGGTATTTATGAAGACGAAGTTCTGTGTGATATTGTTATTAAACCCTAGTTTTGATGATTACAAATAAAGAGAAGTTTTATGCATTCTAGGTTTTCTTAACTTAAACCTAAGTTAATTGGTTTAACGTTAATCAAATCTAATTAAGTGTAAGTTTATACATAACAGAAGGTATGCTATTTTGTTAGTTAAATATTTAACTTAATTATAATCTTTGTGCTTGAAGCTGTCTTGTTCTAAAGTGTTTCTAAGTGTTGTTAGCACCGATACTGGAAGCTTTAACACCGATGCTACCTCAGTTATCTTCATTGTTCTATTGATTCGTGTTTCATATAACACCGGTCCTACTCATTATAACACTAGTGTTATCCCTTTAAACCTATGCAATTGATTCTCTCTTATTCGAACCTTTTTCCTTGCACTAGTAATATCTATTTAACATTAGTCTTATTCTTTCTTTATCTTTATTTAAATTAAGACAATACTTGTGTTACTTAATTAGCACCTATACTGAGTTTTGTACAACTTTTTGTAACAACTGTGCTAACACTTCAACACCAGTACTATCCTTTCTTTTCTCCTATGAAGAGGTTTGATTGATTATGTTACTTTGATATTACTTCCTTCTAACACTGGTGCTGAGTAATCTTTTCAAAAATATTCTTATTAACTCAAAATTATCAAAAATCTTTGTCTTTTATGTAAAGTCTGCTCATCACTGTACCACTAGTGCTAGGACACTATAACACCATTACTAATATGAATTTTTATGTTATGTTTTTTGTATCAATGTCAAAGGTCACCATAACTCATCTTTCAATCTTTCTTTTAGCCGTTCCTATATAAAAGAGAAAGTCTCTATTGTAAAGCACTATTCTATTTCCTCATCCACCGGAGAAGCTCATAGAAGCTTGGATATCCAAAGAAACATGAAGCAAGAAGGAAACAAATCACAAGCAACATCTAACAGAAACATTTACGAGTCTAATGGATCATTTATGATCCTCAACTATAAAAAGACTTATTTATGAAACTTGAAGATAGAAGTAGGAACAATGTGAACTAACAAGAACATTCTATGTTTATTTAAGCATTAAATTTACCTACCTTCTATGTATCATTTATTATTAGAGAGCATCAATGATTATATATATACTCTTAGAGAGAGTTTAAAAGAAGTAGTAGTTCATTCTTGAACTTACTCGATTTATCCTTGTTTTACATCTTCAAAATAGAGGAACTTAAGATTGGGGAGGTTAAGGAGATTTATCATTACCTTTGTAAAGGAAAGAGTTTCAGACTTATTGAAAAGTCTGTTGATGTTCTAAGGCAACCAAGAGCCTAGATTAACCTTAGTAATATAGTTGGAAATCTCAGGAGGTTCCTAGAGACTAGATGTAGACTTAAGTAGAAGGAGTTGAACCAGGATAAATCACTTGTGTCAAGCTCTACTCATCTAATCTCTCGTGATCGGTGATTTCATTCCTTTATCTCACTTATCATTATTGTGATTCATTTAAATTTTCAATTAGCCCAATTCACCCCCTCTTAGGGCATTTACAATTGGTATTAGGGCAAGGTTGCTCATTCTTGACTTAACTATCTGAGTAAAAGATCCTACTAATGGCTAACTTTATAGATGACTACTTAGGAGAAGGTATGTCAATAATAAGACCTCCTACATTTAGGAAAGAAGACTATCCCTTCTAGGAAAGTAGAATGATGATGTGTCTTAAAACTCAAGATGTTGATATGTTGGACATCATTACCAAAGGTCTATATATTCTTATGACCCTTGGAGATAATGGCTTGATGAGACAAAAAACAAGAGAAGAAAGGGATGATGAAGACAAAAAAAGATTGAATCTTAACACTAATGCAAAACTTACAATTGCTTATGCTCTCAATAGAACGAAATATTATTGTGCCACTCACTGCACTACTATGAAAGAAATGTGGGATGCATTGAGACAAGCTCATAGAAGAACTAATGGTGTTAATGAAAATAAGAAGAGTAGTCTTATTCATGAATATGAGACATTCAAGATGAAAGAAGGAGAAGCAATCAAAGATATGCAAGTATATTTTACTCATATTATCAACTATCTAACAAATTTGGGCAAAACTTACACTCAAGCTAAACAAGTCAAAGAAATTCTCAAGAGTCTTCCAATAGAATGGCAACCCAAAATCACTCACATTATTAAGGCACAAGGAGTACCAATGAGCATGGTAGTTGCACTCTTCGGAAGCCTTGAAGAACATGAATCTACGTCGCTTCAATCCAAGGAAGATATGGGCAAACAGAAGAAAGGCATTGCTCTAAATGTCAACAAAGATAAATTAGAAGTAGAGTCTAATGAAGATAAAGAATTTGGCATAATGGTTAGATAATTCAAAAGATTCTACTGAGTAAAGAAGAACTTTAAAAAAGGATCTTTAAGTAATAAGAAAGATAAAAATGAGCCACTGATATGTTATGAATTCAAGAAATAAAGACATGTCAAATGGGATTGTCCTCAGTAGTAAAAGAAACAAGAAAAGGAGAAAAAAAAGGAAAAGTCAAAGAAAAAGGCTTTTGCTGCATGAAGGGATAGCTCTTTGGATGATGAAGAGGAGGAGGAGGAAATAATAAACCTATACCCAATAGCACAAGAAATAGATCTAACTGAATCACAATCAGATGAGGTAAATTTTGATCTTCTACAAGATGAATATAAAGAATTGTTCTATCTATTTACAGAATAGTATAAACAACTTCTGCATGCTAAAAAGAAAATTTTCATGTTAGAAGATAAGTTAAAAACTTCCTCTGAAAAGAAGAATGTTTCTTAAAATGATTTTGATTTGTGTGCAAACTGCATTTCATTACAATATCAAAATAACATCATGAAAAATGATTTAGCAAAATTCACTCGGGGTATTGAGATGCTAAATATTTTGATTGGTTCACAAAGGTGCATCTCTGATCGGGAATTAGATATAATCCTATCATTGACACTTTTAAAAAAAGCCTAAAAAGGTAGCTAAATACTATCATAGTTACTTTAAATCTTTTGTGCATTCTTCCAGTCTGTTTATTACCTGTTCATATTATAACAAGAAAGGGCATCATGTCAAGTCTTGCCTACATAGGAAGAATGACATTAGAAGCTCCTTGAAATAAGTTCCTAAAAATAGCAATATTTTTAGGAAACCAACTAATAAGAAAGGACCCATCAAGAAATAGGTACCTAAAATGAAATAATCTTCATTTATAGGTATACCTTACTGTCTCTAAGAAAAAGAAATGGTATGTAGACAATGGATGCTCTAGGCACATCACCAAAGATTTAAATTAATTCATAGAACTACATGAGAGAGATGGCGGTCATGTTACTTTTAAAGGTGATCAAAAAGGTCACATTGCTGGGATTGGCAAAATAGGAAGAGGAAATAAAGTAAACATTAAAGGTGTACTATATGTCAAAGGTCTCTTTCAAAATCTAATAAGCATAAGTCAAAGCTGTAACAGATGGGAAGATACTTCTTCATACTGACAAAGATGGTAACTGTTATACTATTAATTTAGATTGTGAACCTCTTTCTCAAACTTGTTTTCTAAATTTGAGGAAAGCTATTTGTGGCACAGAAGTTTGGCTCATGTGAATAAAAGATAGATTGAAAAACCTTTGCAAAATGATTTAGTTATTAGTTTACCACCCTTAAGTTTTGATAAAGAAAAATTTTGCCAATCTTATCAATTTAGAAAACAAACTAAAACATCTTTTAAGTCAAAATATTTTATTTTATTTGAAAAACCTCTTCAACTCTTGCATATGGATTTGGTAGGTCCTGTGAGAATAAAAAGTTTCAGTGAAAATTTCTACACTTTAGTTATTATTGATGTTTACTCTAGATTTACCTAGACTTACTTTCTTAAGTCTAAAGATGAAACTTTGTATGCCTTTAGTATATTTGCCAAAAAGGTCTAAAATGAGAAAGGTATTTCTATAGTGTCAATCAGGTCTGATCATAAAGGAGAATTTGAAAATAGTGACTTTGTGAACTTCTATGATGAAAATAGAATCAATCATAACTTCTCTGCACCAAGAACCTCTCAACAAAATAGAGTAATAGAAAGGAAGAATAAGGTACTCACAGAAATGGCCAGAGCTATGCTTAGTGACAATGGCATGTCACAAATATTCTAGGCTAATATCATGAACACTGCCTGTTACATCATCAATAGAGCTTACCTAAGGCTTAAGCTTGACAAGACACCATATGAACTCTACAAGAAAAGAAAGCCAAACATATCTCATTTCTTGTGTTTGGTAACAAGGTGTTCATCCACACCAATAAGGAGAATCTAGGAAAATTTAATCCTAAATTAGACATGGAAATTTTTCTTAGATACTAAAGTAGGAGTAAAGCTTTTCGTGTATTCAACCTTAGATCCAAGACCATAGAAGAATTAATACATTTTATATTTGATGAATTTCCTATAGAAAATAAGAAGACCCCTGATATTGATGATGTCACTAAAAAGTTGTGTGATGTTCAACTAAAGAAGAACAATTTAACAAAAGATCCAGGAGAGAAATTTGAGACTTCACCTAAAGATAATAAAATTAAAGAAATTCATCAACCAGCCGCTTGGATAAGTAACAAAAATTATCCTCTAGATCAAGTCATTGGAAATGTCAATGAACCTGTCCGGACTGGAAGTAAATTCCAAAACATTGCTAGTCATTCAGCCTTCATTTCAGAAATAAAGCCAAAAATAGTTGAAGAAGCCTTATTTGACTCATATTAGATAGATGCAATGTAAGAAAAGATTAATCATTTTGAAAGAAGCCAAGTATGGGACTTAGTACCAAGACCCAAAAATCATCTAGTAATTGAAACTAAGTGGGTCTTCAAGAACAAACTTGATGAAGGAGGCATCATTGCTAGGAACAAAGCACGACTAGTGGCAAAGGGATATAATTATGAAGAAGGTATAAACTATGAAGAAACTTTTGCTCTAGTTGCTAGATCAGAAGTAATTCACTTACTTCTAGCCTATGCATTTGTGAAAGATATCAAGCTATACTAGATGGATGTAAAAAGTGAATTTCTCAATGGCTACATCCTTGAAGAAGTATGTTGAACAACTACTTGGTTTTGAAGATCCTCAGAAGTCTGATATTGTCTTCAAAATGAAGAAAGCTTTTTATGGATTTAAGTAAGCACTAAGAGCCTGGTATGATCGATTGAGTTCTTTTCTCTTAGAAAAAGGATTCAATCAAGGTAAAGTTAATACTACTCTTTTTATAAAAAGGAAAAAGGATCAATCGTTAATTGTTAAAATTTATATATATAATATTATATTTAGTGCAACTGATGAAACTTTGTGTAAGGAATTTTTTGAGTTAATGCTGAGAGAATTTAAAATGTCTATGATGGGAGAACTAATATTCTTTCTGAGACTATAAATTAAGAAAAGGGAGGATGGTATATTTATGTGTCAAACTAAATATCTTAAAGAGATGCTTAAAAAATTTAGGATGAATCAAGCTAATGGAATTAATACTCTAATGAGCTCAACCATCAAAGTGGATGAAGATACTGCTAAAACATAATATAATTGCAAATTATATAGAGGGATGATTAGATCTCTTCTATTCTTACAGAAAATCATCCAGATATATCCTTCAATGTTGGTCTCTATGCAAGGTTTCAATCAGTACCAAAAGAATCCCATCTGATAGTAGTGAAAAGGATTTTTTGATATTTAAAAGATATTGATTCACTAGGTCTCTAGTATCTTAAAGGAGATAGTGAGTTCTTAATTAGATTTTCTAATGCTAACTTTGGTGGTTGCAAGATAGAGAGAAAAAGCACAAGTAGAATATGCCACTTTTTTATGGTTCACTTGTTTCTTGGGCAAGCAAGAAACAAAATACTATCTCTTTATCATCAATTAAATCAGCTAGATTGTGTTGTTCTCAAATCTTATGGATAAAGTAGTAACTTGAAGACTTCGAAATCAAGCTCAAGAATATTCCAATCAAGTGTGACAATACCAATACAATATGCTTGACTAAAACTCTAGTTCATCATTCTTAAACTAAGCATATTGACATTCATCATCACTACATTAAAGATCATGTTTAAAAGAAAGATCTCACAGTGGAATTCATGCCTACTAAACTTCAACTTATTGATATCTTCATAAAACCTCTAGAAGCAAAGCAGTTCATATTCATAAGAAGAGAGTTGGGTTTGTTAAATCCTAACAAACTGTCTCTATTTAAATAAATTCTCTATTGGTGTTATAAAAATCGATAACACTGGTGTTAGAAATTCAACACCAATACTAATGGTTCTTCTGAGAAATTGCAGATAGCTAACTTCGATAATAACATTGGTGCTATATTGTTTAACACTGATGCTATGAAACTTAATGAAAGCCACTACAAAGTTATCAACATTGCCAAGAGATGAGCCTGATACCTCAAAATGACTTAGCCTAGATAAGATCAAATTGATTTACAATTTTAAATGAGGTAACTATTAAACTTCTATTTTTTTGAGTTTAACACCGGTGCTATGGCATACAACACCGGTGCTATATCTGTCTATATATATGCTTGGGTGTGCATTCTCACTCAGTTCACTCTTTTGCCTTAAAACTATTGGCGATACTCTCCCTTTCGCATAAACTCCTTCTTCACTCTACTACTCTCATATCTATTTTCCTTTAAACCTAATCATTCTTCTATCCAAATTACTCCATTTTCTCCATCTAAATCTTTGAAATACACTAACCAAATCCTCGATGAAGCCTGCATGAACAAAAATGACTAAAGAGGCTCTAAAAGCTCGAGGACTCTTTGTATCTAACTTTTTCCAAGCAAAAGACATTATGGTCAAGCAAGAAGGATCTAGACGAGGAAATCCAAGCTTTAGCAGCTACAATGAGGTTATGAATAAAGTAGAACAAGTTGCGAAAGTCAGAAAAAGAAAGAAAAGAATGAAGATAAAGACTCTCAATAAAGAACCTATGGAAACCACTAGTACTGCACCATCACAGCCCACTCCTAAGAAGCCAAGAACTACTCAAAATGGTCAAAGACCAATAAAGAAAACTAAAGTTCCTCAACCCTCTGAGCATGAATTTGTCTCCTTGAGAGGACACATGAGAGTACATTGCCTATTCAACCTCACTCTAGAAATCTTAAAGAACAAAGGAAGAGGAAAGGGAAAGCACTTATCACTCAGGCATTGATAATGCACATTTATTACACACTTTTCCTTATTATTATTGACCAAAAATCATATTATATTTACCCAAATTACATACTTATTGCATTAATTGTGAGAAATCACCTAAGTGTAAGATTCTGTGCGTTAAGGGCATTTTGATCATGAAATTGGACTTTTGAAAAAATGTTTGAGAAAATTAGTCAAGATGTATTTTTAGTCCAGAAGAACAATAGTCTAATTAGATTTCTCAAAATCTTTTTAGATTGAGAGTAATTAATTTCACAAGTTGACAATTTTGGAAAGTCAAAGTTTTGGGTTGACTTGTTTTCTTACACTTAGGCTAGGTTATTTTTGTGCATGTGTGGGCTTACAATTTTTAGGCTATTTAGAATTCCTAAAAGGCTCTTTTATGATGTCATAATTAGCTTTTATTATTTAATTACATTATGCCATATATTTGAAAATTAATTTTAATTGGAAATGCAATTATTATTCATATGCTTTGAACTTTGATCTTATGTGTCATATTTATTTGTGTAAGGTTACATACCTTGGATTTGGCACATGAGGACCATTGGATTGGAATAATAGATGAGTCAAGAGGCAAAACACTTGAGTTTTGGGGTGAAAGTACAAGTCTTGCATGATCTTGCACACGTTGTATCACACTTTGAATCCACTCATTTTGTCTCTTAATTTTTCATTACCTTTAGCTTTATTTAATTCAATTTTTAGACCATTTTCATCTTAATTTTCATCCATTTTACCATGGTAAGTAATAAAGTTACCTTAGCTTAATTTTCACCCATTTTCTTATCACTAGAGTTGGGCTTATTCACCCTAGATGTAATAACCCATAATTTTTAAGTAAAATTTAAAATATATAATAATATATTTTAAGAATATTTTTATTATTTTTGGGAACAAATTTGGCAAGAAGAAGAGCTGGTCTAGTGGAGACTATGTAATCATTTATTTAATTGGTATTGCGTTGGAACCTTCTAAAGATCAAGAGTGAAAAATTTGTTATTTTGCTTCAGCTTTTGGCAATTACAATTTTTCCTATAAAAAAATCAAAAATAAAAAAAGGAAAGGGCAGATACTTTAACGTAGGATTTGGGTTCATTTTTCAGCATTCTCTTCTTCATTGTTTTGAACATTTGAGACCAGATGATAGAGTACTTGTCCTTCCTCATTAGATCTCTTTGTCCTCTTCCTGATTCCATTTAGTTTGCTAGCAAGCTTGAGAGTGTTCACTATAGTTCCTCATTTCTTCCCTCTCCGGTTGCTGTAAAAAATCAAAATTTCTCCCTCTTGTCATCGCCGGCGACTGTGAACAAAACATTCCTCCCCCTCCTTTACTGTGAGGGAGTGTCAAAATTCTCCATCATTTTCTCTACCTCGCATTACTAATGCTAGTTGCCATAGAAGTTCTTCTATCCTGCTGTCATTCTTCCTCCCCTGTTTTGGCTCTCGCACAAGATCTATAGAGTATGTATTTGTTCAGCTTCCATAACTTTTTCTTGGTTTAACATCACTGTTAGAGAGTAAATCGTAAGTATTTTTGACTTAGGAAGATATTAATTTCTCAGTTCTTCTTCCCTGATTTATTAGGTATGTGTTAGATGCTTATGCTATGATTTTATGATAATTTATTACTTTATGCATGAATGTTAGAGCTTATAGCAGTATATATATATATATATTGTATGTGTTAGATGCTGTGATTTTATTATCATTGATGCTTTATGCGTGTATTGTGGAGCTTATAGTAGTATATATATATATATATCTATACACACATATATAATTGATTGATCTTCCTTCTCTCTTTTAGTGGTTGTCGGTGAGGTGTATACACGTTTAAAAATTGATTGATCCTCTATCTCTATTTTAGGGGCTGTTTGTGAGGTGTAGGGTAGATTGGAATATCAAATGAGCTTAAATTTAAGTTCCAAGATATCTTTTAAAAGGATAATTTCTCTTTGATTACTTTGGTTGCTGCAAAAAGAAAAGTTAAGTTTAGATCGATTTAGTTTTCTATAGTTTAACTTATTTGTTTGGGGAATTGTCTTATTAAGAAGCATTATAAATTTAAGTATTATGATTGAAAATATTTGGACAAGAGATTTAAAGACTAAGAAGTTTGATGGACTGGTTTGGAAATTGATGCCCATAGTGTTTGCTGAAATGTATAAGAGGAACTTGGTTTGGAACGGGGAAATCAAGTTTTCTCATTGTATTGAGGATTAAAATTTGGATTTAGGTTGTTCAATCTCCATGTTAGAAACTCAAGAAGGTACAAATATTACTTAAATATTAAATACACACATTATTGATAAAATTTAAGGTTTCTTTCTTCGTATGTAAAATTAATGTTAATTTTTTATTTTGTTTTATTTTATGTTTTTGTACGAACTTGGAATGGGGATCTATCAATTGAGTTATTGAATAGTCACCTCAAACACTTTAAGGAGTTGGGTTGATGTTTGAATACTTATTAGATTAAGATAAGAAATTGTAATGCTTTGAATAAAGTGTACTTATTATTGATAATGATAAATTACTTATTGGTTACCACAGGATTAAGGAGTGTGTGAGTTAAGGGTGTCATTGCAAGTTAGAAAAAGAAATGAGAAGAATATAATTTTTAAATATGACTGGTGGTTAAGGACAAATGGAAGAACTTTAATAAGTTATAGAGAAAATTTTAGGTTGATGGAAATATATGAAGTAGAGCTATTATTAAAGAGAGTTGTTGTTCTTCTTGTTTAGGTAATGGAGTAGCTAAATGGAAAATGAGAGGTGTTTAGAAGGAACAGATATTTATTTTGAGAACGTGTCAGATAAGTGAATAGCATCCCAACTAAATTTTTAATAAAAATTTCCTTTACTAAAATAATACATTTTTATGCAAATTGTTTTAATAACAATGATGTATTCAGTAAATAGTTTGTTTATTAAACTTCTTTATTTGTGAAACTACCTTTATCAGTTTTGAAATTGTAATTGATTAATAACTATAAGTTTGGATTTTGATTATGAGATTTCATTCTATCGAATGTTAGATTGATATAGAGAATGATTCATACGAGTTTGATTTTAAAAATGAAAACTTTATTTATTGTCGATGGATTTCTTGCATGTTTGAAATTGAATTTAAAAAGGACTTATTACAGAACACTGGTTGCTAACGGCAATTTCGTTAGCCCTTGGTGCGCCATGGTCATGACTAGCTAGTTCGACTTTCATGAGTATCACACTCACGTTTGTTATTCGTGGGTTTCATATCTGTATTTGATTTCATAGCTTTGAGCCACGTTTGGTTAGCATTACCCTCGTGGATTGTGTGTCCACATTTATTTCATAGCTCAAGCTACGTTTAGTTACTTACCCTCGTGGACTGTGTGTCCACATTTGTTTTATGGCATAAGCCGTGTTTGGTTATATATCCTCGTAGACTATGTCCATGTTTGTTAATTATTCTGGTAAGTCCCTATAATATGAATTTGATTTTTAATGATTTTACATTCCATTGGTTTTAATTAGTAAATTATTTATTTTATTATTTGCTTCCTTACTATCAAGTGATAATAATATTTGATATGAAATTTTAATAGTTTAAAATTTTATTTAAAATTTTATAGAATTCTTTTATTTCTGAAGTTTATTAAATTTTTATGAAAATCATTGCCTCTTTAAATTGCATAATTGTTTCAACCTTTTTCTTTATTCATGTTCAATTATTTATTATTGAAACGTTATTCACTGAAAAATATTTTTGTCTCAAATAACCTGTACCTCCATCTGATCATTCAAGGGACTTTATTACTGAGTTAAAGTTGAGATGCTATTTTGGTTCATCTCTATTTCCATCTCCATCTTTTATGTAAAACTTTAATTTGTATGTTGTACTTTTATAAATAATGTTATAGATGCTCCACATAGATTATAGTTAAGATCTTTATTTTGCTAAATACTTTGTCTGTTGCCTGAAAGGAGTTAAGCTCCAAGTTGTTATAATATTTGTTTGAAAATTTTGTGTTGTAAAATTTTTAGGAGATCATATTTATAGGAGAGGTTCTGCCAAAAATGTTTACAAAAACATTGAGGTTTTGGTATGATAATTAATATTAAAAGTGTTAGAAATTTTATATAACCTGATTATTTTATTTAAAAATAAAAAAAGAAATTTTTATCTTAAGGATTACAGAAATGCGCAATGTAATTCGCACCCGTGCCAGTCACCCTCTGTTTTTGGGGTGTGACAAATTGGTGTCAAAGCTTTAGTTTCCTATAGTTATGTGGAGCAAGACTCTTCAATGGGGTTTCAATTATCATTATAAACCCAAGCATAATCATAATTGAGACATTATTGAAAGCCTTATATAGGGTCTTAGAATGTTGTTGTCGTGTGTTAGTGTATTGGCATGCGGATCGATCTCTATTCTTTTTATTTGCTCTTATAGCTTTATTAGGATAAGGGAAAGAATAAGGTGGACATCCAACCAAAGGAAAAGAAGAAAGGGAGGAGCTTTTAATGGTATTATTATTTAAGATATATATATATATATATATATGTATATATATATAGATATATATACATAGATATATAGACATATATATATATACATATATATATATGTATATATAGATATATATATAGATATATATAGATATATATATATGTATATATATCTATGTATATATATCTATGTATATATATCTATATACATATATATATAGATATATATACATAGATATATATACATAGATATATATACATATATATATATGTATATATATATATACATAGATATATATATACACTCTAGTTGTTATAAGAGGAATGAAAGGAAGTTGAGTTGTAATCTTTGATTATAATTAATATATGCTAAGAATTGGAGCTTAGAAACTCTCATGACTTTATGTTAGTAGTTGAAGGTTATTTATTAGGTTGAACGGAAGAAAGAACTCATTATGCCTAATGAGGTTAATTACCTTGAATTAAAGGTGTTATGAGAGCTATAAGTGTAGGATAATAAATTGTACATGTTTTGAATATAGTATATTTATGAAGAGTTATTGAAGAGCTTTAATAATAATAAATCACTTACTCTTTACCAAGGGAAAAAGCAAAAGGTTTGTGTAAGAGTTATCTTAATTTACATATGAAAGAATAGCTCTATAAATCAATCAACTTACCTCTTGTTTTGTAGTAGTTAGTGCGTATTAAATAAGAAACAAAATAACATTTCTCCAAGAAGAAAAGAGGTGCGAGGTCATAGGGTGCAAGAATTTCTTTAGGGTTATTACCAACCCTGAACTTAGTCTCACTTAATATAACTAGCAATAAGAGTAGTGGGTTTGTCCTCGGCAAATGTTTTTATGCACTCATTACACTTTAGGAAAGATAATATAATAAGATTATATGTGGTTGCTATTAGTATTGATAGGCATATCATGCAAAGTCTTGTCCTTAAACTGAATAGTTTGAATCTTAGGTTAATTTTGCTGGCTTAGATTATATGAGAAATATCTAAATCATAAGAAAAGATTCATGCATTGTTTGGTTTTAATTTTAAGCATTCTTATATGCCTGGGTATTAAGGTAGCAAAGTGTGATGTTTTTGATAGATCAAGTATTTGAATCTTTTACCATTGATTGAAGGTAAAGAATGTCTTGCTGGCTTTACATGAGTGTCAATAAGGTTTATTTGATGAAATTATTATAAAAGAAGTGTGAGTGAGAAATTCATAATTTTGAAATATCAACATTTAGGGCAAAAACAAAGTATGAAGAGCAAAGTGTATAAATTTAAACTCTTTACTCATGATAAGGGTTCAAATGGGTCTGTTAGGAGTTAAATAGGTCATGTATGATTTGAGGATAATAGTTGGGATTCATGTGATGAGAAACTAGAATTATGGTTCAAAAGTGGAACATTAAAGCTCATATAGTTTGATTTGAATTATATATGGCTACTCTCCATTAAACCTAAGTTGATGTAATCTTGTTCTTAAAATTAGGAGCATTGTTATATCTTGTTTTTATTGACCAAAATTGGTATTTAACTTATTAGTTTAATGTTTTTCCACTTGATTCCCCTTTGTCTAGTTGCTGAAAATTTTCTCCAATACATTGTAATTCATATAAATATATGTTTTATGTGTGTTGAATGTGACTTGCATTGGCTATGCATAAATATGTTTAGTTGGTGTTTGATAAAATATTTTGTGTGTAAAGTTATGCATTAAACTTACCATAGGCCGAATTGCACATAAAAGGAACCTAAGGAGAATTTTAATCACTTTGCACTTAACTAAGGAATTGATTAGGGACATGTACAAAATTGTGTAAGGACTTGGTTAATTGAATTGGTTAGGAAGGCATACTTATATGAAATTGTGTAAAGGGTTTAATTTGATCGAGAGAGTAGAAATTAACTTAAGCCTAATTAGAAAGAGTAGACAATGAATCTAGCATCCCACAACTCTTAGGACTCCACTTTAGAAATGATTAAAACATTCCCATTTCCATTTCACTAGTTAATTAGGTTTTTTAATTAAATTTGTCCACTTAGTTTAATTAGCTAAAATCAATCAACTCTTAGTTAGTTTAGCTCACTAGTGTTAACTTAGCTATTTTAGAGTGTAAGCAACATACACTCTCAAGTATTAAACGAGAGCGATGATTTTGCTAGTTTCTACTTTGTCTCCTTTCGCACTAGGAAAATTCCAAGTCTAGCCTTGAAAATGGCTAGAAAAAAAGTCAATAAATCTTGGATTGTAAACCTGACAGAGCTCAAAGAGAAGGGGTATGGTGTCACTAAAATGATGAAGCCCTATAAGACTCTGTTGGAGCTCAACATAGCTATAAGTCCAGAAGTACTTGTAAGAGCTTTTTACAATTCTCTGCAAGTTCTACATAATGGTAAAGTACTTAGAGCAACAATGCAAGGAAAGTCTTTTGATATTACAGAAGACTATCTAAACACTCTTCTAAACTTTCTAACCAATGAAAGGTTGACAAGGATATCACACTTGTCCTATGAAAAGCCAGTCATGTTCACAACACTGGTGCCAACCTGGGAGGAAAGCTCTAGTCCAGTGGAGAAGCCAAAATCTATGCCAACATTTCTCAGAGTAAACTATCACATTCTATCAAGGTTAATTACCTGCAAAAGATTTAGGATAAACAACTTTATCTTTGAAAATTTGAGGCTTCTGACTGCCTCATCAAAGGATTCAAGTTGGATGTTGCTTCTACCATTTTTGAGAAGATCAAGAACTTAGTCTATTTGAGTAGAAAGAGAGATGGGAAGTATCTCATCTATGGAAATGTGATTTCCAAGATGTTGGAAGATCAAAAGATTATGTATTTAGAAGAAAATGAGGTTTTGGGACATAAGGAGATCAACTCTGTGACTTTGAAGAAAACGGAGATTATTAAAGAGAAAGAAGGAAGTGTTAGTGCTTAAAATGAAGCTTATTCAGTTGCAGCTCCCAGTACTTAAGTTAGACAAGAGTCTCAACCTACTCAGAATGACTCATTTATCCCATTACCATAAAGAGGAGTATATTTTGATTCAGATGCTGTCAAGAGGTTGGATAGGACTTGAATTAGAAATTAAAGAAAGCCTCTGAAGAGATCAGAGAAGAATTCAAGGAATAAATTGGCTTGTTAAGAGCTCAAGTTTTGAGTTTGGGAGGTAAACTAACTGGACTAAGGGACTCATCCAAGCATTACTCACCCTTTAGGATGGGTACCCTTTTTGGTGTCTCTATACATGAGAATGCTAAAGTAAAGTTTGTTGAAGATTTTATGTTAGTACACACATTCAGCACCTCTACTTCAAAGAAGGGAACTAAGGAGAAAATTGACAGTAACCTACAGATACCCTCCAAGATTGGAAATTTGAGGGTCAAACCTATTTTCTCTACTAATTTTAAACTAAAAGCTATGTTTGAAGATAGTTTAAAAGGAGTTATGTCACATGCATTAGATAGCAATAAGCTTGCACTAGTTATAGCAAAGATTACTAGAGAATATATTGAGATTTTTTATGATGAGGAAGAATTAGAGTCTACACAATCACCTCCACCTTTTACTTCCTTCTTTTCTGGGATCAACTACATAGAGGCCTTTGAAGACTTAATCAAGAGAAATCCTAATTTTGTATTGTCTCTTATGCCTCTCACTACCATTTTAGAATCTAGTGCAATATTCAAGCCTCCACCAAGGTTCAAGAACAGACCAGTTTAGATTAAAAGTGGTACCTCTTCTTCCTACATATATTCCTCTAATCTTTTTATTTCTGTTGATCTATCCAAGCCCTTTACTGATGATAAAAAGGGGAGAAGAGTAAGGATGTAAAGTCTAGAAAAAAGGTAGACAGCAGGGATGCAAAGTCTGGAAAAAAGGCAGACAACAAGGTTCACAATAAGGTTCAAGATAGTAGGTTAGACAAGTATGAGGTTGAAGATTCAGGAAGTGATAAGCATAAGGGTTAACCTGTTGTGAGAAGAACAAGAAGTGCCTTGCTTAGACTCAACAAAGGATTTAGAGACTTCTAAGCCTTAACCCTTATCTAAAAACCTTTGAACCTCAATCCTCTCAACCTTTTAAAACACCTAAACTTTCATTTCTCACTACCAAGAAATTCCATAAGTTAATAGATTTCTTTGGTACTATCTTTAAGAAGTAAATTGAGAGTGTTTGTTTGTTTGTTTGTTTATTAGTTTGTCTATTAAATATTCTCTAATTTTTTTGTAACATCTTTTGAATATATATGTATATATATATATATAATGTGCATTTCTTCTATTTTGATCTGTGTTTATCTCTTTTAAGAAGTAGAGACTAAAGTCTCTCCAAGAACTAACATTTTGCATCTAAGTTTTGTCATCATCAAAAAGGGAGAGAAATGTTGAACCCTAGTTTTGATAATTACGTTGAACCCTAGTTTTGATAACCCTTATCTAAAAACCTTTGAACCTCAATCCTCTCAACCTTTTAAAACACCTAAACTTTCATTTCTCACTATCAAGAAATTCCATAAGTTAATGGATTTCTTTGGTACTATCTTTAAGAAGTAAACTGAGTGTGTTTGTTTGTTTGTTTGTTGGTTTATCTATTAAATATTCTCTGATTTTTTTGTAACATCTTTTGAATATATATGTGTGTGTGTATATAATGTGCATTTCTTCTATTTTGATCTGTGTTTATCTCTTTTAAGAAGTAGAGACTAAAGTCTCTCCAAGAACTAACATTTTGCATCTAAGTTTTGTCATCATCAAAAAGGGAGAGAAATGTTGAACCCTAGTCTTGATAATTACAAAATAAAGATAAGTTTTGTACATTTCAAGTTTTCTTAACTTAAAACTAAGTTAATTGGCATAATGTTAATCAAATCTAACTAAATGTAAGTTTATATATAACAGAAGGTATGCTATCTTATTAGTTAAGTATTTAATTTAACTATAATCTTTTCTTGAAGCTATCTTGTTCTAGAGTGTTTCTAAGTGTTGTTAGCACTAGTACTGAAAGCTTCAACATTAGTGCTACCTCAGTTATCTTCATTATTCTATTGATTCGTGTTTCATATAACACCAGTCCTACTCATTCTAACACTAGTGTTATCCCTTTATACTTATACAATTAATTCTCTCTTATTCGAACCTTTTTCCTTATACTGGTACTATCTATTTAATATCAGACTTATTCTTTCCTTATCTTTATTTGAATTGAGACAATGCTTATGTTACTTTGTTAGCACCTGTACTAAGTTTTGTACAAGTTTTTGTAACACTTGTGCTAACACTTCAACACTGATACTGTCCTTTCTTTTCTCCTACAAAGAGGTTTGATTAATTATGTTACTTTGGTGTTATTTCTTTTTAACACTGGTGCAAAGTAATCTTTTCAAAAATATCCTTATTCACTTAAAATTATTAAAAATCTTCATCTTTTATCTATTGGATTACACCAATACTATCAAAACAACACCTATGCTATGACCTCCTTTCAGAGTCTGATCATCACTATAACATCGGTGCTATGACACTGTAACACCGGTACTACTATGAATTTTTATGCTCTGTTTTTCATATCAATTCCAAAGGTCACCAGAACTCATCTTTCAATCCTTCTTTTCATTTAAAATCAATTTTATTCACTTTATATCTTTACCAAATGATATTTAAACACAATTATTTCCTTGAAGTTATTAGGTTTACTTATCTTTGATTATGTCACCGAACTTGCTTTCTGTTATACCAAAACGTATAAGCTTCAACCACCTTTGTCAAAAGTAGTTAATGTTTTTAGCTGTTACTGTACAAAATAGGAGGTCGTTACTGTAAAGTACTGTTCCATTGCCTCATCTATTAGAGAACCTCAAAGAAGCTTGAATATCCAAGGAAACATGAAGCAAGAAGGAAATAGATCACATGTAACCTCCAACGGAAACATTTATGAGTCTAACGGATCATTTATGATTTTCAACTATAAATAAACTCATTTATGATACTTGAAGACAGAAGTGGAAATAACGTGAACTAATAAGAACATTCTGTATTTATTTAAGCATTAAATTTACCTACCTTCTATGTATTATTTATTGTTAGAAAGTTTCATTGATTATATATCTACTCTTGGATAGAGTTTAAAAGCAGTAATAGTTTATTCTTGAACTTATTTTGTTTATCCCTATTTTACATCATCAAAATAGAGGAAATTAAGCTCGGGGGGCTTAAGGAGATTTCTCATCACCTTTATAAGGGGGAGAGTTTCAGACTTATTGAGAAGTCTATTAATGTATTAAGGCAACTAAGAGCCTGAATTGATCTTAGTAATATAGTTAGAAATTTCATAAGGTTCCTAGGGACTGGATGTAGACTCAAATGGAAGGAGTCAAACCAGGATAATTCACTTGTGTCAAGCTATGCTCATCTAACTCTCGTGATTAGTGATTTCGTTCCTTCATCTCATGTATTATTACTACAATTCATTTAAATTTTCAATTAGCCCAACTTACCCCCTCTTGGGGCATTCACAATTTCCCCTATACAACCCTTTCATATCTTATTAAGCTATCCATGGAAACATTCAAGAAGAGTCAAGCATGATAGCATAAAAATTGTTATTCTATTGCATTCAATAGGAAAACTATTTTATTTAAACCTCTTAAGCCTATGCAAGTTTATGAGAATCAAGTTAGAATTTTGGAAGCATACAGAGTGAGAGAAAAAGATCAAGAAAAAGAAAAAGATCATGAGAGATGAAAAGAAAATATTGAAAAAGAAGAACAAAATGAGATTGAAAATATTGAGAATAAAAATGAGAATGGTGAGTTGAGTGTGCAAAAAGAAAAGAGAGAAAAGAATGATTAAAAGAATTATGAGAAAAGTAAAGTTAAGAGTGATTGTATGGATCTTTGTTTGATTACTAACCATCTTAATCATTCCTTACCTTGTGTCTTTAGTATGTTTCAAGTCATTAGAGAATCGTTCCCTATGAAGCCATCAGTTAAATTCTTGTCCTCAAGAATCATAAAGCATTTACCTTCTTCAAGTAGTGTTGAGAAATATTTTGATAGCATAGACTTGTTATTCCTCATGATTCGTCAACTTTAAAAAGTTTAAAACTCCACACATTAACTTTTCAATTTTACATGATTTTTTTTTATTGATAGGAATTATATTTATGTAAATGTCATAGTTAAGAAGCTTTCATATTATCTAGATTTTGTTGCTGCTATTGGATTTGTTGTAAGTACTTATGGGTTAAATTTGTCTCTTTTTTTTTTTTTGGTATATGTGAGAAAGAAAAGATTTTTGATTCAAGGCATGCTAAAAAATATTCCTAAATTAAAAAATCCTAATTTGACTGAAAGGATTAAAGATTCATAACTTTACAAGATTCCTTTACATATTATACATTGTGATGATTTTATTTTTAAAGTTCCTTATTTCTTTCTTATTAATGTAGGTGTAGATTTGAGGATGAATCTTTTTGAAGAGGGAGGGAATTATAGAGTATGGTTCTCACATGTCCAACAAGCCCAATAATGCCAGTAGGCCTACAATACAAAAGTGGTGAAATAAAGCCAAGAGGCCAACAATCAACCAATGACCTAAAAACATAAAAGGATCACATGAATGATTATATGAATAATGACATATTCCTTGATTAGTCCAAATTGATTAGCTTAATAATTTAGATATTAGTTTAATATTACTTAAGTTTTGTTTCCTATTTCTATATTAAGATTTTATATAATAATATAATCCCATGATTTTAGGAGATACAATCTCTAAATTATGTGAATAAATTTTATTACTTTATTAATGTTTTTATCCAAACTGGGATTTCTAAATTAGGGTTTTTGAGTCTTAGGTAAGTCTATATATAAGCGTGCAATTCTTCATTGTATAAAAAAAGTTAAATTTGAATAATAAGAATTGTTCTTATCATGAGAGTTTATAACTCTAGTAAGCCTTAGTGATTGTGGTGGTATTCTGTGGTGAATACAAATGTGATCAACAACTTGATCAACTCTTATGGTGTCTTCATAGGTTAAGATTACTAGAGATAGGTGTTCTAGAGGATATTCTCCTTGATCGTTATCCCTATCCTTGTGAATTTCATTTTCTTCTTCTTCTTTATTGTTCCATATTTTTGTTTCTATCCTTGTGTTCTTGTAGTTGTTTTATGTTTTCAGGATTATATTCTTAACTAACATGATTCTGCTTTTACATCCCCTATTACAATACTTTATAAGGAGTCATTTGAATGCTTGCATGAAAATTGTTGTTGTAAGCATACTCTATAAGTGGCAGGTAGTTTTCTCAACTTTTACTTAGTTCTATGACACATGCTTGGAGCATATCCTCGAGAGTCTGGATAGTTTTCTTAGTCTGTCTATTGATTTAGGGTGATAAATTGTACTAAACTTTAGCTTTATACTTATAGCCTAGTGCAATTCTTTCTAGAAATTCAATGTGAACCTTGGATTTTGATCTGACACAATTTCCTTTAGCATCCTATGTAATATTACTATCTCTTGGATATACACTTATGCAAATTTTTCTAGGGAATAATCTACTCTAACAGCCAAAAAGTGAGCAAACTTGGTCAACCTATCTACTATTATCCAAATGGCATCGTGATTCAACTGTGTATGTGGCAATACCATCCATAGAGATGCTATCATATTTTCACATAGGGATTTATAATAGTTGCAACAATCCAGGAGATGAACATCTCTAACCACCCATATTTATTACTTATTTTTTGCCATTAATGGTTCTCTAACCACCAAAGTGCATAAAACAATAAATGTTTAGTTTAAATAATTTAAACAACTCCCATTAACTCTATTTAAGTCAATGGCTTCAAATCCATAGCCTTATAAGTTTGAAAATCATCTTTCATTGGCAGAGAAAAATGTCTCTTGTCACCCTCTCTTCTATTTTCTCCTTTTTTTCTATATGTTTCTCATACTAGAATGAGAGCTCTTAAGTATGATATTTGGCCATGCACCACATCGTATGACATAGGCCCTACAACATGTGGTATAAAGAGTTTAGCTTCACGTTATAAGGCCCATGTGTTGCAGTGTATGCCACATATGTGTCGCAGTATGTGGTATAGATAGCATCCTTTATGTTTTTTTGAACCATGCATTGTGACAACCACTAATGTGCCATGCCATATAATGCAGAATTAACTCTTCATGTTCCTCTCTTTAGGCCTCAGCTCTACTTCAAACAATCGTAATATGATAGGCTCATTTGTGCTCTCTAAACATCCACATGGCAACTACTACATTAATTTACTCAATCGCCTTTCTTTTAATTGAAATGTTGTTTTTTCAACTTTAATCCAAACGTTTTGAAATAAATTGATATCTCATGTTTCTGTAGGTGTTTCACTTTAATTTTAGTTTACAAAAGTTATAATTATGTGGTTTTAAACTTGTAAAACTTAGGATCCCATTTCAATTCCTTTTAACCTTTTATAAAATTTATGATCTTTCTTATAAGTTGGTAATCTATTCGGGTTAGTCCCTTAATTACTATTAGATTTTATGTTTAAGTTTGGATTAGTAGGGGCAACCTGACAGCATTTGCTATGACAGATGATGCAAAAGCCCACTCTATTATTTTGGGCCTTTTCTCGAGCCCCATTGGCCTAATAGTCATCCTAGTGTAATGAAACATCCTTTCTTACTAAACATAATTAAAACTATAATCCATAGTAATTAAGGAATTAATCCATAAAGAGATTACCAAGTTGTAATTTTAGATAACGGGATCCCAAGTTTTTATAATTTAAAAATAAGTTAAACTTAATTATTAAACCTTTAATTAGAGTAAAATCATATTACAGAAGTATGGGATATCTCAAAAGAGTGAAAGGAGTTGAAAACAGTTAAAAAATCTCAAATTGTTGAAGACAACCATGCACCGTGGCTTGTCACTCTGTGCAACATGCCATATATAGGCATCATGAGCAGTGATATGTTGCGTGCATCAAGCAGTAATTCTGCTATCATTTGATAGTAATCCGGGGCAACTTTTGACATGTCCCATTTTTTCATCCAAAGTCTGAATGATGTGATCTAGATGCTTATGGAAAGCTTTTTCTATAATCGAGCTAATGGAATGAGTTTTACTTCCATATTAAATTATATAAGGGAGTGGGACACCGAAATGCTTTTTCACAATTTTTCTCACTTTTCACAAAATCAAGGGTGTTTAAAACCCCACACATGTGCCAAAAGCCATTCCTAACATCCAGACCATATATAATAGACTTAGGACTACCTACACAATACACCACATACACATATACTCCTTGTTATCAAAATTTTGCTCCTCAGCTTTTTTAATATCAAAACTAAAGGGGGAGATCTAGCATAGCATATATGTCATACTAAACTCCTTTTCATGCATTCACATTCATACCCATCTCTCATGCCTTACTTGCACCAATAATTTTGCCCTATTAACATCATCATTTCACATTACATGATATCAAGGGCACAGAATATAAATATCGTCTTAACAAGTATTTGATGCAAATGAATGCATGAACTTAAAACATGAAATCCTAGTTGGAAACATCAATATTACATTACACACAAATAAACTAAAGGGAGGCCTACTATAGGGACACATGGTCCTATGCCTTAGGTGCTTTTACCTTTTCTTGTTTCAAGCCAGAGACTGTAAAATGTTAAGAGAAAAGGGTGAGTACAACTACTCAGTAACCAAGGTTCCTCTATCCTATGCAATTTTATATCAATTGACATTTTTAAAACAATTCATATATGAGGCAATCAATCACATACTATACAATTTCACAAGCATCTCCTGTCATTTCATATAAAACATCATAATTTCCTCCTTTCACAATTTAAATTACTACACATTGCCATAATACTAATAGTCATGTGATAATGGCCAAATCAAATATGCAATGCTCATTGCCATAATAATAACAACCATGTGACAATGGCCAACTCAAATATCATGACTTGCTACAAACTTAACAACTATATGACACGTTAGATAATATGCATGATTAGGCCAACCTTATATCCTCCGTATAACTTCCTATTAAAACTATAGGCTATAAATCAAATGGGGCTCTATCTATGTGAATGGACTACCTGAGCTTACTAATTATGAGGATCAACCTGACCACGGTCACTACTCTTATTCTCACACCATGGCTTTCCCTAATCTTGAAATCCTTGGGTTGTCATAAACCTTAAGCTAGTCTTCTCGACAAACAAGTAAAGATAGTGAGGTTCAAGTCCCTTAACAAACTATAGGATAGTCCCTCAATAAATAATGGAATAATGGCTACTTCTTAATTCTAATGATAAGTAGCTAGGCTAACTTTCGATTCCAACGATAAGCTACCAATACCATAAGCCTTCTGATATTTTGTAAGATCAATACATAACTCATGCTGATGGTCATATTAGACCTACAGTTTATGAGTTGATAAGATCCATTATCAAACAAGAGCATTGGGATGCTTTTGTTGCCAGGTGCCATGACAAATTATTCTTGGTAAGGATCATGATATTTTATGTAATAATTTTATATGAATTGATCACTAGACTCATGGTACTTTTTATGTTTTTATAGGAACTGAGCCAAAAGAATAAAGAGTTAAGGGCAAAAAATCTCTTTCCCTTCCTAAAAAGGCGCGCTTAGGGTATTCAAAGATCAAGCAACAAGTGGTATGTGTTGAATTTATTAATTGATATGCAATGTGTGATGTCACCAATGTATTTTAATGCATAGATCAATGAAGAAGGGCACAACAGAGAGCTCTATATCATGGACCAGACTCTTTATATTAGGCCGGACTGACAAAGATGGCAACTATGTGGGTGAACATATTCAAGAACTTGCTAAGTACTATCATTCTCAACTTTAGATAACATGTTTATAATTGCTATTTTAATAACTTATGTTTTTCAAATTATGATGAATAGATTGTCATCTCAAGAGAAGTTTTAAAAGATGAGCTTCCCTAGGATGAAGATGTCTTAGAAAAGGCATTGGGGAATCATGATCACCTAGGTCATGTTAGGGGTATTGGCATAGGGGTCTCAAGGAAACAAATAGTGGGCAAAAAGAAGACTCCAAAAGATACGCTTTCTTCAGCTGAGTTTAATGCTCTAAAACAATAAGTAGAAGCACAACAAGAAATGATTGAGGCACTGCTTAAGGCTAATGATACTAGGAAGTCACCCTTTAAGCACATCTACCCCAGCAAGATAAATAGTTGCATTGTGGCCTAGCCATTTAGTCAAATTCTTGAGGTATATATTATTTTTATTCCTCAACTTTAGTTCACCATTATTTCATTAACTTATACTTATTTTTATTTAGGGTGAGCATGATTGCTTTTTCATGGCAAATAGCCTTAGTAGACCCAAAGTGGCAAGAGGCCATGTGTTTAATATCCCTGGGAAAAATACCACACACAATGTGCTAATGCCTACAGACTATTTGTAAGGATTGATTCTTGAATCTATTGATGCCAACTACTCGTTGCCCATTCCCACCTTAAAAGCATTCATTATTGGAGAAGTAGGTGGCAACTTTATTACATGGCCTAGAGTTTGCTTTAGTGTAAAAGATGAAGCATAAAATCGAGAACAGGTATGCTAGTTACCTATTTATGCAAATGTTACCTATATTGATCTCTAATTATATAATTGGTGTGTAGCCTAAGGGAAAAGGTATCACTAGATGATCGAGCCAATTATCTAAGGTTGAGATAGCCATGGCGAATCGATTGCCAAAAACCTACCAAAGTGTACTTGAGGCATATGCAAAATTGTTTGCTGAGTCTATAGTGCTTATCAACTTTAACCAAAGCATGTACAGTAGTGAATAACATGATATGATTAGTGTTGAAATGGTCAATAAGGTCCTCAAGCACATTTCGATAAGCCAAAACGTGGTTCATTTTTATATGAGGTACATATTATTTATATGACTTTTTACTCTATTTTAAACTTAATATAATATAATAATTTGTTTATTTTTTTTCATTTAGGTTCCTATATGAAAATTTTATCATCCCTGATGATTGTGCATCAAAGTTTGTCTGTCTATTCTCATGATGTCTCTACTTATCACAACATCACTACTGAGGTGCGGTATAGCTAAGCTCAAACATTAGCAAAGTACTTCAAGGCATAGAACCCTACTACGAGGACATTATTTTTGGCACCTTATATACAAGGGTAAGTTCAATGCTATCCCAATTAATTTATTTACAAGGGTAATTTTTTTAGGTAAACGATTGTTGGTCTTAAACGATTGGGTAAATTACCGATTAACAGTAGGATATTCATCATTGGCCGGGTAAATGATTCTTGTGCGTTAATGATTTCAATATTATTTAAAGATAGGATCATGCTTGTCGGGCATATCTACGATCATTTGGTTTGCATAGCTAATATATGGAATAATTTAGTGCAACATTGATGCGTTGAAAAATATCTGATATGAATAACTCTACAGTTGTCAATAATGTTTTCTTGTATTGTCAATATACTATAAATAGTTGTAGATACACTGTATTGTGCAAGCTGACTTGTAAGAATGCAAGTGCTATTGGAGAACATGTATTATATTATGTTTTTTTCATATGGGACATTTTTTATATTATTCCCAAGCATCTAATGCAATCTTGTTTTGTTGAAAAATCTTTACTATGAAACAACAATGCATCTTGTCAATAGTGGATGAATGTGTTGTCAATACACTGTGTGTAGTTGTCAATTCACTGTGTGTGGTGCAAGTTGACCTGTAAGATGGCAAGTTTTTCTGGAAAATATATATTATGTATTTTCCATTTAGGGGGCACCAATGACTAGAAGGCCTCCAGGTAGATCAAAGAGTAAAAGAAGGGAATCTTAATTCCAAAAAAAAAGGGTTTATTATTATGGAAAATGTCGTAAAACTGGTCATACCTTTAAGACTTGTAAGAATCCTAGTCCATGCTAGAAAATATTAGAGACAAGTGTATCTTTTTGTTGATGTATCTTGAATTTATTTTTTGTTTACTTTTTTATTTATTGTACCCAATGTACTAGCACTTGTCAATAGTAAATGTATAGCATGTAAATGAAGTGATACCTTGTAGTCTATGACCAATGGCAAGTACTCAACAGGTTCTTGTCCCTGGTTGATTTTTGAAGGGAATAATAGCCCCTAGTGCCTCAACACTTGTCAATGGCTAATTACTAGCTTGTCAATATAGCTATAACCACTCGTCAATTGCCAACGGCAAGTAGTCAATAGGTTCTTGCATCTTTTTTAATTTTTTAAAGGGAATAACAACATCTAATGCTTCAATACTTGTTAATGGCAAATTAATACCTTATCAATATAGTTATAATCACTTGTCAATTACTAACAGCAAGTAATTAATAGGTTCTTACACCTTTTTGATTTTTAAAGGGAATAATAGTACCTAGTGCCTCAGCACTTGTCCATGGTGAATTACTGCCTTATCAATATAATTATAATCACTTGTTAATTTCCAATGGTAAGTAGTTAACAAATTCTTTTAACTTGTTGATTTTTAAAGAGAATAATAGCACATGGTGCCTCAAAACTTGTTAATGGCAAATTACAGCCTTGTTAATATAGTTATAACAACTTGTCAATTTCCAATGGCAAGTAGTCAATAGATTCTTTTAACTGGTTAATTTTTAAAGAGAATAATAGCACTTAGTGCCTCAGCACTTGTCAATGACAAATTAATAGCTTGTTAATATACTTACAATCACTTGTCAACAAAGTGATAACCACTTGTCAACATTCAATGTGTGCCATATTTACAAACTTGTAATCAGTATTCATAACAGCATTATCTAAGTTAATTACACGAAATGGACTAATTATACAAAAGGACATGATTATCAATAAAATTATATCCTAAAGTTATGTCAAAAATCTTTTTACAAGACATATCAAGTAGTCTATTGAATCCTAACTTCTCTACCTTTTTTCATAATTTCTCATTTCCCTTCACATGCTTTGCTACTTCACTAAATTGATTAGGAGAGTAGCGCTTATGGAATGGAACAGTATATTTCTTCATTGTTGTCTTTACTTTCTCTTCCATCTTCCTTTATCTGAAAAAAGAAAAAGAAAAGTTCAATTAGATATGTTAAAAAGAAATTTTTGCATATTAGTCATTAATACTAAATTTCAACTCAAAGATTTTTGTGCTAACATTATTTATTAATATCCATAAGGAAGAAGAAAATATGAGTCATAGAGGAAAATGGTTTATTAGTCATGATGGTTCACCAGTCAATGGAACATACTATTATTTTCATGGAGTTTATGGTTGTAGTCATTGGAGTAATTAGTTATCGTTTATGGAATAAATGGTTTTTGTCAATAGAGTATATGGTTGTTGTCAATAGAGAAAGCAATTGTCGTCAATGGAGAAATTTGTAAATATTTAAAATTATAGATTTTTAAGCAGGATTGAGAATTTTGTTATCAACGCACCAACATCTTGATAAAAAAAAACCATGATTATACTTGCTTACAAAAATTTCATGCACAGCTTTACTTTTGTAACAACCAAGAAATATACTTGATTATTTATAAGTCTCCAAAGATGAAAACTAAAGCAAAAATGAAAACTTTAGTAGTAATTTGAAAAACTGTTCACAGAACTTCAGTCATTATATAGCTTATCCCCTTTCTTCTTTATGTTTACAAACAATTATACCAGTATCCTTAAGCAAGTTAAGAGTATATTTTCTTTGGGATCTAGAAATTCGTTTGCTAAGCTAGACTACTGTAGAGACAGTCCGATGATGGCAGTTAGGGCATATTTGAGTTAGTGAAGCAAGAGCGCGCTACTTTCTTTGTTTGCTCCTTCAAGTCTTGGACTCTCCGACATACGACATTATAGTTTTCTCCAACGGAATGCGACTGCGAGAACGGTGGTTAGTGATGAACTTTGGGAGATGCTAGAATGAGGAATACAGAACCATTCACTGTGGGTTTCAGCTTTCATGGTTAGTGGAAAACAGAGTGATTTTCAAGTATTTCAAGTACAAGGTAAATGGGTAATTTTATTTTCAAACTTATTTACCCTTAAATCCTTTGAGATCTGCCAGAGATTTTTTAAATTCATGGGATCTCAACATATTTTAAGTATTTTCATGAGACTTTAGAGTGAATTTCCTTATTTTATTTTGTTTTACTGTTATAAAATTACTGGAATGCCCTTGAAGGAAATAACATTCAGATTAGATTTTACTCTCCCTCCTCCAATTTTCATTCCCGTGGTCGCACAGGGAGAAAGAGGTGTTAAAAAAACAAAAAAATTGAAACCCTACTCTGCGATTCTTCATCTCTTCCGTCGCCGGTGTGAGTGAGAGGGAGGGTGATTGATTTTTCCCGGCTGCCGCTGTTGTAGGTGACGGTGCCGTCGGACCTTCTCCTCGTTTTTGTGCCTCTGTTTGCAAGCAAGGGATGAGGGGGTGCTCGACTGAATCTGTTTTGAACCTCCACCTTCCTGTGTTCCTCCTCTTCCTGTTGCTCGTGAGTGAGGTAGTGAGGAGCTAGGTTCGCTGCTGTTGAAGGTTCTGTAGGGATTGGTAGGCTCTTCTTCCTCGTCCCCTGTTTTCTTCGCTGGTTCCCCTTCATCTTCTTCGTTTCTGTTTGGCTTCAATGCTGTTTTGTGTGTGATGAGAAAACTTTAAATCCTTAAGTCCATTTCCTTCATTGCTTCTTGGTGAGTTCAAACTTTATGCTCTCTCCCTTGCATCAGTTTGTATGGGTTTTGAGATTAGTTTAGATGCTGGAAAATCAGCTGCTGTGCGTGCAAATAAGAGATTAATATTTAATCAAACTTAAAATGAAAACTTGGAAGCTCGCTCTAATTAAGTAATGATGCGTACTTTGGTCATGTAGGAAGGAAATTGATTTAGATGTTCTTTTTAAGATTTAAATTGATTTTTGTTACAGAGTTGAGTTGGATAAATATGATGATAACGTTATATAATCGTGAAAGAAGTTATTTATTTGATTTTTAAGGTTTATGATCGTCAATAATATCTTGTGCGTTCCATGCTATTTTTCCTAAATATGGTTGAATTAGTTTTCTTGTTTGAATATTAACGTTTGAGTCGCTGGAAATCTAAAAGTGCTTCATAGAGTTTAGTGAAGAAACACTGGATACCATGTTGATAGTCATTTGTCGTAGCTCGAACCCAAATTTAAAGCTTTCAAGGCTGTTAATTATTAATTCGGTTGAACTACTCTTGTACTCCTCAAATTTCACTTGATTCTGATGTTAGTCTCATTATTTAAAGTTTGTTATTTAGTTTCTGTAATGTTATGGAAAAAAAAAACCTTGATTTTATTTTAAATCGAATGGTAATTAAACATGTGCTATTAGATTTATTAGAGTAGAGCAGCAGAAGTATGGAAGAGTGCTAATGAACTCTATGGGTTCAGATGGCAATAGGTTGTTCTGTTGTTTTTAATCGCCAGGCATGCATATTTTCATTCTCTTGCATTCCATAGGGAATCCTAATGAAATGTTGAAGAAAAGAATTATATAGCATTAAGTATTATTTAATATCCTTATTGACACATAGGTGTTGGTTATTTTATCCAAGCTTCATTAAACGCTTGGTGAAGAATTATGCTATTTAGATTTGGTTAGATATTCATTTTCTTGCATTTCTTTAGTTCAATTATGTTGTTTCCAAGTTGTTGATTTGCTGTTTAGCATAAAGATAGCCACCTCGTAGCTCCTAGCATGTTTGAATGTTAATTCATGTGGTGGTATTGTGTGAAATTGTTTACATTTGTGGTGAATTCAATTTTATCCAGAGATGAATCCCATACTTATAGAGTACAAAGCAGATATGATAATATCATATCATATCATATCAGAAAAATAAAATAAAATCTAATCCCTACTAATTAGCTGAAAAGATAACAAGAATAAAATAAAATAAAATCTATGGTTAAGTTATCTAATGGGCCTACAACCCGTCATCCCACTTTCCACACTCCCCCTTAAGCTAGCGAATGGACATTGATCATTCCTAGGCTTACAATTTCTGCAAACTTGGCTCTAACAAGAGGCTTGGTCATCATATTTGCAACTTGGCTTCTCGAGGGAATATGCCAGATCTATGATTTTTGCTTCAATTTTCTCTTTGATGAAATGTCTTTCAATCTTGAGAGCTACCATACTATCACTCCACATTTTTATAGGAACCTTCATTTCTATACCAAGTTCCTTCAGTAGTTGTACAACCCACATATGTTCACAAATTCCAAGAGTCAATGCTCTATATTCAGCTTCTGCCGAGCTTCTAGAAACAATCTGGTTGCTTCTTGCTTCTCCAAGTTACTAGGTTACCCCAAACAAATGTGCAATATCTAGTGGTGGAACGCCTATCATAGATAGCTCCTGCCCAGTCTGCATTGGTGTAAATTTCTACATCTATTACATTTTTTGATCCTGGAGTTCTCTTATTGCCATCTGCATATATTTCTACACTCTTATTCCCTTTTGAGAAGAATAAACCCTTTCCAAGTATGGTTTTTAGATATCTAAGAATCCTATATACCACCTCTATATGCTCCTTCTGAGGACTACTTGCAAACTGGCTCACAACTCCTACTGTAAAGGATATGTTGGGCCTTTTGTGAGATAAGTATATGAGTTTTGCCATCAATCTTTGATACCTTTCTTTATTCACTGTCTTCCCATCAGGTTTCACTTCTAGATTACAATTTAGTTCCATTGGGGTATCTGCAGGTCTTGCTCCCAACATTCCAATTTCCTTAAGCAAATCCAAGGTGTATTTTCTCTGTGATACATTAATGCCTTGTGGTGAGTGAGCAACTTCCAGACCCAAAAAATATCTTAGATTTCCAAGGTCTTTAATCTCAAATTCTTCATCCAGACGTTGCTTTAGTTTCAAGATTTCTTCAACATCATTTCCTCTCAGTATGATATCATCCACATACACGATTAGGATAGTTGTTTTCTGACTAGATTGTCTGACAAATAGTGTATGAACAGCTTGACATTGAACATAGCCAAATCCCTTTACAGCACACGGGTAAACCTCTAAAACCAAGCCCTGGGTGATTGCTCTAAGCCATAAAGTGACTTGTGCGATCTACATACTTTACTTGCATTATTTGGACTTCTCAATCTTAATGGAATCTCCATGTACACTTCCCCTTTCAAGTCCCCATTTAAGAAGGCATTCTTGACATCTAATTAAAATAATGGCCAGTCTAAATTAGCAGCAAGAGAAAGTAGAATGTTTATGGTATTGAATTTTGCCACTGGTGCAAAGGTCTCTTGATAATCAATGCCATAGGTTTGGGTAAAGCTTTTAGCAACTAACCGTGCCTTGTATTTATTGAGAGTACCATCGGAATTATACTTCTTTGTAAGAACCCATTTACTCCCAACAACTGACTTTCCCTAAGGTAACTTCACAATTTCCCATGTCTTATTTTTATTTAGAGCATTCAACACTTCATCAATAGTCGCCTTTCACTTAGGATCAACTATGGCTTCCTCAAAACTCTTAGGTATATTCTCACTATCAACACCAGTAACAAAGATCTTAAATTGAGAATTGAGTTTATCATAAGAGACATACTTGCTGATGGGTTGTCTAGTACAACTTCTCTTGCCTTTTCTAAGAGCAATAGGCCACTGAAGATCTTCAGGATTACCCTCAGTTTGAGAATCATGACTTTGCCTTGGTACAACAATGGGATTTTCACTGTTGGTGTGCTGTTCAGACTGATCTGTCCCTGATTCATCCAAGTATGGCTCAAAATTGGGCTTAGGTTCAAGCTCAGGATTGGGCTTAGGTTCAGGCTTAGGATTATTGGGCTCAGGTTCAAGGTTTGGAATATGCTTAGGTTTAGGCTCAGGAATTAGAATAGGTTCAGGCTTAAGATTTAGAATAGGTATAGTGGACAAAGGGTCTTGTGACATATGAGGTCTCATACTAGGACTTTCAGTTTGTTTATTATTTGAATGACCATTATTAGTGGCACAAATTAGCCATTCACCATCACTCTCCCCCTGAATGGGTATTTTGGGAAAGAAATTCAACAAATGTGACATTCGTAGTGACATAGAATTTTCGAGTGTTAGGAGAATAACACTTATATCCCTTTTTGGTGGAAGAGTATCCTAAAAGGATGCATTTGATGAATTGAGATTCGAGTTTGTTACCAGCATCATGAAAAACAATGGCAGTGCACCCAAAATCCTTTTTCGAGAGGGAGTTAAGTAAATGAGAGTGAGGATAGGATTTTAAAAATAAGTCAAGAGGGGTTTGAAAGTTGAGCACCCTTGAAGGCATGCAATTAATGAGATACGCAGCCGTAAAGACTGCATCTTCCCAAAATTGTGTGGAACATTATTATCAAGTAAGAGGGCTCTGGTGACTTCAAGTAGGTGTCTATTTTTCCTCTCGGCTACCCCATTTTGTTGAGGTGAATGTATATAGAAAGTTTGGTAGTGAATTCCATTTTCAGTTAGGAAAGTGTGGAGAGCAGAATTGAGATATTCAGTTCCATTGTCACTATGAAGAACTTTAATAGAGGTTTAAAATTGAGTTTGAACAAAAGTATAAATTTTTTTGAAAATAGTGCAAACCTTAGATTTATCTTTCATGAGAAAAATCCATTTGAGACGAGTATGGTCATCAATAAAAGAAACAAACCATCTAGCCTTAGTGTGAGCTTCAATCTATGAAGGGCCCCACACATCACTATGTATGAGGGAAAAAGGTGTGAAGGGACTATGAGAGTTGGAAAAGGATGGCAAGTTTGTTTGGCAAATTGGCAAGTATCACAATGAAATTTCATTTTATTCATAGAGTTGGGAAACAAAACTTTCATATAATCAAAACTAGGATGACCTTAATGAGAATGCCATAACATAATGTCTTCTTGAGACATAATAGAAAAAAAAAGAATTGGAAATAGGATCAACAGAACAGCCTTTAATGGTAGATTTGCTTTCCAAATAGTAGAGCCTATTGTGTTCCTTAGCATTGCCAATCATCCTCCCCGAGGTTAAATCCTGAAAAATACAACGAGATTTGTCAAAAGTGGCAAGGCAAAATGAATTGTGAGTGATGCTTGTAATTGATAACAAGTTACATTGTATATCGGGAACATGTAAGACATTCTTCAAAATAATAAAGTCAATGGACATTAGGATCTAAGTTCAGTTGTCAATGGACCTGGGAGTAATTAATTATGTTGAGTGAAACTTGAATGTAATTCTCCTGAAAAATATTTGACGATGGTTTTCCTGTGTCTCTTTTTAACTCACCATTTAAAATTTTAAATCATCTTCCGTGCATAGCAAATATAATATGATTTCTGTCCTTTTTATTTTTGTAACTTTCAAGAGGTATAGGCTAAGTTCTTTAAGAATCCTGATATGTAGACTACCTATTTGTATTAATTCCTCAACAAGTCATATGCTACTTGTAGAACAACTTGTGATTCTATATTTCCAGTCTCATAATATGTGCTAGTTGACACTTATTTATTTGTTTCTTTATATATTGTTCTTCTTTACCTTAATACAAGTATTTTTAAGGAGAAATTAAACCATTGTTGTAAATATTTTGTAACATGTGATTAACCAATTGATGCTCTATCATAAATACATGCATATCCATTTTTGGACAGGGTGTACCTTGTTTTTCATCTATAGATACACACGATATATGAGTAGTTTGGAAATACATTTGTATAGAAATGGCATATAGGGGAGGAGGACGAGGAGGAGGGCGAGGAGGGGGTTATGGAGGTTGGGGCGGCCATTCATTTGCCAAACCAGAAGCATTTGTGCTTTTTCCTGAGGTAATTTGATCTATCTTTGAAACATTGACTATTCATTTTTTCTTTCATTATCAGAGGCCTAGGATTTTGTGCAGAAATTGAACTTAATAAATATGTTGGACTTTGTTAAATCTAGATTTTGGTGTGTCCTTGACTAAACAAACTTATTAGTGCCGATGGCAGTTAACCATAGCTGGGGCAGTCTGGCTGGGGAGGGATGGATATTGTAGCCAAAGAAAGCAATTGTGTTCAGTTATTTGACGATGTGTGCTTCTGGTTGGGTGGCTGAATAATTTATGTAATGAATATAAAAACCTTTTTGACTTGTTGATGAAATGTGGATAATTAGAATGAACTCAGTTTATTCCTAACGAGTTGTTCCAATGGAAGTAGATGCAAACAGAAATTAAAACAACGGAAGTAGATAAAAAAACCAAAAATTAAAACAATGAACTCTAGTCTTTTCTGCCAGTCTGTGTTTTATTGTGGATCCGATATCTCAGTAATTCTGTTAAAAATTTGTAGGAATACTTATTTTTACTGCGATCAATAGTTACTATTAATAACTTGCATGGTTGTTCATCACTGTCCTCTTGAAACTACAGGATGTTGTCTTGCCTGGTGCTAAAATTGATGATATTGATGCCAGTATGAAAAGGTTGCTTAACTGGAATAACAAGTTGAAGAATTACTGGAAAGCCTCTCCTTATTTTCTAGAGGACACTAACTCCAAGAGTAAGCGTTAAAATTCTTCTCATATGATTTATGTATCAGAGGAAGTCAATTAAATATGTAAAATCGGTGTCAATTCCAAAATATTTGACAATGTACCATAATTGGAGTGAGAGGTGGTGGGTAACTAAAGCACACGATTTCAAGTTGTAGATGTCTTTCAGAGTACTCTTGCATGACCTTTGCATTCTTGTTGCACCATTACCATGGCATTTTGCTTTTCAAACTATGTTTATGCAAACTATTCTCGTGTCAAATTCTTGGAATGAATTTTAATGTCTTAAACATATGGGACAGATGTAGAATTCCTCTTGAGTGAGCTGATGCTTCATTTCATGAATATAGAAGCAGTAAACCCAAGTAAATAGTATGGTCTTACAGCTGGAGAGCGAGAAGTGAGGATAGATGCTTTGGACCTAGCGTGTAGGCTCTCTGGTGTCTGTATTAGATAAATTCTTTTACTCTAAGGAAGTGAATTTGTTAAGATAGACAGAGACGAAGAGAGAAGAAGAGAGATAGGTAGACAAGAGAAAGAGAATAGAGGAGACTTTTCTGAATAGTACGCTTTCTTATAAATGAAATCAACAACAACTACATATCTGGACTTAGGGGCATTTATAGGCTGACCCATTAAGGACTAATACAGTAACAGAGTACCTAATTAACAATTATACCTCTAATACCCCTATACTCAACTAATTCTATATTTCCTAATATTTATATATCAATACTCCCCTCCCCAACATCCTTGCCCTCAAGGATCAACAAGAGAAAAATCTGGAAACTGCTTCTGAAATTTAAACTGAGACAGCCATGTAGCTTCCTCATCTGACAAGCCTTTCCACTGAACTAACACTTAAGTAATAATCCTTCCATTCTTTCTTCCCACTTGTTTGTTCAGTATCTTCTCAGGAAATAACAATTCTGGAATTTCTGGCCATTCATCAGGCGGATGTCTCTGCTTCACTGACTGGTCAGGGCATAACCTGAGGAGAAAAACATGAAAAGTGGAATGGATTCTAGAACTAGGAGGTTATTCCAGTCTGTAGGCAACCTTCCCAATTCTCTTGAGCACTTTATAAGGCCCACAATACCTTGGTGCTAGCTTTTGAGTGCTTCTAGAGGCAATAGATATTTGTCTATAAGGCTATAACTTCAAAAACAGCCATTGACCTTCTTCAAACTCTCGATCAGATCTTTTCAAATCAGGCCTTTGCTTCATTAAATTCGTTGCCCTGTGCAAATGATGTTTTAAGACTCCAATCATGTGTTCCCTTGCTTCAAAACTCCTATCCACAACTTCAACAATTGCTGTTGTAGGCAAATAAGGAATATATAGAGAAGGTTTCTGCCCATAAAGTAATTCATAGGGAGTAGCTTTGATAGAAGTATGAAAACTAGTATTATACCACCATTCAGCAAGTGGTAACCATCTACTCCATTCTTTAGGATTTTCCCAACACATACAACGTAAATGAGTTTCCAAGCATCAATTGAGCACCTTGGATTGACCATTAGTTTGAGGATGGTAGGAAGAAGTAAGCTTCTTCTCCACTCTAATCACCTGGAGGAACTCCTTCCAAAAATTACTAATAAACACCAGGTCCCTATCACTTATCACCTCAACCGAGGCGCCATGCAATCTATATATATTATCTAAGAATGCTTGAGCTAATGTAGAAACTAAAAATGGGCGAGATAGAGCCATAAAATGGGCGAGACAGAGCCATAAAATGGGCATACTTGCTCATTCTATCCACTACAATCCGAATGATGTCTTTCCCACTCGATTTGGGGAGCCCTTCAATAAAATCCATTATAACACTCTTCCACGCCTTACTCAGAATTGGTAGTGGCTGTAACAGTCCTGGACTTGCTACACTTTCATATTTACAGCGGGCACAAGTGTCACAATTTTTGACAAAATCCTGCTTCAGCACATCTTGCAGCATTTTCTCCCACCAAAATAACCCTTTGATTTTCTGATATATGGCTTTTATTCTAGAGTGTCTCCCTTGAGCACTGGCATGTAACCATTCTAGAATAAATTGCCTCAAAGCTGGACTTTCACTGACCACCAGCTTTCCATTTCTTCTAAGAAATTTGCCATCCCAAGAGTAGGCTTTAATACTGCCATCTTGTCTTTGTAATTCAGAAATAAGGGCCTTGAGATCTGGATCCAACTCCCAACTCTCCTCAAGCTTGTGTAATAATTCCGAAGATGACGTATCTAAAGTCATTGAAGCAACTGAGGTTGTGAGAGTTGAGAAAGAGCATCTGCAGTAGTGTTATCATCCCCCTTTTTGTAATGAATCTCATAATCATACTCCATTAACTTTGTAACCCAATACATCTGAAAAGGGGTCTTCAATTTCTAACTCAGCAAAAATCAAAGACTTTGCTGATCTGTTTTGATAATAAACTTCCTTCGTTCAAGGTATTGGTGCCAATGCTCGATAGCTAGTACAACTGCCAATAATTCTTTCTCATAAATTGCAAGCTCAATTGTTTAATAGTAGTCGGTGTAGGCCAATTCACCACTGCTTGAATTTTTTGAGGGTCAGTAGCCACCTCTCCATTGCTAATGATGTGACCTAAGCATTCCACTTTATTGTTGGCAAATGTACACTTGCTCCTCTTGATAAAATAGTGATTTTTCTGCAAAATTTCAAACACTAGTCTTCGATGCTGAACATGCAGATTCAAATCTGGGCTATAAACTAAAATATCATTGAAAAAAACAAGAACAAAGTGGCACAAATAAGGTCTAAGAATAGGCTCCCTAAAATGTTGTTGGGGTATTGGTTAAGCCAAATGGCATAACCAAGCACTCATAATGGCCCGAGCAAGACCGGAAGGCTGTTTTGAGTGTCTTGAGGCTCCATTCAGATTTGATAGTATCTGGCTCTCAAATCCAGCTTGGTGAACTACCTAGCTTCCATCAATTCATCAAATAATTCTTCCACAAAGTGGAATAGGATATCTATTTTTGATTGTCTTCTTATTAAGCTCATGCTAGTCGATACCCGTGTGCCATGAGCCATCCTTCTTTTTCAGCAATACAATAGGTGCAGCAAAAAGGGAGCTACTCTCTTGTATCACACCTACAGCTAGCAACTCTCCCACCATTTTCTCAATAAGATCCTTTTAAATAGAATAATAACGATAAGGCTTGAGATTAATAGGATCTGTCCTTTCTTGTAAAAGAATAGGGTGATTATGACCCTTCCTAAAAGGAGGCAGACCTTTGGGTTCGTCAAAAAGACTTTTAAAGGTCACCAACAGCCTCTGGAAGTGTTGTTGTTGGTTGCACAGCAAGGATTTGAGACTGAGATTGACTACTTTCTGCCAATTGGAGTAGAAATAATTGGCACCCATCTACATTCTTAATTTATAACTTGTTGGAATCAACCATTTGCCATTTTGATGGAGGTTGTGCCTGCAAAACACACATTTTTCCATAATTCCAGAAATGCATGGTAGTAGAAATATAATCCTAAAAAGCATAATGAAGGCTTTTAAGCCATTCCCAGCCCAACACAATATCGTAATTGCATATTTTCATTATCCGGAAGTCTCTGCAAAAGTCCTCTCATTGCATTTTCCATTTAAATGCCTTCCAAACTCCATATATTTTTAGTTTTCCAGCCCCTGCAACCACTGCATCAGCCCATCCATCTTCTTCACTCCAACCCAGCTTCTTTGCTAAGTCATAATCAAGAAAATCGTGGCCGCTTCCATTATCTATGACAATTTGGATGGGTCTCCTTCCCACTTACCCTTGAAGTCTCATAGAATTCAAGCTAACTTTACCCTCAATGGCATGAATTGAAATTTCATGGCATTCAGTAGGATTTTCTTGTTCATCAAGGTCTGTCTCCTCGCGTCGTAGCTCATCTTCCTCAAGATTTTCATCAAACTCTATTAATTGCAATTGCATCTTGCATCTCTGAGGGCAATTAGGATCCCTAGAAAATTTTTTATGGCAGTAAAAATAGCGGTTTGTGCTGTGTGTTCCACCTCCTTTGGTGTTAATTTTGTGATGATTTTAATCCCATAAATAAATTGGTGAGAAGAAAAAGATGAATCTTTTGCTATGTTAGTGGCTGTGCTTTGTGCGATTGATGATTCTAATGTTGGTTGTGCTGTTTTAATTGTGTTTTGGCGAGGCCCATAATGTGAGAAGCTCTATTTTGGTGCTGCCCAGGTATTTGTAGGACGCAAATTTGCCGAAGATGACACGGCATTGCCTTGTGATGTGTATGACACCTTTCTTGGCCACATGTTTGCTTCGTGTGATATCCGAAGGTGTATTTCTTGAAGTCAGGCTAAGCTTCTTGCATCTTGAATAGTTGTGGGCTTAAGTAACCTAACGAGCCTAGCATATTCTTCTTGTAAACCCTCCAAATAAGTATGCACCAAATATTCCTTAGTTAGGTCAAGCTTACACACAATTTCATTGAAGGAATCATTAGAATCTCCTAAACTCTTTGTCTGTCGCAGTCACATAAGTTCTGCCATGGGTGCTTCATAGGTGGGTATGAATTGGTTCTTTATTGCTTTTGAGTATTCTGCCCATCTGGTCACACATCTCCTTCTCGTACGCATGAAGGTTTGATGCCATTGAAAGGCCTTCTCATCAAGATGAGTATTGGCATCATCACCTTCCATGCATTTGGGGTGTTATCAATTTGGAAATACTGATCGCACTTCATGAGCCATCCAAGAACATTCCCTCTCTGAAATCTTGGAAATTCTATCTTGGTAAATCTAGTAGGAGGTTGGTATTCCCTTTCTTGTCTTTGTCGTTGGCGTCCTCCTCCAATTCATCGATGGTGTCCTTTTGCATCATTAGAATCTGTTTCATGATTATTGCGAGACTTTTCTACAGTGCGAACAAGTTCTGCGATTTGGGTAGTAAGAGCTTTGATATGATTTTTAACAATAGTGAGTCTTGTATCTGTTTGATCAGTCATCCTTGATTGGGAGCAGGTGATGGGCATAGAAGGGAGGAAATAATGGCTCTGGATACCACTGTTAGGATAAAGAGAGACAGAGAGAGAATACGAGAGATAGGTAGATGAGGGAAAGAGAATAGAGGAGACTTTTCTGAAAAGTATGCTTTCTCATCAATGAAATCAACAACTACATATCTGGACATAGGGGTATTTATAGGCTGACCCATTAAGGACTAATACAGTAATAGAGTATCTAATTAACGATTATACCTCTTATGCCCCTATACTTAACTAATTCTTATATTTCCTAATATTTACATATCAGAATTAGTGCCACATATCACATCAGATGGGATTAAAGGGGTCTTGATATATAATCTGGTTTGAGGTGCATCCAGACAGACCAGACATAGAGTTTTTTAAAAAATTACATATTTTCTATTGCATATTTGCTCCATACTTGGCTCCAATTATATGATAGTTTCCCTTTGACAACTGTATACTAGCTTTTATTGTGTTAAGCTTCATTTACATTATTTTGATATCTGTCCAAATGTCAGAGAGGCAAAGGCTAGATGTGGAAAGATTTTCAGACAGGCAAAAGACTGTGTTTACTCGCGATTCTCTTTCACAAGTTTTAGAGTTCAAAGATTTCCCTAAGGAGTTGACTCAGGGTATGTATGATGGAATACATACAATAGTCATGTTTTGAATTCCACAAATATATTACACTTCTAATCTTTTAGGTTCATTTTCATGAAGATTCACCAAATCTCCATATGGTATTTTTAGGTGCAGCAAGACGTATGTCAAAGCGGAAAAATTTCCGGTGGAACCCAGAGTCAGGTTTGATGATTTCACATGCCTTTTGTTTGTATTTATTTGTTAAAAGTTGTCAGTTGTTTGCTAATTGGAGCCACGTATTCATTTTAACGTTGGCGCAGAAGTTCATCTTCATAGTGCAAATAGATCTCTCCCTCTTAAAAAAATCATGTTGAAACTTCTATTACTGGTTCTATCATATATATATCATTGAGTTATTTTGATAAATAAACAGTATATTTTAATGGCAAATTTTCCATGAAAAATGTAATGAGATACATAAATGTTGCAGAGCTTCACCTGCTGCCAAAATTGGATTCCAATTATTAGATTTTGTCACGTTGTGCCGGACTTGCATTAAGTGTGAACTTTGGTTTTTAGGCATATCCTTCTTAACTTACGATAGAATTATATTATAGACATATAGATTTGTGATGTTGCATGGGACTTATTTAAGATGCTTATGTGACAGATTTGAAGGCACTAGATTTCTTTGAACAGCTTGAGAAAAAGGCCCAGGTAAAGTACCTCAGCTTAAATTATCATGCCAACATTTTTCCATGGTAACAGTACAGTGGTCAGTTGTCACAGTTCTTGTCCAATGGATTCCTTATTTAATTTGGTACCAGTTAAGTCTATACTGCTGGGAGGTGGTTTTGTAGGTTTTTTTTTTAAATACTTTTAAATAGCATTTAGATTTATGGATTTGGATTTAAATTTTAGATTTAGAATCTTGTTTTAAATCTCACATTTAGAATTCATGTATTTAAAATCCTTTGGTTGTGTAGTTCAAAAAATTTCAAATGAAGAAAAAAAATGAGTTTTACATTCAAAATGAAAATGAAAGATCAGGAGTGATGAGTTTCCTTTTATTTTTTACAACAACAACGACAAGTTTTTATCTCACTAAGTGAGGTTGGCTGCATGGATTGCAAGACGCTATTATGCTATATCATTTACCAAGCTTTTAAAAATATTATTAATTAAAAAATCGTATTCAACAACTTCCAAGAGTGTTTTGTTAAGCCTTCCTCTACCTCTCTTAACAGGGCCTAAAGTTATATGTTCCACTTTTTTCACTGGTGCTTCCCGTGGTCTATGTTCAAACCATCTCAAATGATTTTCTACCTTTTTTTCTCAATAGGTGTTACCCTCACTTTTCCGTTTACGTGCTCATTTTGAATTTTGTCTTTGCGTGTGTGCACATCCATCATAACATTCTCATTTTTATTACTTCAACTTTATACTCTTGTTGTCCCGTTAGAGCCCGGCATTCACTATTATATAACATAGCCGATCTGATAACAGTACGATAAAACTTTCCTTTAAGTTTATTAAGCACCTTACGGTCACAAATAACTCATTTAGCTTTTTTCCAATTAAATCACCCAACTTGAACCCTATGTGAAATATCCTCACTGATTTCGCCATCATTTTGAATAATAGCTCCCAAATATCAAAACCATTACACTTGAGGTATAATTTGATCTCCTAATTTCACTTCCAAATTACTGTCGATTAATCTCTTACCAAATTTACAATATGAATATTCTGTCTTACTCTTACTCAGACGGAAACCTTTCAACTCCAATGTCCTCATTCATAACTTAAGTTCAGAATTAGTATCTTCTCTTGTATCTGCTATAAGAACTATATCATCTGTGAAGATCAAACATTTGAGAATTTTCCCTTAAATATGTCCCATTAAAACATTTAGGACCAAATTAAATAGATAAGGACTCAAAAATGATTCTTGATGTAGTTCAATCTTTATAGAAAGTCTTTTGTTTGACTACTAGATGTTCTTATACTAGTTTTTAATCCTCTCATACATATCTTGTATAATTTTAATATAAGCAATCCGTACTTCCTTCTTTTTCAAGGCTTTTCAAAGCACTTCTTAGTATACGGTCATAAGTGTTTTCCAAGTCAATAAAAAATATATGTAAATCTTTATCTTTGCAATGATATTTTTTCATTAATCCTCTTAGTAGATAAATCATTTCTGTATTCGATCTATCTGGTATAAAACCAAACTAATTCTCAGAATTACTTGTTTTCAATCTCAACTTATGTTTAATTACTTTTTTTCATGATTTCATTGTGGCTCATGAGTTTAATCCCTTTATAGTTAGTATAATTATGAATATCCCTTTTATTTTTATAAATAGGAATTAATGTACTTCTCCTCCAGTCGTCAGGCATTTTCTTGAACCATAAAATCACATTAAATAACTTAGTTAACCATCTCACCCATTTTTTACCTAAACATTTTCACACTTAAATAGATATACAATTAGGTTCGTTGGCTCTATTATTTGCCATTTTCTTAAGAGTTTTTTTTACTTCCTTATCACGTATTATTCGATAGAAGGACAAATTTTGTTTTCCTTCACCAGTTACTAACCTTCTCCATCATTGAAAAGTTGAAAATGTAAGTCTCCCATCTATTTTTAATTTCATCATCTGTAACTAAAATTCTTCCCTCTTCATCCTTTATACATCTTACCTGTTCTAAATTTCTTGATTTTTTCCCTACTCTTAGCAATCTTATAAATGTTTCGTTCTCCTTCTTTTGTCTTAAGGCTCTTGTAAACTTTGTCAAAGCTTTAAAACGAGTTTCACTCATAACTCTCTTAGTTTTCTTTTTTGTCATACGGTACCTTTCCTAATTTTTCTCATTGTTACACAATGGCTTTAAAGCAGTTCTTCTTATATTTGATTTTGTCCTGTATACTATTATTTTACCACCAAGACTCTTTATTTCTCGGACCAAAACTTTTTGATTCTCTCAAAACTACTTTTACAATCTTCCTTATCTTTTTAGTCATATCCTCTCACAAGATGTTAGCACTTTTTGAGATTTCCAAATTTCTTTATCCAAAAGATTCTTTTTGAAAATATTTTGCTTCTTACCTTTTAATTGCCACTACCTAATCCTTAGTATTATTACTTGTTGACGTTTTTGAATTTCACTTATAATACACACATTAAGCACAAGGACCTTATGTTGTGTACAGCATCTCCATGAATTACCTTGCAATTTTTACAGAGTCTTTTATCCATATTTCTAATTAAAAGAAAATCAATCTATGACCTTAAGGCTCCACTTTTGTAAGTCATGAGATGCTCATCTTTCTTCTTGAAACAAGTGTTGGTAATTTTAAAATTATATGCCAATGAGAAATCAAGAAGAGTTTGTCCTTTATTGTTTAGCTCTCCAAAACTAAAACCACTATGCACCCTCGCATATTGACCAGCCTCCCTCCTGACATGCCTATTAAAGTTTTCTCTAATAAAAATCTTTTCACTGTGGTATGTATTGAATCAACCCTTCCAAGTCTTCCCAAGATAATTCCTTAAAACTGGCTTCTGTCCCGACTTGATGCATATAGGTACTAACAATATTAACAATCTGACATTTAACTATCATTTTTAAGGAAATAATTCTGTCTTTAATTCTGTTAACTTCTATAAGGTTCTTCTTCCACTCCTTATCAATAATGATGCCTACTCCATTGCGTGTGTTTACTTTTTCTGTATACCAAAGTTTGAAACCTTGAATACCCTTAACTTCTTCTCCACGCCGTTTTGTTTTTTGCAAGTATAGGATATTGATTTTTCTTTAAATCATAACCCCTACAACTTCTACAGATTTGCAATTCAATGTCCCAACATTCCAAATACCAAATTTAATTTTGCTCTTATGGACTAATTTCTTTAGCTGTGCATGTCCAGAATGATGCGGTAGCCCTTGCTCATTTAATACTACATTCGAGTGCCGATGCAGCGGCTCTAACTTATCATTGTGCTCGAGCCATGCAACGTGTTACTTATAGGCAGTGACCTAACATTAGCATTATAACATCTATTGTCCATATTCATGATAGATTTAACAAAATTTTACGTTGGCTGTTGATGGGCTAACATAACTCTTTTTCTTTACTTGGGCTTGGGACCAGCTATAAACGTAGGCGGAGTTTACTTTTATTTTCAAATCAACGAAAAATGTGAAGAGATGAGAATTAAAAAGACATTAATAGTGAAAATGTGAAGAGAATAAGAGATTTGAAATTGCTTGAATTTCAAATGACTAGAGTGTAGAGAGAATTTCAAAGGATTTGTATTTGAATGAAATCTTAATCCATAATTTCTTTTTTTTTTTTTATCTAAATGAGGGATTTGGTCCAAATTCAAATTTCCATTAATTTAAACACACCACAACTCTTCTAATATAATTTTGGTTTGATAAATGAAGGCGGATGGTTCCCTCCCTGTCAAATGTAAACGTAGTCCTGTGCCCTTGACCAATATTGTATGAAATAGCGGCTCTGATCCAATATAAGATGATATTTGCATTTACCGATATGAAACAGTATAGGGCTACTTCACTCGTGCAGTGGTTCCCAAATCCTTTGTCAATGATTCTTTTTTCTGCAGGGCCAGGAAGATAAAGGTGAAAAGGAAAAGAAAGAAGGGGAAAACGAAGAAGATGATGAAAATGCAGAAAATGAGGAGGGCGAGGAAGAACTTAGTGATGATGACTACAATCAGGTTCTGAAATGGCCTCGACTTTGATGTCATAATTTTCTTTCATATTATTATCTTATTGACTCATTCAAAATTAGTCTGTTTTTTTGTTGCAAATTCCATTCCTCAGCAGTTATAACAAATCCCTCATTCTCTTATAATAACCATGGGGCGCCCTCTTTTTCCTTTTCCATTAAATCACATGGCAGTATAAACTTGAAGTTTTGACTTTTGAACAATTATATGAGTGCTTACACCATGTGCTTTGCAATTTTCCTAATATGACATATAAGAGGCTTAATAACTTCCTGTAGTTTGAGGTTTATTGTTGAAGATTGATGAGTCAAGTCACTAATTCAGCAATCCTCTTTCTTTATGTCACTGTTTTGCAATATAAATTGTAAAATTGCAATATCTATGTTTATGATTTTGTGTTGGAAAGCTTAAATTAGAAAACAAAATGTTACACTCGAACTAATACCTTGCTCTTGCAGAATGAATATTTTGACGATGATGAAGATGATTACAATGATGTGGATGACGGGGAAGGTATTGTCCGCTTGAACATCACTTTAATGGTTAATTGCAAGTGCCATTTTTTTTTTTTTTAATTCACTTTGATCATCTTCTATTTGAATATTTAGCTTTGGCGTTTTTCAATGTCGTCAGCTTCTAAATATTATCATGCTTAACTCCTTTTCACTTATTGCAGATGAAGGCGTCTACTAATAATCTATGGAGAATGATTTTCTGCCCCCGATTTGGAGCAGAAAATATTGAACACTGGTTCTACCGCGCCTGCGGGCATGCAGTTTAGAGTCAGCACTTCAGATGGGGCGGGCATATTTGGGCCAGGCTGTAAAATACATAAACATATAAAGCTCATATACTTTAGGCTTTTGGGTTTGCCCAGTTGAATATTATTTTATTTTTTAACAAATTTCAATTTTTATTATAGAAAATTAAAGTTTTTCAATCAACATAATATAGCATCTTTTTTCCCCTATCCTTATCAAAGTGAGACCAAACATAAAGCATTTGCAATAACCTTGTTTTTATTTTTACTTAATATTTTAAAAAGGTATTCGAAACAAACAGTTATTAGAATATTAAAATTTCATTTAGGACTGAAATATGCAGACTGGGTGTTTGTGAGTCTTAAGTGAGAGTTAATCTTAATTTTATTAATAATGAAAACAAATTTGGGTAGTCCCATGCAAGTTTGGGTTTGACTTTGGATTTTTTTTGAGCTTATTTAGGCAGTTCCAATAATAGAATAAATCCAGTGTAGAGAAAACTTTCTGAACTCAAACTCAATCCTAAAATTTTTCAGGCTAACCCATCATGTTTGGTTCAAGTTGCTGGCTCAAACACAGGTTGAGAGATTTTGAGTAGGGGCTGTAGAGGAAGTATTGATAGAGAATGATAGCATAGTCAACATTAATTTATATTGCTAGCATGTTGGATTTATATTTACGGCATGAAAACATGGATCATCCTGTTTTCAAAATATACACACCATTAATCAGGAATTTATCTCAGCAATCATATATTTTTTTTCTTCTCCTTTTTCTGAACTTTTGTTTGTGAGAGTTAATTCATAGTCCACGTGTACTGTCATTAAGTTATAGGTACGGTTATAGCAAATGTTCTATTTGTGTTAGTTGTAACTGACTGTACAAGTGGATGTATCTCGATGCCTATAAACAATACTTTGCATGGTTCTCAGATCATCTCATCTGGGCCATTTCACGTTCATCTCTATTTTTTCACTGTTTATCTGAAAAATGTGAGCATATCGAATCAGCAATACATTTTTCTGATCCCCTTGGTATACAGTATGATGCATTTTTTAGAAACTTTACCTAATTCAAAATATAAAATTGAATAACTTTTATTTTTTCAACTATGTTCCTACTCTATTTATTACTTTTTTTAGGAAAAAAATCATATATTGAAATTTTAATTATTATTATCAAGGCTTTTGTATAGGGTATTTATTAAGAATATGAATAAAAAGATGTGAATATTTTTAAAAAGTTAAAGTTTTAAGTAACATTATTTATAAATCATGAATTAATTAATTATGATTTATATTGTGGTTTGGAGGGAGTATGTGGGAATAATTTTGATTTGGAAAATCTATTGTGGAATTAGGTTCTACCAAATTATATTGTGATGGATTATTTTATTTTTATTTTGATCATTTAACACCAAAATTTTTATTTTATTTTATTTTTATGTTATATTCATTATTGTTGAGATTGCATTTTACCAACACTTATAATCATAATTCTTGATTATAAAAATAATAAGTGAATTAATCAAATAATGAACGAGAAAAATAGCATAATTTCTTTCGCAAATTAGAAATCTTAAGTGGGTAATAGTATCATGATGCAATTTTTTTTTTTTTTACCGGCGTCATAATGTTAATTCATAATATTATTTACAAACATTATATAAGGATGCAATAATCTTGTGTTTTCTGAAACTTGTAGTGAACGCCACTGCAAGAAAATAGGAAAAGATACCATCAAAATACAAAACGGAGAAAAATATTAGCATACTTTATTTCAAATAAATATTTTCAGAAATGAATCGTAATACAAGGCATAATGATAATGACAAAAGAGCAGACAACCCAAATAGAATCAAAAATCAAATTGAAAAAAATGAGAAAAAATTACATCTAAGTCTCACATAAAAAAATTTATTAAGAGGTTCCATAAAATTTATAAAATACTCTCAAGTTCCAAATGTTATACATTTATAACTTAATTAAGAGTATTGATAATTAGACAACTATCATTTATAATAACATGCTATTACAGTAATGAATATTTTCTTTGACTTGATTGCAATTCATGAGCCAATACATTAAATCTCATTGCTATTGGTCACATATAAATAATTCAACCGAAGAAAAATGTCAGATTCTTTTTCATAAACCCCACCCAAAGAAAAAACTGAGCTTCCAATTTGGCAAATCAAGCTCAGATTTCAACAATTGTAAGGATCCTCTGAATAAGCATCATGAATGGTACTTTCTCTTCAAATAGTTTCCTTATCATGAATCACGTTGCAGATAACCATCACCTCTTATAACCACCATTCAATCCTTTCACTATTTCCATCAGAAAACATGACAAACAAAAACAAGGAAAAATATATAATCATAAGACTCCCTATGCATTATCTGATGTTTCTACTGACATGGTAGGCAATTCAAGATACAAGAGAGGGACCATGATGTTTGGAAGTTTAATTACTACATTGCCATGAAGCATATACAAGAACAATTATAAACAGTAACTAAGCTAAAAGGTGTAGGCATATCTTGTAAAAAAATTATTCTGAATCGTGCTGAAAAAGATACTGTTTTTAAGAGTAATTTCAACACAATTGTCGGAGCGACCCAAGATTAAGTGAAACTCTCTTATAAAATGAATAGAGTGATAGAACAATAGAAATAATTCAAGATAGGAAGAACTTATGATGCAAAAGAGAAGAGCTCGAAGACTCTTGAGCAATGTGTATCTACAAACAACCTTGAGCACATTTATAGAAACTGTTTTTGAATTTTAATATTAAAGGTAATTAATGGTGAATAAAATGACTGGCACCGCATCTAACTCACATAAGGGGAAAAAGCCAGATCTCAACTATATTGGTCCATTATTATATGCACGAGTCTACTTCTCTTCTCAGCCATCTACTTGCTCAAATTTTCATTTTAGTATAAACACTAAAGCTTTCTCAAGTTTGAGCAATGTAAGATTTCTTTTGATACACAAACACAAAAAAACTCCAATAATCACCCACATGTGTCAAAAGGAACATGAACATCTAATTTACAACCATGAGTATAACAATTTTGAATCTAGTGACTTTTGGTGAACTATATCTTGACCAATATTGCTTAGTATATAGAGAAGTCAATGAGGCTTGCTTCCACGAACTAACAACTCTTGGGCATATACTAGAAGCCTTATCAATCAGATTATACCCCTACAATTTCCATTGTTAACAACAATTTTGCACTTTGACGATCATGCACGTCTAGTACACCAACAAATGCTTTAGAGATTTCACTACAACCTCATAAGAGCGGCCCCACTCTACATTCGTCTAGGTGATTTCATCAAATGTATCTATAATAAATACACCTTCTGTAAGGAATATGAAATCATTAAGGTTGTGTTTGGATGGGTAAATTTGGGTTAGAGATTTGGATTTGAAATCTCATATTTGAAATCTAACATTTGAAATTTATAGGTTCTAAATTCTTTATTTGCATAATATAAAAAATTTTAGATTATAATATTAAAATCCTTTATTTGGATCTTAGGTAAAAATCCAAATTTTAAATTGAACAATATTGGCAGCCCTGTCCTAGTCAAAATTGGTGGTCTGGATGGCTAATTTCAATTAGTAGACTGTTGGCACCAATTGGGGCCTGACCATCGACACAATTGAGACAAGACTGATAGTACCAATCAGGACTAGAGTGCAGGCAAAGACAAGGATTAGACATTTGACTCCTACTGAAATCGAACCACTAGTACTTAGAGTCGGTAATTCGAGCCAAACCTAAGAAGTCACCTGCCTAAAAAAAGTTAAGGTTGAATTTGATTATATCAGCTTTTTTAAAAGCCTGACTTGAATTGAGTTTGACTTAAATAAGCTCGGCTGCAAGAATTACTACTCTACATGTGTATAGAGATGATAATTTAGGCTAGGCCTCCTAAACCCACTAGAAAGAAGTTAGGACCGTGATTGACTATATGAGCTTTTTTTAAAAGTTAGGATACTTTAAGCTTGATTTGAATAAGCCCGACCCTAATTACAAGATCATTGGTGCTGACCAAGTTTAAGACAAAAGATTGGTTGGTGTTGATGGTTTGATCTTAGTGAAAGTTGGCAGCGTAGTCCTAATTGTTGCCTGCACTCTGGTCCTAGTCAGCGGTGGCGGTCTTGTCTTGACTGGCGCCAGTGGTCTTGTCCCGATGGAAGTTGGCTTTGTGGTCATAATTGTCACTTACACTCCAGTCCTAGTTGGCACTGGCGGTCTAATTTTGGTGGAAGTTAGTAGTCCAGTCCTAGTTAGTGGTAGTGGTAGTCCGGTCCTAGTCACTACTGGCAATTTGGTTTTTTTTTGGCACCACCGATAGGCTAATCAAATTATAAAGAGATTAAGATAGGATTTAAATTATAAAGAGATTAAGGTAGAAGTTGGACTTAGATTTGAGTCCATACATTTGTAATCAACCAAACAATTGATTTGGATCAAATTTAAATCTAAATCCAAATTCCTATGCATCCAAATATAGCATAAGAGCTTTGCTTAGCCTCACTGACAATGCATCCTAGCACTTTCTCATACATTATAAGAAGGGGATAAAATATTTTTTGTTTTAGCAAAACTAATAAATGACTTGTTTTTACCTATATAAACCTTCTTCATGGGATTATCAATCACAAAAGTTGGGTTACCATCACTTTTAGTTTCAAATTGGCTTAAGTCACATTCCTCTCGATGTTTTTGTAATCTGTTTCTTCTGTGGGGGCTTAATTAATGGATTTGCCAGACTTACATATGATTTCACATATTTGATTGAGATAATCACATTTTTAGTAACTACTCCCTCCATTAAAATAATGTAAGGTATTTTTAACCGAATCTCGCCCTCTAATAAAGTAGTTACCTATTTTCAAATTAACCCTATCTTTTCATATTTATCCCTATTAAACATCTTATAATAAATATAAAATCATTTATTAATAGGGGTACTTTTGAAAAAAAAGTAATGATTATACCTCGAAAAACTAAACATGCCTTACATTTTTTAACATCTAACTTCTCAAAAAATATTTTATATTTTTTAATAGAGGGAGTACTTTATAATATTATGCCTCAATTGAATGCATTTACACATACCATTAAAGGTCTTATTTTTAGCCATAGTTATTGGTAATTGGCTATCACAAATCATCAACATGGTCTATGTCAGTTTTACTCTCGATATAATATTCACTAAGAAGTTTTTCAACTTCCTAGCCTAATTGTTAATCAACTCTAGAGTATTAAGCTCTGACTCTCATAATATTTTATTTGACTAATTACTGATGAATTTTTTCTCGTTTGAATATAAAATTTGGTTAACATCATAATATTATTTTAATACAATGAAAATTTATTATACATGATACAAACATTTATAGCATCTCTCAAAGTAATAAACTCTATCTCCATTATGGTCTTAATATTATATTTGTTTTTATCACCGCTTAAAGGTAGATAATCCCTAGTGGATCTTCTCACATGAGTATACAATTCAATTAATAATATCCACGTATTTTGTATAATAAGGAATCACTATTCACAATACCATAATTAAAAAATTCATTTATATCATAGGACCATGACACATAAATTAAAGAAATCATTATTCACAATCATGAATATTTATGCCGAGATAAATAGGTTATGTACTAATTTTAAAATACATTTATCTATTCTAGATACATGATTATATTGTTATATGCTTGTTTCAAGCCACCTAAAATTCACAAAGCCTCCACTTAAATTGTTATCTCTAAACTACCACAGAATCATCTTGGCATTTATAATTAATTTTCTAGAATGAAGAAAAATATTTTTGCTAGACGCCCACATATTAAAGTATTTCAATCACTTGAAAATATATGTTCATGCTTTATGATAGTTCTAATTAAATTAAAATCTCATCATATAATCTCCTTCCATTCTAATTAAATTAGAATTTCTCATAATTTTAAACATATGACATATGCATACAAGCCCACATTTTGGATATTAATTACAATGTCACAAAATTTTAAATTCTGCAAGCACATAATCCACACTTTAAAACTTATGACAAAGGCATAATTACCATATATAAATATATGACTTCTCATTTATGTTATCATGATACGTTACACTCGCCGTGCAAAGATATGAAAGAAAGGTACCACTTCTAAACATAACTTTCTTCTCTTTTGGCAATCAACAATATTGAACACAATAATCATTAATTATTTCTTTGTAACACTAACGCCAGTAATAAAACCTCTTCAGTGCATGCAGGACACTTTAAACTCAATTTATCATTTCTCCAATAGTGATACCAACTATAAAACCCAAAAAATCATGTTCTATACAATATAATTATTTTATTTTCATGGGCCGTGAATGGGAAACAAGCCAAGGCTTTTTGTCTTCCATGTTCACAACTCGTCACACTATTTACCCAAAAAAAAAAATCAATAGCTGCTGCTTCTATATAGATAAAGGCATTTATTTATTTATTTCTCAACCGAATATTTATCATATAAAAAACATACAACATTGCTGGCACATGATTGATCTTTAAACTCCTTAAAGAAACCAAACGCAACATTTTTTTTTCACATATAGTTTCTAAAAATGTGTTCCTCCCTCAATATTTATAAAAATTGAATGCTTGTTATGCCTCATAAAAAGCAGTCCACAAATAACCGTTAATATAGCCAATCACAGCTCTTACCAATGAACAAAGAAAATAAAGAACCACACGTATGACAGATGAATTTTTTTTTTTCAAATATAACAGATGCAAATCAAGCAATAATAAACAAGCAATTAAAGCTCACAATGTAGTGAAGTTATGCATTCAACATTCTAAATTAAGCATGGCTAAATATTCTAATATAAATAAATTATTATGAACTAACAAACTCGCCAATCACTAGTCCGCTCATTATTAGTACTTTAAAGATAATAATATAAAATTAATATCAAACTTGCAGCTTTTAAACTCCAAAAAATGCACAATAAAGACCTTCATTCGTAACTGCGCATTGAAGATACCTTGATTCTAATTAAATAATCAGTTATTTCTCAAACTTCCTAACCACATGTCAACGTACATACCCGTGATGATTGAGTCAGAAAATTTACCTTAGGAACGTTGCCTTCCACAGTAGTAAATCATTCTTCCAAAGATCATTAGGACAACATTCATGTTTGCTTGTTACACTCAAATGTATTGCTGTCGAGGTCTTAAGTGAGTTCAGATTTTGGAGCTAATTTGCATTGGTGGTGTTCATCATATTCACCTTTGTTCATTCGAGCATTTTCTATTGTACTCACATGCACCCCAACACAATTTTGTTCATAAATATCATCAAAACTCGCTGCCTCAACACATGCCTCCACTGAGTCCAAATTCACCAGGTTTAATACACCTTGATCACCAATTACATCCACAAGATATAATTGTTGATAGCTCCCCATGAGCACCTCTCAAGCTAAAGTTGTAATAGATTGATGGTGTAGGCTTCCTGACCACCAACTTCTCAGGACCAGATTCCAGTGACTGGCTATACATGCTTTTAAGACAACTCATTTGATTTGATTAAGGAAAAAAGTACATACACACACTCATACATGGATTCGCATATTATTTTTTTATTCGTAAAATAACATGAAACACCACCGTTCATTTTCTGCAGTTTTAATAACAAATAGTTGTAAAAGAAAATACATGTATCAAACAGAAAGTGACATTTCAAACGCCAGTTACTTTTAAGCAAGCAAAAGCAAGCACATGTATGTGTGTGTGTATTTAACAGGGACGTATCTATGTTTACCTTAGAGGGGCAATTTGCCCCGCCAGCCCAAGAAGATATTACTTAAAATAACCCTAAATAATTTTAGTTGCCCCCCTTAAAAAATTTCAATTGCCCCCCACACTTCAAAAAAAATTCACTCATGCTTTTATAAAAGTTTACTTATCCCATTATCTAAAATTATATATATGTGTATTTTATAAACTTAAACAGCAATCGTTTTAAAATGGAAAAGAAAAATTTTAGAAAAAAATTGCCCATGAAAAATTTTATATAAAAAAAAATCTCTATCATACAAAGAGGTATGTCGTTTTATTTAATGAAAACTAAAATCAAGATTCTAATAGATATAAAAAAATATTCATATAAAGAGAGTATTTTATGTTATTATAATGTTATGTTTTATGCATTTTTTAATATTTTATTTTAGTAACTTATACCATTAATAAAATTTAATAGATATTCAAAATTATTTATTTTATAAAAATATTAATATTTATTTTAAGTATAACTTATGCCCCCATTGATTAATTTTTCTGGATCAGTCGCTCTATGTATATAAAACATTTTCATGCCATGCATATATGAAATACTCAAAAAAAAAAGAGTACCAAAAGTATTTTCTATTATCCACTTTACAATTTTCAAAACAAATTATGTTCAAAACCAATTATGTAAAACATTTATGCCAAAATATGCGTGCACTACTATAGAAATAATATTTAATAGCATACATTTTATAATAATAAAAAATAAAATATTATTAATTTCAAATCTAAAGAAGAAAGGTGGCATTTGTTTATTAAATGCATAGCTTACAATTTTTTTTATAATTATAGTAAATTCATAGAGGTGGTGTTTCTTAAATGAAATGTTATAGATTCATGTTGATCAACAATTAAGTGGCATTTTAATATTTAAATGCCACTTCTCTACTTTGTTGTAAAATAATAATTTTTCTTTGTAATATTATATAATTATTTTATTATAATTATGTAATTAATATAAACAATCAATATGTACATTTTAATAATAATTTAAAATAATATAGGTGGCATTTTCTTTATCTAGAAATGCCACCTCTTTGATTCATAAAAAAGTTAATAACTCAAAAAAGAGGTGGCGTTTCTACAAACTTAAAACACCACATCTCTTAAAAGTTATAAATTATTAATCAATATATATTAGTTCTTCATCTTAAGTAATTTATTACTTTTTAATAATAATTATTAAATAATATATATAATAATTATTAAAATATAATTTTATTTTATTTTTAAATTATTTTATTATTTAAATAACATATATATTTCCCTAGGTTAAAATGGTGACGTTTAAGAAACGCCACCTCTATGTTTTATCAAATTATAATTTTTTGATAATTAATTATTAATAATATATATATATATATATATATAAATATATATATAATATTTTGTTAATGAGAGAGGTGGCGTTTATTCACTCTTAAAATGCCACCTTTATAATTAATTATTAAAAATAAATATAGTAGACATTGATTATATAAATGTTTTATATTTTTAAATTATTATTTTTAAGCATAATTTTTTTAAATTAATAAATAAAATATATAATAATTATGAATATTAATCTACATATATTTTAACTAATACAAATTCAAATATTGATCTACATTATAATGAATTAATTTTAGTAATTTAATAACAAAAATTATTTAAGAAATTAACAACTTCTAATATTTAAATAATATATATAAGTATATTATTTTTTAATAAATAAAATATAGAGGTGGCGTTTTCAGTATTTAAAAACACCACATATTTTTTTATTTATTAGGTTATGATTTTCTCTTAATATTAAATACACACACAATATTTTACTTAGTTTTAAAGAGAGAGGTGGCATTTGTAGGAAAGAAAAACGCCACCTCTCTCCTAAAAATATTAAAAAAATAATATATTAAATAATAGCTAAATAATTATTTTATATTTGTAAATTATTATTTTAATAATTACTATTTAATAAAATAAAAAATAATTATCACTACTAATATACATTATTAGCTAATACAAATTTAGATACTCATTTAATTACTTTAGAATAAATTAACTTCAAAAATTTGAATACTTAATTTATTTTTGAATTAAATTACATATACTATTTTGTTTATTTTTAATGAGAGGTGGCGTTTTTAGAAAAGTAAAATACCACCTCTCTCCTTCAAATATTAAAAAAAATAATATATTAAATAATAATCAAATAACTATTTTATATTTATAAATTATTATTTGTAGCCATATCTAATTATTTATTTAACAATTATTATTAAATAAGAAATATAATACTAATGATTACTAATATACATTCTTAACTAATACAAGTTGAGATACTCATTTGATTACTTAGAATAAATTATCTTTGAAAATTTGAATACTTAACTTTATTTTAAAAATTAAATAGGTATATTATTTTATTTATTTTAATGAGAGAGGTTAGCGTTTGTAGGGCAACCAAATGCCACCACTCTCCCTCAAGCATTAAAAAAATTACATATTGGATATTAATTATATAAATACTTATTACTTATTTATTTATTTATTAATTTTAGAAGTATTATTTGTTATTTTGTTTAATAATTATTATAATATATATATATATATATAAAATTATTAATAGCACTAATCTACATTACTTACTAATAAATATATTAAAATATTTATATTGTTATATTAGTTTTAATTATTTTTATTTTCTGTACAAATTTGGTTATAGAATATTATATATGATAATTAATGATTAAGATAATTTATGGTTAAGTAGTATTTATTTATTAATTAATTTTTACTTTTCGTTCCAAAATTTATTTAGTAATTCATTTATTTTTAATATTCTTATAATATACATATATTTATTATTGTATATTTGACTGAAATATTTATAATATTTTATTTAATTTAAGGAGAGAGGTGGCATTTGTTGGATTTTAAAACACAACCTCTCTTTTTTATTAACTAATTATTAATTTTTATTTATTAATTATTAATAAATAATATATATTATTATTATTTTTGACAGGGAGAGATGTCTTTTATTGGACCTAAAAATGCCACTTCTCTCCGACAAGTATTAAAAAAATGATATATTAAATGATAATTAAATACATATTTTATATTTTGTAAATTATTATTTGTCGCCATATCTAATAATTTATTTAAAAATTATTATTAAATAAAAAACATAATAGTTATGATTACTAATGTACATTCTTTACTAATACAAATTGAGATGCTCATTTGATTAATTTAGAATAAATTAGCTTTAGAAATTTGAATACTTAACTATATTTTAGAAATTAAATTGTTATATTATTTATTTATTTTAATGAGAGAGGTTGCATTTGTAAGAAAAATAAAACGCCACCTCCCCCCAAAGTATTAAACAAATTATATATTGGATATTAACTATATAAATATTTATTACTTATTTATTTATTACTTTTAGAAGTATTTATTATTTTGTTTAATAATTATTATAATGTAATATATATAATTACCTATAGAAATAATTTACATTACTTACTGTTAACTATATTAAAATATTTATTTTATCATATTAGTTTTAATTATTTTTATTTTTTTGTACATATTTGGTTATAGAATATTATATATGATAATTAGTGATTAAGATAATTTATAGTTAAATAGCATTATTTATTAATTAATTTTTATTTTTCGTACCAAACCTTATTTAATAATTCATTTGTTTTTAATATTGTTATAATATACATATATCTATTATTATATATTTAACAAAAAATATTTATAATATTTTTTTAAATTTAAGGAGAGAGGTGGTGTTTGTTGGCTTTTAAAATGCCACCTCTCTTTTTGTTAACTAATTATGAATTTATATTTATTAATTATTAATAAATAATAGATATAATTTTTTTATTTTGATGGAGAGAGGTGGCATTTATTTGACCTAAAAATGCAACCTGTCTACCTAAAAAAATGATATCTTAACTATAGGAATATATATAGTATTTAGTAATATATGCCTAAAAATAGTAATTAATATATCTAATTGTTATTAGTAATAATATACATTATTTACTAACTACAAATATTTAAATGTGAATTTTGTTATATTTTTTATTAGTTTATATTTTAATACATAATTTTATTATAGAATTTAAAATTTTATTTTTAATTCATTATTTACCTTGTCTATGTGTCAGTGCGTTGGAAATATTGAATTGGGGCATTGACAGAGGTGGCTATTGGTTTTGAAAAATCGCCACCTCTATCTTTTATTGTTTTTTTTTTAAATTGACTAGGCAGCAACTTTAATTTTTACTATACTTGCAAGTTCTTCACTGCGTCTATCTTCATTGCTCTAGCTTGCCAAACTCACAACTCCTTCACATTGCCTTAAGCTCTTCTAGCTCATAGTCCTCTTCTAGCTCATGGGGTACTCTTCTAGCTCTTGTGGTGCTCTTCCAACTCGTGCATGTCCAAACTCGTATGTCTTTACATGCATGTCCTAGTGATTGCATCTTATTTCGTAATGAGTATACTTCGCTAGATAAGTGCCTTAAATGTGAAGCATCACAATATGGAAAGAAATCAAGTCCTACAAAGGTGCTATGGTATTTTCCTATCATACCAAGATTTAGATGCATGTATGAAAATGTAGAAATCACCAACCTATTGACATGGCGTGAGTATGAAAGGATTAAAGACGGAAAGCTTAGGCATCCTACAAATTCCCCTTAGTGGAATAAAATTAATTTTGAGTACCCTAATTTTCGGGAGGAAGAAAGGAATCTTCGTCTTGCATTTGTCAACTGATGGAATTGACCCATACAATGTTCATAGCATTACTCACAGTACTTGGCCGGTAATATTAATAATTTATAACCTACCTATATGGTTATTGATGAAATGTAAATTTATGATGTTGTCTATGTTGATTTCTAGGCCTAAACAATCAGGAAATGATATAGATGTATATTTGACCCCTTTAATAGATGATTTGAAATTAATGTGGGACATTGGCGTGGAGGTTTATGATGGGCATAGAAAAGAAAGTTTTAATTTAAAAGCCTTGTTATTTGGCACAATTAATGATTTCCTTGCTTATGGTAATTTGTCAGGATATAGTATAAAAGGACATGGTGCGCGTCCTATATATGAAGAGGACACTCTTTCAATTCAGTTCGATCATTGCAAAAAACATTTATATGGGACATCATAGATTCTAACCTTTGACACATTATTGGAAAAAGTGGAGAAAAGCTTTCAATGGTGAATCTGGAGAAGAGAAACCACCTAAGCTGATGACAGGTATGAATGTGTTTGACAAGGTGAAAGATCTTGATAATCATTTTGGTAAACCCTTTGTGAGAAATGTTGCAACAAGTGGGTGGAAGAAAAAATCAATCTTTTTTGATCTACCATATTGAAAATCCTTACATATAAGACATTTTCTTGATGTGATGCATATTGAAAAAAAATATTTGTGACAATGTGATTGGAACATTGCTCCAATTACCAAGAAAAAGCAAGGATAGTGTCAAGTCAAGGTTGAATTTGGTTTCTAGGGAATAAGAGAGGAGTTGGCTCTAGTGGAGAAAGGAAATTGCACCTATCAACCACTAGCAGCTTACACCTTATTGAACAAAGAGAAAAAATATTTTCTTAAATTACTCCATAATGTTAAAGTGCCAGAGAGATACTCTTCAAATGTAAAGAATCTTGTATTAATAAAAGACTTGAAGTTATAGGGGTTAAATCTCACGATTCTCATGTGCTCATCTAAAATTTCTTACCAATTGGTATTAGATCTATTTTGCCAAAAAAAGTGCAAGGCACCATCACTAATATATGCTTATTCTTCAAGATGATTTGCAAATAAAGTGATTGACCCTGTAAATTTGTCAGCCTTACAAAGGAAAATTGTTTGACCCTATGTGAACTTGAAATGTATTTCCTACCTTTATTCTTTGATATCATGGTTCATTTGATTGTTCACTTAGTCAAAGAAGTTTAAATGTGTGGCCTAGCATATTTAAGATGGATGTACTCAATTGAGCATTGCATAAAAATATTAAAAGGCTACGTAAAAAAATAGATATCGACTTGAGGGGTGTATTGCTAAGTGGTACATAGTCGAAAAAGTAGTTGAATTGTGTACAGATTATCTATCCAACATTGAAGCTATAGGGATTCCAAAGTCTCATCATGATGGACGAAGATTAGGGAATAGAATAATTGAAAATAAAGTTATTAGCATCTCAGCAGCTGAATGTGAACAAGCTCACCTATATATTCTGCACAACACTAAAGAAGTTAAGGAATTTGTGGGAGAACATAAGGATATTCTCAGAGATATGTTTGATGTTAGAAATGATAATTTTTTTTAATAAAAGAACACAATCAACGATTTGTAAAGTGATTTTGAAGCTGCATTCTTGAGGAGTCAGAGAAAAATCCTGATAATGTTTCTAAAAAATTAAGATGGCTAGCCAAGGGACTGAGTTTACAAGTTTTATCATACACTAGTTACATAATCAATGGTTACACTTTCTATATTAAAGAGCAAGATGATCAAAGCACAATACAGAATGTCAAAGTAACGCTTATTGTTAGTGGTCTACATGTATCTAGTTCAAAAGACACCAACCCTGTCTATGCAGAAATGTCATACTTTTAGTGTCATTAGACTTATATAGGAGTTAGATTACTTTATGTTTAGGGTGCCAGTCTTTAGATGTAGTGGGTTAACAATTATAGTGGATTTTGAATTGATGATTTTGGATTTATTCAAGCGGATCTCTCTAAGGTTGGATATAGAGATAAACTTTTTATTTTTGCTTCACAAGCTCAACAAGTGTTTTTCATTCCTAATCTTGTGAAAAGGAATTGGTCTATTGTATTTTTATCAAATAAAAAACATGACGATGATGATGAAGCTCATGGTAATGAAGATATGAATATTGAAGATGATCCTTTCTACAGGACAACACAATCTTTTGATAATGATTTAATTGAAGAGGAGCACTTGTATATGAGAGATAATCATAGAGATGGGATATAGGTTGACCTGTTAAGTCTAAATCAAACGAAGAAAAATGAAAAAGTAATTTTATTTTCCATTTTTACTTCTTCCAAATTAATTTACTCTGTTTTTCTTATTATACATGTGTTGATGTGTTGGTTTTAACTTGAAAGACAATGAGTTCTTATAGCGATGATGAGCCTCACACCAGTTCAAATGATGATGATCCTCAAGCAGCAAAGGAGAAAATGTTTTGAGATGTTCATCGTGGTAGAACTATGATGGCCAAGTTGATCAGAAATAGAAGCATGGGAATAAAGCTACAAGTTAGTTGGAATATCAAGGGTCAACCAATAAAACCTAATCGAGAAAAATTAGTTAGTTATATTGGAACTGTAGCTCAAGACCATGTGCCTATTGCATTTACTAATTGAAGAAAATTTTTGAATGAATACAAGAGATTCATATGGGAACAAGTTGAGGTGAAAAAAAAGAAGTCATTAATATTTTATCTTTTTTGATTATTTTTTCCTACACATTTAGTGATCTAAATTATTTTCATTCTTCAGTTCAGTCTTGCTTTGAACTTGATGAGACTTATAGAACATATGTCCTCAAAGAAGCTGGGGTTCTTCTTAGGAAATTTCATGCAGATATTTACAAGTGGTATTTAATAGATAATAATCAAAATATCATTGATCGGAACTTTATGATGGGAATATATCTCAAGAAGATTGGGATGAATTTATTTTGGTTCACACAATAGAAGAATTTGAGGTAATTAATACTAGATTTGGCCAATTAAATATAGTTTTACTTATATAAAATTAACATGAATTCAATTTGCATTTTAATAGCTAAAAAGCAAGCGATACTGTCAATTAGTGGAAAGCCAAAAATATCGCTTCAGAAGGGGACAGAAAGGATACGCATTCATTGAACAAGAGAAAGTACATACCTTATATTCAATAATTATTATATATGTTTGAGTTATTTATGAATTCAGTTAATTATTTTCATATGTAGATAAAAAAAGATAATTTAAATTGTGAACAACTTACAAGACATGAGGTTTGGGTTGAAGGACGACTAAATTCAAAAGGTGAAATTGAAGATAAAAATGTGAGGCAAGTTTGGTAGACTTGTGTAAGTATTTGTATTCAATTCATGTTTAAATCTAATATGTTATTTGGCAGACTAAATCTAATATTTATATAATAGCAAAATTTGTCACAAGAAAGATTAGAAGAAGCACAACAATTTGGCTGTGAAGATATCCTCAATAGAGCATTAAATGTTCTAGAAGTCCCAGGTCATGTTAGAGGGGTTGGTTTTGATGTTATCTAAACCACTTATTTTAGGGGCCGAAGATGCTCAAACAAGAGTGTAATTGCTAAGTTGAAGGAGGAATGAATGCATTTCAATAACATATGCTGGAACAAAATATGCACAAATAGCATTATGAAGAATAATATCGTCAATTACAAGAACAAAATAAAAAATTATTTGAGCAAATGAATGATATGATGCGATAGGGCCTAGTGAGAATTCTAGTAATTGAAAGCCCTAGTTTGAGGGATAGTTGTACTTTCATGTCAAACCACCCATCTCTCCTTTTGGTAGTAATTTTCTAGACTACCTTAATTATATTATTATTTTTATAATATAAATGTTAAAATTTTCTTTGTTCCTAAGGGGAATCAAAATGCAAATTGTATATAAAAATTTCCTTTAAAAATGCAATTGCTGTGGGTACTATTTACAATTTCATTGAAGGCATTTTACATAAAATTCCATTACATTCTGGCACATTATGAGTTTCTATAGACATTTGCACTAATGATGATGCAAGTTACCAATACCTCTCAATGAAAATATTGTATTAGTCAAAGATGCAGAAAGGACTTTTGTTACATGGCTTCTATATCTCATTGAGTCATTTGACAAGGTTATTATATAATTCAAACTTCCTTATAATTTTCTACATGTAATTATAATTAGATAACTTAAATTTTTTTTATTTTTACAGACTCAATTTGTAACATCTTGAAATTTTAAGACTCAAATTTAATAAAAAATAATATAAAAATAAATAAATATAATTAAATTAAAATTTAGAATAATTTGATAAAGGTTTAGGATTTGAATTTCACTAAGCAAATTTTGATTTTATTTTATTCTTAACTATGGGAAAAATTATCAAAGTTGACCTAAGCTTTTATGCTATAATAAAAAATGTTAGGCCCGTCCTTGTAATTTTTTTTCAATATTTTTAGGATCAATTTTCAGATATAACAACACACAAATATTGAAAATAGAAACAAATGAAACAAACAAGATCGAGAGAGAGAGAGAGAGAGAGAGGAGGAAGAGAGGGAGCTAAAGCTTGAATTTGAGAGATTTTGTGACTATTGCGAGCTCGGCTACATGATAGGTAAACTTCTTACTTCAATCTTCTTCCTTCCCTCTTAGTTTTCTTGAGTTTTTAGAAGAGGTAAATTTAAATTTTGATCCCAAAGGATTTGTTCTTGTAAGTTTTAGTTTTCTTGGGTCCTAGGGTGGTTGTTTTAAGTTTGTATATGGTCCTCTAAAATTTTGAGCGGGCAATTAGATGAAAAAGGAAATTTTAAGGCAAAAAATCAAACCCCGAGGGATTGAGTTTTTATCTTCAATGATTTAAACCTATTGATTAGCTTATAATCATGCTATTTGAAGCCAACGAGATTTAAATTGAGCTTTGGTTTTCATTATAAGAGCTAATTGTGAAAATACTAAGTGAAGGTTTTAGGTTGACTAAAATTATGGTTTGGAAATTGGCCTAATTGTGGCTAATAATTGGTATTATGTGAATGGTTGGTTTAATATATGGATCATTAGGATAGAGTATAGCTTATTGACCCAAGTTGTTTGGTATGAGTTATAGTCTTCTTTTATGCTATTTGCCATGAGAAGTGATGTGGATCACTTATATGTTGTAGAAATTGTTGGTGGAAATTGTTTGGAAGTTAAGGGATAAAGCAAGTCATATTTTTGTAGAAGGGGAATACTTTTGGTACAAAAGGGTTGATGTAATAGGGAAATTTATATTTCTTATTGCTTTGCATAGCTATTTTTGAATAGATAATATTATCTAGCATACATTACATGTTTGAATCAATTGAAAGCAAATAAAATTGTTTTAGAAGGGTTTATGGGGTATCACTTTAATAATAATGCATCTATATTTACTATCTATTTAATAATGATGTTATTTATGGAAATACGATTATTAGCATGCATTGTGGTCATAAAAAAGAGGAGTTACACTTAGGGAGTGCAACTAAGTTTTGTACCTTAGATAGGCTAAGGAACTGCTTAAGGGATGAATTATAATTATTATACTACCTTAGAGTGTTGAATTAGTCAATACTCAAGAAAGGTAAAAAAGGGTAGGAGGTATGATCTGGGTGAAAGCTCACCAATGGGGAGGTATGGTATTGTGATATTCTAGGGCTAATTGTCAATACTTAGTGTTGCCTTTGTATTGTGGGCTTAGTATACTAAAATATTTAATAGATTGAGTATTTAACATCTCTCAGTAGGGAAGAAAATCTGACATATGAAGTGTGAGGTTAAGTGCTTAGGCCAAGGTAGCCCTCACAAGGAGAGTAAGTTGACCTGGCTTTAAGAGATAGTTAGCTTTGACTGCTCATAATTCATATTGAAGGGGCATAAGTGGCTCAATGGATCAGATCATGCCTTAGTTTATATTTTGTGTCTGTAAAGGTAGAGTGGGTATAAGAATTACCTATAAAGCAAAGAGTGCCAGGGGACATTTTGTTGGTTAGGAAAGGCCATATCGGCCTATCTCATACATTCAAGCATTTTAATTAGTTAATTATATGTTATTTTGAATCTATTATTTATTTACTTGACTATGGCTTTTCTTGTAATAAGGAATATGATTTCTCTATTATTAAGACTGTGGTTGTCTCACCCCTTTCTTTGCAATATTTACAGGTCTAGGCGAAGGATCCAGTGGTGGAGGGGAAAAGGAGCAAAGCTAAGGGTTTGCTTGTGATTTGTAAATAATTGCAACCCCTTTCTTTCGAGCAAATACAGTGTAATGTACTTAGGTTAAGGTGCTAGTAGGATGTGATCATACATATATGTGAATATGTGTAGACTGTGTGCTTGTGTATGAATTTTTTATCTGCTTGTAGACTTGTGGCTAGGAAACTTGGTTATGGTGTGTGATTTTAATAGATTCATTTAGTAGAATAAGTTTTCACTACACGAAAATGTTTATTTTGATATGTATATGAATATATGTGATTTTACAAGCAAATGCAAAGTGGTTGCATTGCGAATGGTGTGCTATGACTAAACATACACCTTGGACAGAGATAGTGGGTGTATGGACCCCACGGGGATCCTTGAGCCAAGTGAAAATATTTAGCATATGTATTTATGAGTATATGGTGTTTGAATTAGTTCTTGGCCACTCTTGTGTGATTTATGAATTTTAAGGGCTTAGGGTCCATTATGGGAAATGGCACCTGAGTGGTCAAATTTTGATATAAGAGGTTTTTGCATCATTTAAATGTTCTATAAGGTACTTTTAGTCCTATTTGATGTTTCCAAAGTGATTATACAAGTTTGTGACCCTTAGGATGAGATTTGGACAATTTTAAAAATGGTTTTTACTAAAAAACTGTATTTTTGCATCTAGGTGTCTGAATTTCAATCCAAGTATTGGATTTTCTTGAAATTTGGGTTACAGGTAAAATTTTTTATAATCTTGTATGGGTTTTAGAATCACCTCAATCAAACGTCAAACAAAGAAACGGTGCTTTTTGAAAGTTGGTTCGAAGACGTTGTCATGACAGCAATATAATGATATCATGACAGCAACAATTATTGACGTTGGGATGCGCACAAATTTTGATCTGACTGTTGGATCTTTTTGAAATTTGGTATACTTGTACTTTTTGAATGTGATATGTGGACTCTAGAATCACACTGATTGGAGGTCAGTCCAAATGTGCTATTATGACAACAAAAATGCCAAACTTGTAACGTGTCCAAATTTTAATCCGCCCATTAGTCTTTGTGAAATTTGGAACACTACTAATACTCATTAAAATTTACATATGAGCTTTGAAATAACTTCAATCTAAGGCCATATGGTGAATCGGTACCTCCTAGAAGTTTTCCTATAAGGGCTATCATGACAGCAACTAATTGCCTCTATTGCCTAATTTTCTTCCGTACACTATATAGTAATCCTTCAAACTTTTCTAAGAGGTTTTAAATATTTTTTTGCTATTGTATAGATTATTTTGGCAATTTAAATAGTTTGTTTTCTAAGTTAATTTTAGGATCAACTCATTAACCACATTTAGATTTTTTGGTTGTGGTGTGTTTTTGTTAACACTCAGGGCAAATGTTACACAATCAAAATCAAAGAATAAGAAATTAATTGAATCACATGGTAATATCTCCAAGGAATCAAATACCATGCATAAGCAAAAAAGTATATGTCATGGAGTTTAAAAAATAAAAAAGGACTAATAATTGTTGTGAAGCTCTTCGGTTTCTTTTGCCAAAGCTTACTGCTAATGGCCAAACAATTAAAATAAAAGTTGAAGAAGAAATCTATTGTAAAGATAGTTGGGAATATCTTAATAGAAATACTTAATCGAAAATGGGCGAGTGTTTCTGCTATCAATATTGAATAAGGTATTTATTTTATAATATCCTTTGATATTGATTATTTTTATCATTTATTATGATTGGTTTTAATACAATTTTTTTCTATTTTACATTTCTTTTTTGAAAGATATGGAGAAAATGAATAGATTTACATTTATTAGTCCTCATGATATTAGTCTTAGGTCGACATTGGGTCCATCTAAACAAGTAAATCTTGTAAAAGAAATATTCACAGAAAGGTGGAAGGTGAAAAACATGTTATTTTTAATACCTTACAATGCAGGGTAAGGAGTTTATTGATTATTTTTTTTTTCTGTTGTGTATGATACCTCAATTTTATTAAGACATAATTAAAGTTTAAATTTTTTAGGAAACATTGAATTTTAATTGTTATCAATCTTGTGATTATTTCTTTGCCTTTAATTTATTATTTAGATCCTCGACCTGGAGGTAAGCCAATGAATTAACCTAATATGTTGATGTTATTCAATAAGTAAGTATTTATACTTATAAGAATTATTTTACATATATATATATATATATATATGCATCAATTAATATTGATTAATTTTTCTCTATTTTGTTAGGGCATTGACTAGTTTTCATGGTCACAAAGAGCTCCCCTTTTCATAAATAAATAATTCTCTAAAAGTTATCAATGGACAAAAATCATGGTATAAATTATACTTCAATGAATTATTAAATTATTGAAAATAAATTTATTTCATTTAAATTTTCATTATATTTTGGTAAAATTTTTAATGTCCTTTCCAACCAAATAGCAATGATTGTGGTTACTATAGTATGAAATTCATGAAAGAGGTGATTACTCATGGTCAAACTTTTGTCCCATATGAGGTATGAACATTTAACTCAATTTAATTTTATTTGGGTTTGATTATTTTAGTTATTTATGACATTATTTTTTAATATATTTTGTAGTACTATGAGGACGCAAAGTTCTTGAATATAGTGATGAGAAAATTTATGATCAAATTAAATAATGGTTATGTTTTGTTTTGAATTTAGGATGCCAGACATAGGTAATTGTTAAATAGTTTTATTAGATTAGAAACTTTTAAAAATTTTCATTACATGTTTTCAATCTACTTGGAGAACTTAGCTATATTAATGTAGTTGTAGTCCTTCTTTGTTATATCACAAAGTTATGTTTCTTTTTCTTATATAACTAGATTGTATGTAAACTGTTGGATTGATTGATTTATATTATTCGATCTTCCGTATTGATGTAAAATTTAGGTTTAAAGAATTTAAGAAAATTTATTTCAAAAAAATAACATTAGGTGGCATTTATTTGAGGAAGAAATGACACCTAAGTTATTTAAAAAAATAACCAAAGAGGTGGCATTTCTACCTTGAAGAAACACCACCTCTCTAGTCCAATAGGTGGTGTTTCTACCTACTAGAAATGCCACCTATTTGAATTATATTTTTTAAATTTAAACTCAATTGCTTTTTAAAATATTTGGAGTTCTTAGCCTTTAAAAAAAATCCACCAATGTGTTAGGAATTAAAAAAAATTATACCAAATAGGTGGCATTTTCAGACTTAAAAAGCCACCTATTTCACTTTTTATTTTGAAAAAAATTCATAAAGGTGGCATTTGTTTAAGAAATAAACATCACCTTTGTTTATCTTAGCATGAGAGAGGTGGCGTTTGTCTAAAAAAAAAATACCACCTCTGTTTATCTAAGTATAAGAGAGTTGGCGTTTGTTCAAGGAAGAAACGCCACCTCTCTAATCTAAAAAAAAATAAAAATCACAGAGGTGGTGTTTGGAAAACAAAATGCCCTTGTTCTCACATCAGTCTTGTGACGATTCATTAATTAATGAAATATCACCAAATATTATTATAACATTGAATTTTGTAGTGTTTATTAAATGCCACCAAATTGAAATTTCAAACACCACCAAAGCCTATTTTTGTAGTAATGATGGTCTCTTCACTTCTTCATTCAGAAAGAAATCATGCATAAACTCAAATTGGGTAACCATGCATCTGTAAAATTCAATAGCCACTTCATTTGAAGTCTTTTGTCACAAATCATATTGTGATCTAATCAACAAATATTAAAAAAAAAAACTAGAACTTATCTCATTTATGATCAATTGGAAATTGCTTTTAAGATTGTTGCAATCCTATAGAAAATCTATTTCGAGTCTTGCCTAAGGACACTGTCCTTAAGAGCAATTTTGACACAATTTTCAGAGCTCCTTAAGATTAAGCAAACCCTCTAGTAAAATGAACATAATGACAGAATAGTATACATAAATTAGGATAGGAAGAACTCAAGATGAAGAAGAGAAGAGCTCGAAGCTCAAGACTCTTGAGCGATGTGTATCTGTAGACAACCTTGGGCACATGCTTATATAGGGTCAAAAAAACATGGGTGGCTGAAAGGCAAATAAAGACAGCTTAATGGCCATTAAAAGATTGGCAAATAAGACAGCTTAATGACCATTAAAAGATTAAATACTACTCAATGACAATTTATAGAAACTGATTTTGAATTTTAATATTAAAGGTAATTAATGGTGAATAAAGTGCCCGACACCGCATCTAACTCATGCATAGGGGAAAAAGCAGCATCTCAAATATATTGGCCCATTATTATGTGCACAAGTCCACTTCTCTTCTTAGTGATTTACTTGCTCAAATTTTCATCTTGGTATACACACTAAGGCTTTCTCAAGTTTGAGCAATGTAAGATTTCTTTTCACACACAAATGAACTCCAACAAAAGGGACCTAAATGTTTATTCAAACAAACGAATGACACAATCGCTCGCCAATCATATTTGACAGCGTGTATAGCTTGTAAGCCTTTGAAAACACTAATATGTCCAGGAATGCTATGGCAGCACATTATCTGCCGTACTCAGTAAAGTTCTCAAATTTTCATTCACAAAGGACCTAAAAATAGAGGATCTAACAAAGTTGATACCAAAATGGTATCGATATAAGGTAAAAGGATGAGAAATTTTTGTTTATCTATTTATTTTTTTAAAAAAGGGGCTTTAGTCAATGGTCATAATGCATGCTAATTTTAGACTTACAGAAAACACTCAACAACATGCAAGCACCACATATAGGAGGTATTTAGTACATTTAGACTGGTATATTTTCCATAACAATTTTCACTTACTGTACCAAAACATGGCCATCTTCAAAACCCACTCACCCAAAAAAAAAAAATTTACTATTATATCATCCATTTTAGAGGTAACTAATAAAGTAGCAACTTACAATGTTTTGATGTTGGCATGTCTCAATGAATTCCACTGTATAGAGTCTAATAAAATGTGATTTCATGAATAGGATATCAATATTTAATTTTTGTACATGATGCAATTCCAAGATTGATACTATCATGACATGCAAGCACCACATATAGGAGGTATTTAGTACATTTAGACTGGTATATTTTCCATAACAATTTTCACTTGCTGTACCAAAACATGGCCATCTTCAAAACCCACTCACCCAAAAAAAAAAATTTACTATTATATCATCCATTTTAGAGGTAACTAATAAAGTAGCAACTTATAATGTTTTGATGTTGGCATGTCTCAATGAATTCCACTGTATAGAGTCTAATAAAATGTGATTTCATGAATAGGATATCAATATTTAATTTTTGTACATGATGCAATTCCAAGATTGATACTATCATGAGAGTCAACCTGTAAATTGCCATAATCTTTCTTGTTTAGGTCAAAATGGAGCACAAACAAACAACCAGGTACAATGTTTTTTATTATCTATTCTAAATTTATAGGTTAACCTGAGAAAACACGTTTAAGGGAGATGAGTTAGGTGCTACAGGTGCCACGTCCCAAAAATAGAGGGTGACTGGCATGGTGTATGAACCGTGCCACACATTCTCGTAAGCCTCAAAATGTAAATTAATTTCATTTCTAAAATATAATCAGATTTATCTTGATACTAATCATTATAACAAAGCTTTAACATTTTGTAGAAATTTTAACAAAACATCCCCGGTAAGCACAAGCTCTCAAAAATTCTACAATACAAAATTTTCACAAAATTCTTATATCAATTGGGAACTCAACTCCTCCCAGCCAACAAGCAACATACATGTGTGTGTGTGTGTGTGTGTGTGTGTTAAATAGAAACCCTAACTTTAGTCGTGGAGCACCTGGCCATATTTTCCAGAGTGAATTACACATAAATTATCATTACATCAAAAGGAGAGACTTCCATCAACTCTCCACTCATCATGCTTAAAAGTTCTCAAGATCAGTATAAGGATCAGCTTCAGCTAAGGTATTTGAGACCAAAAATATTTTTTAGAGAATAATATCCCCACAATAAAAAATTAAACATGATTAAAAAGGAAAGTTTGAAATAATTATGTAAGTCAAATAGACAACAATTTTCATAAAAATTTAATAAACTTTAAAATAAAATGATTTGATAAAATTTAAAAAAAATCTTAAACCATTGAACTATCATAATAAATATTTTTATCACTTGATTTTCAGAGAGCAAATAAATGAAATAAATGGTTGTAAATAATTTACTAGATAAAATCAATGGAATATAAAATCACCAAATAATCAAATTCACAAAAATTTTTTTAGGGACTTATTAGAACAATAAACAAACGTGGACACACAATTCACGAGGATAAATAACCGAACGCGGCTTATTGCCACAAATACAAACGTGGACACACAGTCTATGAGGGTAAGTAACCAAACACAGCTGAAGCCACAAAACAAACGTGAACACATAATTCACGAGGGTCATGCTAACCAAACGCGACTTGGAGCCACGAAACAAACGTGAGTACTAAGCTCACAAATAACCATCCCTCCGTTCCAAGTATGTTGGCCATCGCATGGAGCTAGCATATCTTATGAACACCTTGCTAGCTAGGTGTACCATGGTGCACTAAGGGCTAACAAAACTACCGTTAGCAACCAGTGTTCCGTATAAAGTCTCTTTTTTAAAACCATTTTCAAACATGCAAGAAAATCATCACTTTCAAGATACTGTTCTCATTCTCAAAATCAAACTTGCATGAATACTTTTAAGCATTAAAACTTGCCAGAATAAAATTTCATATCCAATGCTCATGCTTGCATTTATCGAATAATCAAAAAATTTTCGAAGTCGAACTCATAAGAATCATTCTCTGTATCAATCAAATATTTGATAAAATAAAAATCTCATAATGAAAGTCCAAACTTGATTTAATTGATCAAATAACATTTCAAATTTGGTGAAGCTAATTTCTCAAAATAAAGTAATGTTAATCAACAAATATCCAATAATCACATTAATGCTATTAAAATGATTTCCAGAAAAAAAATGTAATATTTTAGTAAAGAAAATTTTAATTGAAAAAAAATCAGTTAGGACGTTATCCACTTACCTGAATGTTTCTCAAGGATTCTAAAACTTGCTTCTCTTAACTTTTGATCTCTATTCTAATGAAGCCTTTAATGTCCTGACAAATGAGTCAAAATTCTACAATCATTCATCAAATAATCTTACAAGCACTTAATGGGTATCAACATTCAATCTAACTGATACTAAAAACACTATAACCAATTACATTTCAAGTATACTTGAGTTAGTCAAATTATTTGACAACTCTCAATTTACCCCCGTACTCCCTTATGACCCTAGTCAATCATAATTCACTATAAATATACCAGTCATTCTTAAACTTCCTCTAAACTAAAAAAGAAATAAACAAGCATCCTATATAATCATTTTTCCTTACTTTAGTAGTTTTAAAAATTTTCAATTAATAACTTAAACTAAAACTTACATTTACTCCTTTAACCTATAATATAAAAGACTAACAAACTATAATTCACCAAATTCTTCTCTCATACTTTTTTACAATTACCTTGAAGGCATGCATTTATTATTGACAAAATTATGAAATAAATAACCAAAAAATTTCAACAACTTCTCATCTTCAATTTATTTTTATTTTATTCTTAATTATATTTCAACTCAACATAATTGAAAGATTTCCAGCCCCCAACCGAAAGCAATACTTCAATCCTAGCTGAAGGTAAAACACTAAGAAGAAGGAACAGGACCACATCAAGCAATTGGGGAAAGGAAGGGATTGTTTCATGGCTGTTGTTGCACTCGAAGAGGGAGAAGAGAGGATTAATGATTTGCCTTAACCTTAGGTGCAGTGATGACAGCTTAGAACCATCATGTATTCAACGCTGAAAAGGAAAAGACAAAAACGAAATGCTCTGTTTTGCAGCTCGGATGATAAGGAAGAAGACCAGCTGTCGTGGCCAAAAAAGCAAAGGATTTGAGCTTACATATACATATGCAAGACACTCAGCATTTGAGAAACAATAATAGGTGAAGCTAAACACACACACGTACATACACACGGAAGCCAACCTGAATAGAAGCAAGAATGGCAGTAAAGAAGGAACAAAGGAGAGCTTCAGGTTTCAACACGCACGAGAAGGAAGGAGACCAAAATCCAACCAGCAAACAACATCATCGATCTACCATACACACGTGCACACGAACTTTTTAACAGCTAAGGAAGAAGAGAAAAAAAAAATAGAACTGAGCATGCAAACACACATCTTCATCCGCGATAAACAGAGCAGAAATGGGGAAGAGATTGTCAGCTACTCCACACGACGGAGATGAACAAATCGTTGAGAGCACATAATGAATGAACAGCCGATGATAGGGAAAGAGAAGCAGCAGCTTGGCTTCACTGTGGCGGGAAAACAAGAGCGACAAGAACGACAGCAGATAAGCAACAGTAGCAACGCGAATTCACCGTTGACAGCGAGCAAAGAATGTGTGTAAGGTTCAGAGAGATGAACTGACTATATGAGGATCTAAGGAGGTGTATAATGGCGGTGAGAGGAAAAATCGAGATGCTCTATTTTTTTTCGCGTAAAAAAAATTGATTTAGACCAAAAGATGCAATGGAAAAAATTACAAAAAGAGCACCAAAAAAATCACAATAAGGGGCACAAAAAATTTACAAGAAAGGACACAAGATTTTTCTACAATTTTAAAACTAAACTTAGAAAAATTTAATCTTTAGATCTTTAGAAAAATTTTCATCATATGTTCTTCTAAACTACCAATTCTACTTATTATAAAATCTATTTAAATAATATATTTATTGAGAAAAAATTTTTTAATATAAAATTGAGGGTCATTACAGCAGAAGCAGCTCTGACAGTAGCCCCACTCGCTTCAGTTGTCTGACTAATTGGAAACTGAGCAATTGGTTCAGCAGCTTCTGTTGCTTCAGGAGTTCCCTGCAGATGAAAGTTGTTTAAATCCATAAGACACTAAAAAAAATGAGAACATAGAAGAAACAGAGAACAAATTAGACACACAGAATACAAGTAATCTACAGCACGCTCTGGGTTATGAAAAGCTGCCCAAAAAGCACAACTAACTACCCCTCTGTCCCAGTTGCCACCACCCATGTCCATAATTTGTCGAGTAGTCTGTTCAAGATTAGCACCAGCAACTAAATTTCAAGCAGCCTCATGGTAAGTATCTGTAGGTACAGTGCAAAACGTTCAGATGCCAAAGTAAAGAAGCTTAATTCAATAAGGCATTAATTAAGTTTTTAGAAGCTAAAGTAAAGTAGTTCTCAGAAAAAAAAAAGAACAAAGAGGAAAAAAAAAAAGGAAGAAAGAAAGGAAAGCATTTATTCTTCCACCTCTATTCCCTTGACATCTAGAGGCTTGATTATTCCTCCAATGGAAAAATTCAAGTATCCGATATATTTATTTTCATTCTAGATTTCAAACCATTCTTTGTCTATTAGCTTATAGCCTCAATTAGAATTTGAAGACGAAATTTGTTATGCAGATGATTTCCCAGTTTAGGATATTTGAAATTTAATTTCATATTTAACCGGATGGAATAGTGTTATCTCAAAGAAAACCATTGATTCACTTAAAAGTTGCTTCAATGGAAAATTTAGTGTGACAATGGTGATCAAAACATCGGTTATGATTTTCAGCTATCAAACTAAAATAACTGAATGTTAGATGCAAAATATATTTAGCTCTCTAACAAACTCTGAAGCTTGTCAAATTCCAACCTTCGTAAGTTAGGTCACTAATCAATCCGGCCTGGTAGGGAATAAAAGGAAAAGAAATCATTCTAGAGCGAAAAAGGAGATATTGCATCCATAATAATTGTATAAATGCGCATAGACACTCCCACATCAACAATCATATAGGCACTTTTGCATCAATAATCATGCTTTGGAAAATTATATACGATGCCTATATAGTGATGGTAACATTTAAGATATGTTCACAAAATTATACAAGCAACAATAATGCAGATTAGCTTGCAAGTAACGTATGAGTCACATCTAATAAACTATCCCAATTTAACAAAAGTTTAGCAGACTCACCACACTACTACTTATGGATCCAATGGAGCTACAACAGAATGAATATGCCAGCTGATGCAGCTCCAAGGCGCCGGGATGTAAGGACCAAATAGGGGCATCGATCATATCAAGGGCCACACTAAACACAGCAAACACAACCTGCTAGTCCTCCAATGGGAACAAAGTCCTTACCTATCGCACGTATCCGTAATATGACTGATAACAAAAGCCTTCAAATTGTAGTTGTAAATAAAGAATGAAGAACCACATATGTAAGCAAGAAATTCCTACATGTTACCTAAAAAATTCCTACGGTGTACACAGTTATAGTAATGCCGAAACACGAAAATTGTGCACTCTTGTAACTTTGCTTCAGAATAAGGTATAAGTAAGTGGCTAAACACATTAAACACACCTTATGAGACTGATATCATCTTTGGTTGTCCAAAAACTTTGAGGTCAAATGCACAAAGATAAATCCCACCTTCAAAGCTGCATGCATGTCTCACGTCCCATCAATTCCATCAGGCCAAAGTAGCAGTTAGGTGATCATATTATGCATATTTATTATAAAGGTACATTGTAAATTTAGTGCAAAATATTTGCATCCAAGAATCTGGTTGGCTGTCCTAAGTCCAAAAGTAGCTCATCAAAATTCAACACCTGCCCCACTCATAATTTCAATTTTCCTATTCAACACCGTAAGGATTTTAACATATATCTTTTCTTAATGAATGACATCCACAAGTACCAAAATTTATCCTCTGGCCATCCTATTACAGAGAGATCGACACATGACATGATGGCATTCTTCCTGTATGCTAACAGGAGAGAATTCAAATTGCACAAATACAAAGTATAAACAGCTGGTGGTATCAATGCACCGTTTATTTGTTAGGGAGCATTACATCCTGATTTCATAAAAAAAAATTAATTACTACAAAATCTATTGACAACTAAACTAAAATAATTGACTACACAATCAATTATCAATGACTTTAGTTTGGTTGTCAATGGATCTTAGTTCAGTTGTCAATGAACTTTTAGTAATTAATTTTTTTGTATGGGACTTCAATGTAATTCTTTGATATTTGTTAACACAAAAAGAAAAGAAAAGCATGGATCATCCCCACACTTTCTAGACATGCTGCTTGTTTAGCGTAAGAACAGTTAAAAAGACTGAGCAGTAACAGAATCATCTTCTTCTGGAGCTATTTACAATAGGTCCACCGTAAGTTATTTTGTGAAGTTGTAAACAATCCACAATATACAAACAATTAGGAAGAAACATCATGGTTAATGTAGTGGGGCATTGAAACCAAAATAGATCACTCAAAAAGAGTTCATCCAATGTTTCAATAATCATCTAAATTTCAGCTTATACTTATACTGAGGAAAAAGAAAGCCACCATACCATACTTCTAAGGATGAATAAAAGAAATTAAAGAGCCATAGATAGTATATCACTTTTGTCACACCCCAAAAATAGGACATGTTTAGCACAGAAAATAGGAATAATACCCATATCCCAAAAGTCTTTGCTCAAGAAAACTCTAATTTATAAATCATGAAGACCTTTTATAATAAGTTAAATCATCTTCAATACAACCCATATGAACGAAAGATTTAATATTTTTGTAAAAATTTCAATAGGGTCTCCCCTTAAAATAAAATCTCCAAAACAAATTTACAAATATTTTACAAAACAATAGTAGTAGCAAAGAACTCTCTTTCAATCAACAAATAATAAAATATAAATAATCAGGATGAGGGCCCTAATTATAGTTTATGTGGAGCACTTGACATAAGAAATTTATTTTTAAAGAAGTTTGATTACAGCTTTACATCTCAACTAAATATTACAGCCCCTCAAGGACTAGCAGAAGGCACAATATCAGCTAACATATCTGAGATCAAAATAATAATTTTCAGTGAATAACGTCCCAACAATAAATAATTTAATAAATTTTAAAATAGAATAGCTGTATAAAATTGTAAAATTAAGTCTTAAATCATTGAACTATCATGGCAAATGTTAATAGGACTTGATTCCAAGAAGCACATAAATAAAATAAATATTTATAAATAAATTACCGAATAACATCAATGGAATCATCAAATAGTTAGATTCATAATTATAGGGACTTATCAGAACAATTAACAAACGTGGATATACAATCCACGAGGATAACAAATCAAATGCAGCTTATGCCATGAAAACAAACGTGGACACTCAATCCACGAGGATAAGTAACCAAATGTTTCGAAGCCACGAAACAAACACGGACACACAGTCTACGAGGGTAATGCTAATCAAACGTGACTTGAAGACACGAAACAAATATGAGTATAATGCTCACGAATAACCATCCCTTTGTTTCACATGCATTGGCCATCACACGGGGCTAGCACCTCTTATAAACACCCTGCTAGCTGAGTGTACCATGGCCCGTCAAGGGCTACGGAACTGCCATTAGCAACTAGTGTTATGTATAAAGTTCCGTTTTAAAATCATTTTTAAACATGTAAGAAAATCATCACTTTCAAGATACAGTTCTCATTCTCAAAATCAAACTCGCATGAATACTTTTAAGCATTAAAGCTTGCCAGAATAAAATTTTATATCTAATACTCATGTTTGTATTTATTGAATAATTAAAAAATTTTTAAAGTCAAATTTGCATGAATCATTCTTTGTATTCCAATATTTGATTAAATAAAAATCTCATAATCAAAGTCCAAACTTAATTTAATTGATCAAATAATATTTCAAATTTGGTAAAGCTAATTTCTCAAAATAAAGTAATGTTAATCAATAAATATCCAATAATTGCATTAATTCTATTAAAATGATTTCTAGAAAAAAAACATAATATTTTAGTAAATGAAATTTTGATTGAAAAAAAATCAGTTGGGACGCTATCCACTTACCTTTAGTATGCCCAAGAACCAAAATTTATTTATTTTGACTTCATCCATGTCTCCCTTCCTCTAAGCACTCTATTCAAGGTGATGAACAATTTTGCAATAGCCCATAATAATAATAATAATAATAATAATAATAAGTATATATTTAAAAGTTGGTGTTTAATAGTAGTTATATTAATTTGGGAACATGTTTAATAAAGAGAAATGTTGGTAGAGTGGAAGCATGCATGCTAGAATATTTGAAGGTCCCAAGTTTGAATCCCCGGTGTAAGAAATGAAATTTTTATTTTGCTTAGCTCCTCTAAAATTACCAGAATACCCTTGCTCCATCATATATATTTTCTTTCTTCTCTCTCTTATCTGAGTCAGTTTACAGAGTGTGAGAGGGTGGTAGAAAAGTCTGGAACTCTGGTGTAACTTATCTCTTCGTCCTTCTGTGTCTCTATCTGTCTTCTTATTTTCAGTGGTAGTTGATAAGAGCGGAGGTTGTCACAGCTCTTGAATTTCCAAGAGGTTCACCTTCGTATCTCCCCTGTTCGGCGTTAAAAGAATCTCCTCTTATTTTCTTTGTTTGTTTGCCGCGGTTCAGGTTAGCTAAGTCGCATTGTCACTGACTAATCTTCTCCTTCGTATTCTCATGGTCGCCGGCCAGAGTAGAGCTTGAGCTGCACTGGGTTGATCTGTCCGTGCTTCTTGTCTCTATTTTTTTTTTTCTTCATTTTCTGCTCTGGTTCTATCTGTATCGTTACCTTCAAGCGGTAGCTGGATGAGGAACCGAGTTGCTGGAGCTGTGACAGTGCTGTAATGAGTCTGGACTGTTGTTGTTGATTCATTTGCTGTGTTTCCTTGCGAGTAGAGTCCAGTTTTTTCTGCTCCCCTGTTCTGCTGCAAGCTTCGTTTTTCTCATTCCATAACGTGCGGCACCATCAGTTTTCTCCTCTGTTCAGCATTTAAGGACCTTCTTCTCCCTCCTTTGCTGTCCGTTGCTGTCTGGATCAGTCAAGTTGAGGTGAGGAGTTTCAATCCTTGTATCATTAATTTTGTTGGGTTGTGAACGTAGGCTTCTGTTGCTGTGTGTGAGAATATAAGTGCTGTGTGTGTACGTGAAAACGCAGAAGATAGTGTGTGTGTTGCTGTTACTGCTCGGTTATGTGTAGTCATGACAACTTTAGATTTTTTTCTCTGTCGCCTATATTGTTACGTAGAGAGGAGAAGACAAAAATTTAAGCAAGAAATCCATCTGAACTAAGTAACAATACATGATAAATGTGGGTTGGGGGTTGAAATTTTAGAAATTCATCCTCCCTTGTGATTACATGTGCATACATAGAAAGGAGTGTTTTAAATTAATGGATATTACAGTTGTATAACTAAGGAAAGTGATTGAATTAGTAATAATACTTGGACTAATTTTAAATCATAAATTTAGCTTTAAATTTTAGATAAGGATGGTTAATTTGGAATTGTACTAAAGATTGGGAATCTATGAAATTATTTTATCTTGATAGGGGGTGAGGAAGAACGGGACCCTAATTAGAATTAAAAGAAAGGATATCCTTGAGAATTTGAAGTTCTGACGAGTAAGTGAATAGCATTCCATTTAATTTATTTTTATTTTTAATAGTCTTTTTCTTGAAATATTTTATTCTTATGAATTATATTAATTTTGAAAATTATGAAACATCAATGAAGGACAAATGAGTTATGACATGTGCATTTATTGATTTTTGAAAATATATTTTCAAGATGGATGAAATCATTTATGTATGGTTGTTAAACTTCAAAATTTATTGAATACTTAATTAATGCAAGTTTATGATGTTGACAAATATTAAGATTTGAAATAGTTCATGCGAGTTTGATAGCAAGAATGATAATTTATTTCAATGATAATTGTTTTTCTTGCATGTTTGAAGCGTGATTTTAAGAGAACTCGAAACAGAACACTGCTGCTAACGACAGTTCCATTAACCCATAGCGTGCTGTGGTTAATCACTAGTTAATTTGTTTCATGAGCTTTGCTCTCACGTTTGATATTCGTGGGCGTTGTACCCGCGTTTGATTCTATGGCCTGAGTCGCATTTGGTTACCCTCGTGGGCTGTGTGTCCACGTTTGTTTCGTAGCTTTGGCTATATTTAGTTACTTACCCTCGTGGCCTGTGTGTCCACATTTGTTTCGTAGCTTTGGCTACATTTAGTTACTTACCCTCGTGGACTGGTGTGTCCATGTTTGTTTTTGTGGCATAAGCCGCGTTTGGTTATTTACCCTCTTGGACTATGTGTCTATATTTGTAACTTGTTCTGTTGAGTTCTCAAGATCTTAAATGTTGATTAATATGTATTTTTGAAATTTACATGATTTTGGCTAGCAATTTGTACCACTTTGAGTTATACGTAAGCAGATTATTTTCTTAAGTATGATAACATAAATTGTCTTCAATTTACTCTTATTTTATAAACATGGTTATGACTTACATGCTTATAAATTTTGGTGGAATTACTTTTAATTATCTGACACCATTATTAAAGATTGTCAATTTAAATTTTAAGAATTTCACCATGAGAATGCAATTCACTGGAAAAATTATTTGGCCTCAGATTTGTTAGCTGACGCCGATCTCACCATTGACCTCAAAAAGGGCAACTAGCTATAGTGGGTGGACATTTTGATTGGTATTGTTGCTTTTAATGTAAATATAGAATTTTTATGTCTTTTTGATTTGAAAGAAAGAATAGATGCTCCACATAAGTTGTTGATAAATCTTATTTTTGATCTGTATATTGGTTGCTATTGGAAGGAGCTACGCTCCTGATTTATACTGTTATCTGTAAAAAAAAATTTTATTGTACAATTTTCGAGAGATCCTAGTTACAGGGGAGGTTCTGCCGAAATTTCTAAAAAAACGTTGATACTTTCTTATGATAATGAGTTTAAAGGAGTTATTTTAATTCTCACGTGATTTGATTAAATTTTATTCTTTTCTTTTGAAAAATGGAATAAATATTCATTTTGAGGCTTACGGAAATGTGGAAGTGGTTCACACCCGTGCCGGTCACCCTCTATTTTTGGGGTGTGACAAATTTAATGGCCTTACTCTAGCCAAATAAATTATCTTCCAATATTGGTAATACTATAACCAATCGAACTCTAAATCATTATAACTTAATCAACCCAATCTCAGTTTCTTTAATCCTTTTAATACTTTACATGTCTACCTTTCTAAGTCTACCTTTCTATTTGACACTTTGATTAGATTTTAATCTGCCTTTCAATTCTTATACTAAATTTTAATCAAGTGTGTGTGTATATAATTTTTATTAATTATAGTACAACCATCACATATAATTTACCACAATAATCAATATTTCTCCCTTATAATAACAAGTTGCTTAAAGCATGATTGCCATTCAAAATAAGCTTCCTAATCCTCAATTCAAACGTACTTCAACACTATTCCTATCCTTGCTCATGCACAGCCACAGAGCAAATGGAAAAGAATAAATTTTATCCACTCCAATATCCATGTACAGACTAGCCGAGGAAAAGAAGACAAGTGGTATTCACCCATCTATGGAGCACATGAGAATTTAAAAGGGCAGACTCAAAATATTGTCCAGCCTCATGAGCACGGCAGTGACACTAAAAACAGGGGAGAATGACCGACAATCAATGAAGTTTAAGATTGAAGTTTGAACAACCAATAACAATAAAGAATAAGAGAAGCTGAACTTACCACACACACATACTTGACACCCATGCTGAGAAGAAAAAAAGAAATTGAAGGCTGAGAACACACGCACAACACGAGCTCGCACGACCAGCAAACAGGAAAGTAAAGGAGAATAGAAATCATGCAGCTCAGCACTTCAAGTTGACGGCGTAGACGGAGAATCTATGGTGAAGACCCAGGACGCACACTGACAATAAGAATCAGTAAAGCAAGTCAGAAATGAAGAGGAAATGGTGAAGCAAAAACCAGGTGCTCTCTCTCTCCTCGTGCTCTCACTCCTCCACCATAACAGAGACAGCATGAACAGAGGAAGATGTGGAAGAATCCGACGGCCTTCAGCAGTAAGAGATCTCCCGCTTCACACAAACACTAGCAACGTACAGATGAAAGAGGACGAAGAAGAATCCAGCGGCACACAGACGTTCATAGCAAGACGCGAACAAGAACGGAGAAGACAGCAGTGACCGAGGAAGATGAAAACAAAGAGAGCACGGCTGAGGGCCTGGCATCGCACGGGAGTGACAAGCTCCCACTTCGCCGGCGGCAAGGGTAGGATAGTAAAGACAAGCATAGTCGAAGAGCACACGATGGACAAGTCTAGAGTTTTGATCTCTAGCCCTCTCTGTAGCTCAAAACAAGATTGAAGAAAGAGAAGGAGGAGAGACGGTAACTCGAAGCCCATGCAACGATGGTCGGAACTCTCTCACTCACTCACATACCTCAAGCAGTTGGAGATGGCAGGGGAGAAGGAGAAGACGGAAGAAATGGTAGAGTTTTCCAGACTTCTCTAGTCCTAGAACACGATCGAAAAAAAGAGAGGAAAATAAAAAAAATCATGAGCTCTCCCTTTCTCTTCTGCCTGCTGCACCGACTAAGAAGGTACAAAGAAATTCAAATAATAAACTCATGGAGAAATTTACAAAACTAGACCCAAAGTTTATCGAGAAAATTTTAAAAGAAGACCCTTTCAATTTTTGTTATTATAATATTTCTATAATAAAAAGCAATATCTCTTTAATACTCTTCCATATGAATAAAAATAAAAATAAACTAACATTTATCTAAAATAAAATTCAAACTTTAGACCTCTATATAAATATCGAATATGAATTCCAATACATCACTGCTCTTTATTTATCATAAAATTAAAATTAATTAATTATCAATTGGAAGGAAATTTATTTAATTTAAAATTAAGGGTTATTATAACTTTGCTTTCTTTGAGAGCAATGAAAGAAGAGAGTATGAGAATCATGAGCTGGTACATGCTTAATAGCTTTAGAAAATACTAAGTTTACTTCTCTCAACTCTTCCCCCCCCCTTTGTTTCTTTCACTAAGTTTCAAAGCAACTATTCCCTTAGGAATTTCATATAGAATTCCAATGAACACTTGAAAATCTAACAGAACTTTTTGATGATAATACAAAATGTGGCTCTGTTCTAATACTGCGGAAGAGTGTTAAATGTAATTAAAAGATCATCATTTTTATTCATATTTGATAATGAAGTAGTAAGCCATAATACTTAGGTCCCGCAGGTCCCCAATGAACTACATGCCTGTAGCCTGCAGGAACCAATCAGATGATACATGGAAATAGAAGACTCAATCGTAAGAGTTATATGCTTCAAAATCACCTCAATGTTTAATAAGCAATGTACCTCTATTTATTCGCTCCCACTCCCAGTAGCCATCAAGAACTCGCCCTTACATACAACTTCACCACCAACATAAGCCTTCCTTCCATCTTGGCTATCCCAAGTCGCTTTTGCAGCTTAATAAGTGTCATTCCCATAACCAAGGTATCTCCTGCAATCACCGGCTTCCTAAACAGGAATATGCCTATTCAAGCACAAAAGAAATTTTCACGAGAACCTCCCAAAATTGATGGTATCTTAGTTGTGTCGGCACTTTACTGAATTAAGATTGACTTAACATAACATAGGCCTACCCTAGATCCTTTTTAAGGAGCAATTTAGGGGTTATCTTAAGTTAGTAATAGATATTAAAATAATAATAAAAAAAGATATAAAACTAAGTGCTAGATATCTATACTAAAATGTAAATGAGAAAAATATAATTTATGAAATTAAAACACGAAAAATGTTCTTTTTAGATATATTTCTCTTTTCATTTTTAAAAAATACTTTTTTCGTATACTAAACATACACTAAGCTTTTGTTTGGAAAGTAAAAAAGTGTTTTCTAAAAAAGAAATGAATTGTCTTTCTAGATATATTTCACTTTTCCCAAATTAGAAAACATTTTTCCATATACTAAACATACACTAAACTTAATTCACTGATCTCTTCCTCCACTACACTCTCAAGATGTGTGTATATGTGTGTGTGTATTTGTATATCCACGATTAATTCCAACATATACAACAGAATTAAGATTTTTGTAACTAACTCACCAGCCATAAAGAGAACAATCTCAACTTAATTGAGATATTATTATTTTTAATTGACTACTAAACTCAACAATACATAGGAAGCATATTTATACTAACCATTATAAGGCAACTTAATTTAGTCTAAGATTTAAAACAAGAAATTAAATACAAGAGAGGTTAGGTGTTATACACACTTCTCACAACACATCACTATATGCTTGAATAGACACTATGTTATTCAAAATCCTCTTCACTAACCTCTCTTAGCCCAATTCTTTCATCTCCAAACCAATCCTTCACTTGGCCCATCCAATTCATCCCTCTATATATATATATATCTTAGAATAAACTTAAGAGTCACAAAGTGGGTGTGAGACATATGGTAGCAGTCTTGGCCCCTTAAACATCATTCTAGAGTTTGAATCCTAAAGGTATACATTGAAAGAATATCTTAAGAGAGGACAAACTCTAATGTGGCACTCAAATTTCTCAAAGGATTAGTCTCGTGACTGCCGATTGTGGGAATATTACATTGGGAAACCCAAAAAAAAAAAACTTCTGAGTATCTATCTTCCCCATCTTCTATATTCTTCTTGATTCATAACGCTAGCTACTATTGTTATTATGTGTGATAGCTGAGTTGATATTATAATTGGTGTAAGGAAGAGGTAATTTGCATGCTGAGGGCTAGAGACAAATTGAAGTTGCTATTGTTATTATGTGTGACAGCTGAGTTGATATTATAATTGGTGTAAGGAAGAGGTAATCTGCATGCTGAGGGCTAGAGACAAATTGAGCAAATTACTGTTCTAGGCCTCAGGATGCAGATTACCCGATCCTGACTCTTCCAAGAAAGGTTTGGATTATTTAGGAGTAACTAAGTATTGAGTAGACAGGATTAGAGGGGAGAAGAGCTAGTTATAATATAGTTAATTTAGAGAGTAAATCTGTCCTTTTTTTTTTTTGCTTCTTTTTCTTTTTTTGGATACCAAGATGCTTCCATAGCTGGCAGTAACTAATTCCTTGAGAAATTTGAGCACAGTTTAAGGAGTTGTCATCTCCTAAGCAATGCTCACTATACACACATTCATGAATCTAACTCTGTAATGATACTTAAAGGGCTCAAACTATTACCATATGTGCCACACACCACCTGCTTTCCCCCCTTCTTTTGAAATGTGCATATATTTTAATTCAATTGAAACATGAAAATAGAAGACTCTATATAACAAAGCAATAACTTTACCTTTGTTGCGTCTTCTTTGTGTTTTACCTTTGAAATAATATTATAATAAAAATGAAAATAATATAATGTAAAGGCAAAGGTGTAAGGATACATTACAAATAATACTTCCAGAAATATTATTCACTTTATATATATTATTGAAATTGAAATTTTTATATTGAGCATAATTAATTAAGGAATGATATCTGGTTTAATTTAAATTACTGTGATTTAAATTGTATTTAATTAAAATTAGAGTCATATTTTATATTTTAATTATATAAATATTATTTTTATAATTATTTATTAAATGAAATAAACTTTTCCTCAAGTTTATAATCTAAGAATACGGTTCGAGTTTAATATTATAACTATATTTATTAAAAGTTGTACATCGTGTTGTCACCTGCCGCTTCTGTGGCCTCATGTCTCCAATTCTTCCTCCTTCCTCCGTAAGCTTCTCACTGAGATTATATACTGCATTACTACTATTTTAAAAAATTTAAAAGTCATATTTACATTGCACAATAAATTTACATGTATAAATGTTTTTTTATTGGTCATGCAACGTTAATGCTCCATGCGACAATTTATAAGTAAATTACAATATGGATAATTATTCATCATATGTAGATTTTACATATAACAAGAATAATAAACCTTAATAAGTACAAGATGATGAGAAAAATATATATATATATATAAATATAAAACCTACACATAATTACAATCATTGTAATAGATGCAATTGAGTCAACATGTCTAAAAACCTATGTTTGTAAAATAGGTGTGAGACTAGCCGACAAAATTTCAAAGCAATTGATGAACTCATTTAGGGGGCAAAAGAAAAAAACAAAAAAGTTAATGTAACTTTTACAATAAGAAAAAATTAAGGAATAATTTGTAGTTTCTTCATTTAAAAATAGGGGCCTTGTGCTAAAGAGATTCACAATGTTTTAATTCTTCTCATTGCCAATACAATACCTTTTTTGCATTTTTTTATTTTGTCATTTTATCCATGCATATAATTACACAGGTAATGAAAATGTGTCCCAATTAAAATAATAAAATTTAAACATCATATATGAAAAATAAAAATATTTTAGCTAACATTTAACTATATCCTTATCATACATATCAAATTTATAGTCAATTGCACCAACAATATAATAGAACTATTTCTTATCAATTACAAAAAAATAAAAATCATCAAGTATATATGCCTCAATAATTGTCTAACCAAACCATGTAACATCATGTAATTTAAAACCTAGAAATTCAAGTGCTTAAGAAGGTAAATTAGTCAAAATAAGTAATTTATGAATTAATGATGTTTTTGGGACATTAATAAGGTTTTTGAACTTTTGGACAATGTTGGAAATGAGCTAGGATGGTGTTCAAGCCAATTGGGCTCAAGAGTATGGCCATAATGGCATATGGCCTTTGCTGTGTCATGTGCTGTGGCACATGCACCTTGTGCAGCAGCGCATGGCCTATTTTTTTAAAAAATCAGACACGAGTTTTGTTTGATTTTAGAAGAGGAAAAGAAAAGAAATGAGAGAGAGGTGACAAAGAGAAAACTCGTGGGTGCTAGGGCTTCATCTTAGAAGAACTTTGGATGCATTTTGTATCGGGAATACTTATTGATAGGTTTCCTCTCCCTTTCCCCTTCTCATTTATGCAAAATTTCTATGGTTTTGGGTAATGTGGGGTTTGATTTCATTTTTCTTGGGTTGTAACCAAACCCATTAGCTTAGTTAAGATTTTGGAGAGTTAAATCAAGTTTATAGACCTTGGTTTAAGGTTTTTATAGTGATTTGAGATTTTTGGTTAGGGTTTGGATGAACCTAAGTGAAATTTGAGCTATTTGAGCAATGAGGATAAAGATTGATATTTGTTCAAGTGTTTAGGTGCTAAATAAATTAATGAACCCTAAGTGAAACTTTATTTAGCACCTAAATAAAATTATTTAGGTGTTAAATAAAGTTAAGGTAGGATTTTTAGTTATAGAGGGTACCCAAAATCTAGTGATAAAGGGTTTAATTGAGTGATAATTGACAATTATTGTTTAATTGTGTAGATTAAGTATTGATCAAGTGTTGTTATGCAAGTGGACCTTGTGGAGCAAATAATTGACTACGGTAACCCTTTTTGTGATAAAAAGGTTGAGGTAACCAAATAGTTCACTCTATATGATTAAGTATTTAACTGTTTGTGAGTAAATATATAATTTTGCAAACATGTGTTTTGAAAGTGTTGCATATTGTGAAGAGGAGGATATTGTACATGGAAAATAACTTTTAAAACAATGAATTTATGAAAGTATATCTATATGATTAATTTATGGTTTGGTACAAGTATGTGATTTGTATGAGAAAAGTAAGCAAGGTCATGATACGAGGTGAGAGTTCACCCGTACGGAGGAGTAGTAAAAGTCCATATGGCATTTATCTCTTTAGTATCTAGTAAGGTGTGGTATTGGAGATTAACTCCTTAGTGCCCATGTGGGGTGCGGTGTTGGATATTTATGCTTCTTAGCATTAGTGTGATTTGTCGTCGAAATAACAACACTCTAATTATGTCTGATAGGGTAAATCATAGTTCAAAAGTGGGATAGGACACTTTTGATCAAGTGATTCTACTACTGAAGGTGTACTCAGGCCAATGTGTATGTGTGTTTAGTCTAAAGGAGCCTTTGGTTTTAATCGAGGTGATATGAAGGCTCGGATGGTAGAATGATCATCTTAGAGTGTGAAAATGACTTATAGATATAGAAATGCTTATGTTTGAATATGTTGAAAGGTGTTTTCATATATATAAACTTTACTTGTTTATAGGTGTGCATGTTAATTGATAGCTGTGAGTTATTCTATTATTAAGATGTTTATCTCACCTTGTGGTTATATTTTACTAGTAAAAGCTTCAATAGGGGCAAAGAGAAGGAAGGGGCTATCGAGTTCTGAAGAGCTTCAATTTGTATAGCTCTTCTCCCTTTTTGTAATGTAATGAATTTGTATTGATTATCCCTGTTGGATAGGGAAGCGCAGCGGAAGATCAAAATTTTAAAGTTTTATCCTAATATGGATCGAAAGAACTCATTTAAGTCAAGGTGGATAGAAGAGTTACCTTTTAATTCTTCAAATGGGTGCACGTTCTCTTTAAGAGTTTAGATCTCAGGAGTTAATAACATAGAGTTGCTCCCTCTATGGGTATCCACATGAATAGCTCTCTAACTTGAACAGTGTGCTAGCGCTCCCAACGTCCGATCTTCTTTGAATGTTAGTTTTCCTTTTTTAGGGTGTTTCGTGGTTCTCAAAATGTTTTTGCTATCAGAACTTTTCTAACTCTCTGCTCCTTCATAAGGACATCCTTATCTATATTTAGTATATGATCAGGGTTTTCGTTTTTCACTTAAAAGCTCATGAAAATTTAATTAAATATATCTCATAAATTTAATCCATGATATCATATCTAATTCAAATTTATCTTATAAATTTGAATTTATTTTATATTTAATCTATCATATAAAATTAAATTTAAAACTAACATAATATAATATAATATATATCACATATACTTATTATATCATATATATTTAATTTTATACATCATATACATATACATATATATATATAGATATAGATATATCAGATACACACACATGCATAAATATATATATAATTATATCTCAAATTTTATATTTCATATAAATATATATATATATATATTTATCAAATAAATATTCAAATATATATATATATATATATTCATTCACCCTATATTACATTCATTGAATCTAGACATATTTCAGATTCAATGAACTTAGACATTATAGCTTAAGTTGAGCTGTTCTTATATGCGACCCTATAAACTCATATGAAATTGGCAGTAGGCTAATTACACTATTAGCCCAAAATTCATAAGTGATCTCTAGCAAGACATTGCAACTATTCAATTCACATGAGATTGATGATCCGGTATAACCTATCATGCAACTGTATCACATTTCTTTTGTCACATGATATTTTGGTCAATTGTGAGACATGAAATTATCATTCTCCTTTACTTGATCGTTACTTTATCAATCTCTGAGTAGACTGACTGTAGAAATGTAAATACCCTTTTCATTGTAGTATGGCCATATATTTTTTCAGTCTTACTCATCAAGGGGCCCAGTAATATCTCTTACTTAATGTGAGGGACAAATTCCATCTTGACCACTCATATTCCTTTACATGAATATCACTAAACTCAATCATAGCCTTTATGATCACCGAGTTAAAGGTGACTTTTGATTAGGTCAAAGTTTAGTTGTCATCATATAGGAATCCACAATGATCTCAGGTCAAAGGGCTTAGTGATATAATTACGCATGAGATAAGCTTATGACTTGTACTATGCAGCTTTCTCATAGTGGGTCGGTCCAGCACCTTATACTCTTTTAATTGCCTATGACTTTGATTTGTATTTCTATAATTAATGAAAGTTATACTAGTTTTATTTCATCTATGATCCCTCATAGATGACCGACCAAGGACATTTAGGACAACCACTATAGTTTGTCCAAGATACAATTATCATATTGAACATGCAATTGATATGATAATAAAAGAGAAATTCATTAAATAATAATGCGCATAGTATAATGATTGGTACTAAAGCACAATTTCCAACAATACCAACTGAGGGTCATGTATTGTTTTGAGGTCGCTTGCATGAGATTTGTTGTGTAAAATGGGTTTCTTGGCCTAGAGTGTTGTAACTATGATGAAATGGTTATAAGAGGTCGAGGTACAAATACAAGTGATGATATTGTGTTGTTTGTATTTGAATGGCCAAGAGAATTATTATATGAAGATATTGCCATCCCTCTAATTTATGTGAAATTGGGATTTTCAATGGCCAATATATGTGTGGAATGTAATTGTTATTGTATGATTTGTTAATTAGGTTGATTGTGATCCATTTGAGTTGATTCAAGTGGTTCCAAGGTTATTGGTATTAGGTTGGTGGGTTTGGACACTCTAGTGGTTGATTTGTATGGAAAATGGACAAAATTTTGTCCGAATGTCCAACTTTTAAATAAATGAGTGCTTGGGTGTAAATCTAATGTCAATAGCTAGAGAGATCCAAGAGCTATGTGTGGATACTTGAATTGCTCAAATTAGATGTTGGATGGCAAATTGGCATACTCCGAAAGTTGACCGGAGGAGCTGTCATGATAGTTGGAGTTCATTGCGGCATAAGGCAGGTGTGTCACGGCATACTACACAAAGAGGGACATAGTCCCTCTGTGCCATCAACTGCAATGGGTGATACATATGTCGCGGCGGGCAAGGCATTTTCTCGAATTTTCTAGAATGCCCATTTGATGCCTTTAAGAGTTGTAATTAATTTCTATATTTATGCTACCTTGTTTAACTTGTTTTTAGCGATGGTTTGAGCTCAAATATTCTTTCAAAAAGGGTTTTTTTAGGATCCCAATATTTAAACTATATATTTTTCTAAAACCCTTATGTTGTGATAACTTTATATAAAGAATTTGATTAATCATGGCTATTATAATGGAGTTGCATTGGAGTGCTATTCTGGTAATGTCAAGGTGGACATTACAAACCAACAAAAGCTTCCATTATTAGATAAAATCACTAAAAAATCGTCACACACACACACATACACACACAACCCTAAAGAAAAACATGGCATAATACAAATAAAAACATAATTTTAGGTTATTGATATTCTTATAAAAAATGAAAAACAGGTTCTATCGGTTTTACCAATTTTCACCAGTTCTCAATCAGTTTACTTTTTCAATAGTTATGGGCTTGATTGGACAAACCATAGGTCAATTTCTAGTTGAACTAGTTAAACTGACTAGTTTGGTTCAGTTCTGGCAACTCTAGACATAATGTATGGAAATGCTTTGTTCAACATTATGATTAAACAAATTCTAGATATATAAAGATGTCAACAAATTTCTTTTTGTTACAAGAAAATCAAGAGATTTATATTCAAAATACAAAACAAAATTAGTGAGAGTGTAAGGACTCACTGCAAGATGAATGCTTGAGCACAGGCATTGTGGGATCAATACACGTGAGGGAAAAACAATATGCAAAGAGTGAGTTTTTCTTGATACAAGGCATGTAAATCCAAAAACTCTAACAAAACCTCATCTAAAATTCTATATTATAGAGTTATGATATGTAGTAGCAAAGTGAAAAAAGTAGAGGAGGATGAGAGAGAAAATAGGCAAGTCGCAGAACAGAACAAAAATTTGCATTGAACTCTAACTATCCCATGTCTTTTTTTAGGTTGAGCACACCTAGTGTATTGTGGATCTATATCACTACAATAAAAGAGACTTTCTATGACATTTCTAATCGGATTTTTACGTCGCTATTGGGGACTTAGATTTAGGTGTCGTAGAAAGTTGGTTTGTTTACTTCACTTTTAAAAACAACATAGATAAGGCTTTCTACTTCACTTTTTCTTAAAAAGTAATGTACATCACTTTTTATACAAAAACAGTCATGAAAAAAGTCTTACATTTTTTTTAAATAAGGACATTTTTTTAATTGAAGGTGATTTTACTGAAGGTGAATTCAAAAATTATTTGTCAACAAAGAGATATTTTAGTAATAAAAAAAAATTAGTGTACAACCTCTAACATTAGATAAGGTTTTAGTTTGATCTCTTAATTTTATAAAATATCTTTTTAGTCTTTTAACCTTAATATCGTTAGTTTCAAATGATTATTTTTTATGACAATTCTAATTATTTTGAAAAAAATTTAAACCTAATATGTCAACATTTAAGAATGTCTTATCAATATTTGAAAGTTCAATGTAAAAATTTATTAGGATGAAACTAATAATGCTAAGATTAAAGGACTAAAAAGATAATTTATAAAGTTAAAGAATTAAAATAAAATCTTGTATAAAGTTAAAACACTAAATGTATACTTTAGCCAAAAAAAAAATAAAATGCATTCTATGAATACAACCTATAATCAAAACACAATACAGAATATAGGTATTTGTAAATGTTATCTCAGGGAAGTATGCTTCTAATAGTTGTCTTTTATTAAAAATTTAAAAATTCAAGTTATTTGCAAGTGACTTAAAAGTTGAAATAAGGGTATCTGTAATAATATTATTTAACCCTACTAGTAATGATTCCAAGGAGAAGGATAATCAAAGTTAGAAGGAGATTTACCAAGAGACGTAGAACATCATCCTTAATCATCACCCATCCTTAGATTCTTGCAGAAGCTTGACCAAAAGACATTTCATTAACTGGACCATAATTTCATATCGAACTTTACTATTTTTTCATTTCCCCTTCCCGGCCCTTTAAAGGTCTAAGCATCGCATGACTGATAATTTAGTAAAACAAATAGTTGCATATATCCACCATAAACCTATCTTAAAGAAATAAAGTCAAACATGAACGAATAAGTCTAATTCATTCATCATTACCAAACAAGTAAACATTGAAATCCTCTCACCATTAAATAACAAGAACATGGACTAACCTGCTTCCTTGTGGCTCCAGATATGCTCTCACATTCACACAACTCTTCCACCTTCCGAACTATTGCTCCAACATTCTCTATTTTAGCACAAGTAAAAGCCCTTATTCTGTCACCAAATATTTTTATAATTTTTCAAAATAAATGTTAAATTTCACATTGAAATTTAATATTTATTGGAAAAAAAATTGTTCACACGAGATTAAGACAATTTCAAATGCACACTTCCTCTGCAAGGCATTCACATAACATATATATTAGAAATAAACCAAAACAGTAGAATGAGCAATAAATGTAGAGACACAAAACAATTATGAACCCTCTTAGATATCAAATGTTTCAATGAGCAAAACCTTAACGGGTTTCATGTTAAAGGTTGAAGGGTTCAGATCTAACAGTTGTTTTGCTATTATATCATATCGCTAAACCAGACGCCATACCCTAAAATTTTAAAAGAGAGAAGGAAAAACAACTTGCAAACTCTATGGTATCATGCTTCATCTTCCTCCTAGATTTAAGAAATTTCTCAATAAAAATAAAACCCAAATCTAGAAACCCATAAATAATGTTACAATGAAAAACCCATTGGAATAAAGAAACTTTGAAACTTTAGTATCATGTGCTTAATATCATGAACATTGTTAAAAAAAAAATCGCTTGATACCAACAAGAAATCCTCCAACCCACTCGATAAGACCTGGAAAATCAAGTTCTTCACCAAACTCATTCTATCTATATAAATTTATTGAGGTCCGGAAAGAAACTAGAAAGAAATTTCACAGGCAAAACCGAAAATAAATTAAAGGAAGGAAAGGAGATAATACCTAGAGCAAGAAGGATGAAGAACAAACATGAAGGTGGAAGCTTCACTTTATTGTTAGTGCTCGAAGGACTGTGACACCGAGAAAGGGAGAGGAGGGAATCATGAAGCAGAGGGATGCAATGTCGAGAGGAAGAGAGGTTCTACACCAAAGAAGCAGTGAATAAGTTTCTTGCAAGTGCAGCCGCAATCTGATTCTTCAAAATGAGTCCCTTCTCGTGTGCCCTAAATTTCAAGGATCCAAGTTTGATATTTTGTCGGTGACATAGATAACAAAAGTGACGTCATCTTTTAAATAAGGGACGTGAAATCTAAAAAATCAGATTAATTTTTTGAAAAATTTTCATGTCAAATCGATCTGGCTTTCTCTATTCACGTTGTTTTTAGTAAAGCAATGTAAATTGGTCAATTTATTTAATAGTTATTTTCAAAAATGTCATTGGTCAAATTTTTTACATCACCTTTTTTTAAAGTGACATAAATTAATGCAATAAAAACTATTTATACGTCCAAATTAATCTGTAAAGGACAGAAAAGCTCTACCATCATTTTCAAGACTTGAACTTAAGACCTCTTATCGCAGCACTGTGGTTAAGTTGGTGCAATTCGTTGCCTATATCTTTAAAAGCATGCTCTATGACAAGAATTAGGACATAAAGTAGCACTAAAAAGAAGAAAGAAAAAGTTGCATTACGCTTTTCATCCCTATTGTTATTCCAATTTTTTTTTTTTTTTTGTCTTTGCCTTCTTCTAATCTCTCATTTATATACGCACAATTAGGGATCTCTCCATTAATGACTAAATCAAATTCTAATCTTCATTGAATCACAATCAATCATTATTTTCCTTTTCATGTAATATCATTATCATTTATGGTATGTACGTCTCTATTATGTTTCACCTAAATCAAAATCTTTTGTCATTAGTTTTTTTTATACGGTATAGAATCTTGAAAAAATTGAAAATGATATAAAAGAGAAGGTGTCAAGCTCTTTGAAATTATTATTATTATTATTATTATTTATTTTCAAAATTAAATTGCAAGGAACCTGTTAAATGACTTAAAAGTTTATCTAGACAATTTTAAAAATAATCAAATTCAAATGGCTAAAAATTTTCTGGACAATTTAAAACTACAGTAAAGACATAAAAAGCATTTTATAAATGATTAAATTTGAACCATTCAAATGTTAATCTAAACATGAACGAACTGAAGGGTGCAATATTTCATTCTTTTTATCTCCTATTAAAATATGTATATAATGAATACCACATATTTAAATAGATTCGGAAATATACATACTATTAATTGAGTTGAAAGATGGTAAATTATTACATAAGACATTGTCGCTAAAGATGAACAAAATTTAATGTGGATTACTAACTTACATTACAAACTACATTAAGTATCATTTTTATTGAGTATCCAGAATTTCAGGTATTACATGTCAAATTCGAGTGTCGTTAGGCCTTAATTGGAGATAACCCTTCCAATAACATCTTTTCCATTGAATGATTGTTATAGAATCATAATCGAGGCTAGAGAATGTTATGGCAATTGATATGATGATGTGAACGACAGACCAAATAGCATAAGAAAGAAAAATTGCATACAATGAAATAAATGTTGCATGATATATGGAAAATTTTTTTTATATAGTTTAGCGCACATCATAAAATTAAGTTGCTAAACATGAAAAATATGTTTTGACAATCGATGCAGTATAGTTTTGAGAAAATAAACTAGCATTTTGTTTCACGTGTTGCATGGGTGAAAAGAAATTATATGAATAGAAAAAATTTACTTCAAATTTTTCCCTTCTTTGTAATTAATAATTATAATAAATTGTATTCTACAAATTCAAATGACAATAAATAAACAAGGGGTAAAATGAAAAAAAAAAACAGCATTATTACTCTAACATCATCTTATATTCAGGACCAAAAAAACTTTCAAACTTCTACTTATATTAAGGACTAGAGGGAGTAGTTTCCAAGTTTAACATGTGAAGCATGCAAGCTATCTTTCAATTGAATACAAAATCCTTGCAAATTTCATCGTACAGTTGTGATGAAGAGCAATACAATATGCATGGTACTCCTCCAAAATTAACACTGCCAATAACATCAGTAATGCGCTATAACTCATAAATGAAAATAAAAAACCATTGAGGTAGGTGGCAGTTAACAAAGGAAAGCAAGTCAACCGACCATTGATTAAAATGCAAAATATCCCACGTTTTCACCCTATGTAGCTTCTCTGATAAACGTGCATACGAAGATCATGATTCATCCCTTTCGTGTGCATAGATTATGGAAAATCTCTCTATAAACAATACTAGTGTTGTTGTCTTAGATTTGTCATCTTCATGATGCAAAAGAATCTTTAATCTTTCTATATTCTTAACTCTTGAGAGTGCAGTGTATAATTGGCCATGTGTAAAGGCTAGTTTGAATAGAAATAAACCCAACATGACTAAGTGATAATCATTGATTTTTATTGATTGTCATAGCATATAAAAGAGTGACATGGAACTATCTCCTTTGCATGCAAAGGGCCATCAACTCTTTGATGCATTCATATCCATTTGATGGATCAACACTTTTTGATTAGGCATAGACCCATTAATTGTGATGGCTTTGATAACATTTTTTCTAAGACGAGTAATGTGCAAGTGAGTTTTGTTGCACAAACTTGAGGCTTTGTCAATATTATGTAATAGCTTGACGGGTGCTCTGATCTTCAACCTAAGTTTGTGAGGAGGCATAGCAAAACTATTAATTGTGCTTAAGAATTTAGTTGTGTGAAAATGATTAAAGCAATCGCTGTCCTACATGGACTTGCAAACTGAGTTGCAACTAAAGTAATCCGTAGAGTGATCAAGCAATAAAGAACATATGAAATCATTTATCTTGCAATAGTTTCTATTGTGGGTTCAAGAATTTATCTATCATTATAAATTTAGAGCTATTAAAATGTTCCATATGATCTGGATAAGTGAATATCACAATTGCTTCCATTTGCTTAGTGTAGTTAGATGTTAATAAATCTAGAGGAATTTAAATCTCAAATATTCCATCGTGTGGTTGCCATCATTTATTGTCAACAATGTCTAAAAGCCATTGTGAAAATTTTTGCAACTTTCCACAATCGCTATTTTGATGACAAAGACAATCTCATATTTTTGACACTGTGCAATTATCAAAGAGAGGTAAAAATTAATGCATGCTTTGACAATAGTATCTTGGGTTCCTTTTGAAATAAAATCTAATGAAAATCTCCTCCCATCAAGATACACTTGGGCATTTGTGCAACAAGTGGGTCAACTAATGGAACATTGATCACCACTTCCTTGAAGATATCATAGAGCTCCTTAAACATCTCAACTTTCTTCTTCCTTCTCTCAACCTTGGCTACCCTATCAGCAAAGTGTAAGACTTGCTTACTTTCGTATCTTCTTTATCTTTTCTTGATCTTCTTGTGTTGCCACTTGTGTTTTTGATAAAGTAAACTTTTCTTGTGTAGTGGAGGAGGAAGGAATATCATCAATAATAGCTTCCTTGCCCTTAGAATAACATGTGTCAACAAGATCTGTAAAGGTAACTATCGTTCCAATTCTGAGAGATATATAAGTAACTCTACCAATATTAGGATATTGTTGGGTCTCAACATTAGGATTGACTAACACTTGAGATGGCAACTTTCCTAAACTTTAAGTCTATATATCATTTATTGTCTTGGTCAATTGTCCAATTTGGGTATGAAGATTTTGTATCTCTTGCCTATGTTGCAACTCATTTTATTGAACTTTTTTTCTATAGTTGTATGTTATTTTGATCAATGCTTTGAAGTTATTGTTGAATTTGCACATTGCCTTCCACAACTTGCTTCCATATTGCTTTCTTTCTTTGGTTCCTCAATAGGAATAATTTGCCTCACCTATTGATTATTGGGATCCACAACATTAAACCCTTGATTTCAATTTTCATCATGGATTGTATATGTGTTAGAGAATGGGTTGTACTTACGTTGCTCTTATTGCATAGATCTATAGGAAAATATTGCATTGCAATGCTTAACTCTATCCTCCAAGAATGGGAAAGCATTTATAGTGTGGATGGCCAATAAATAAATAGAGCAAAGTGGTCCAACTAGAGCTATAGAGCTAGGTTGTAGTGTAAAAGAGATAGAAGAACCTATAGAATTAGCCATGAAGAATTTTACAGTTGGAACATAACCATCTTTTCCATAGCAAATGCAAGCTTTTCTATCCTACTCTCAAGGTGAGACTCATGAAGTAAGGAATCTGAGCCAACTTCATTAACACTGAATTAATTGCTATCTAAAACAAAATTGCTATTTATTCTTGGCTTTCGTCTCAATTAGTTCCCACATAGCATCAACAATCAAGTGGAGAAGAGCACCTTTAATAGCATTATTGAATAAATCTCTCTTAAGAGGCAAGAGATTTCATGAAAACATTGTATCAATAATGTGTGTGGGATTCAGTGGTGTGGACAACTTAGTAACAATGTCTTAAATCGCTCCCAATACTCATAGAGAGACTCTCTAGATATTTGTTGGCAACCACATATGTCCTTCCTAATAGAGGAAGTGCATGTGAGATATAGGAAAATACTTTTCCAAATAGAACTTCCTAAATTAATCCCATGTGGTAATAAATCTAAGGGTTAACTAAAGCAATAAATTTTTACCAAACCCCTTTAAAGAAAATAGGAAGGCACACACTTTGATCTGATCCTTAGACACACCATTAGGTCTTATAGTAGTGAAAATCACATGAAAAGCCTTTAAATGGTTGTATGGATTTCCACTTGCAAGGCCATTTAATTTAGGAAGTAAGTTTATAAATATAGATTTCAATTCAACATCAGTATCAATGTTAGGATAATTGATGCACCAATTTTAAAAATATAAATTAGCTGAAACCAACTCTTTAATAGTTTAAATAGGAAAATCATTATTAGCATTTTCTTTAACATTCACATTCAATTGATTATCTCCTTCCATTTTGAGTTTAGAATTAGGAATCAACAGATGAATTAACAAAATAACTAGACCTACAAGCTTACCAACTTGAATCCGTCTTTATTGGTGAAATGTCCTCTCAATTTTAGGATCAAGTTCAAACAATTTTTCAAAAAAGGATCCAGTCATGCATTAAACAAATACCAAACGCCGAAGAAAAACTACAGAAGTTCAAAGAAAAATTGGAAAACAAATTCTAGAATTTTTCAACAAAGTGTAGGAAAAAAGAAAGAAAAATGCACCAAAAATCTAAATTAAGTCAAACAACCATCAAAGCTTTTAAGAGGTATTAAAGCATATTAATAAACACATTCAAAGCCTTAGCACAACAAAAAGAAAATAAAAAAAAAAAAAACCTGGGAAAAAAAAATTTGAAACAAAATGGAAAACTCAATGTAAACAGCTGAATTTGACAAATCTAACCTAGAACTTGTGCCAAGAGTTATATCACAATTGAGTAGAAAACCTTAAGATACCAGAAATTAGAACTTTATAGGCAAAACCATGGCAATTTTCTAGAACATGATATGTATGAAAAATCAACTGAAATGATATACCTAAGATAAAAATGCAGAATGTAAATGATCAAAGCAAGATAAAAAGGCATGAAAATGCAAGTGGAATGTATGAAAAAACACCTAAGAACTCAAATCTTAAAACTAACCATTGCTCCCATGACAATGGCACCAAAATTGATGGTGCCATTACTGTATGATGTACTTCTTACATTAGTTATTTTAGACTTTTTATGTCATTTTAAAATGGGTCATCAAAAATTCCTTCATGGAAAGTAAGACTTTTCACATTGGTTATGTCAATAATTGATGTGGAAAGTCCACGTTTTTTATAAAATAATTTTAGGTTATTGAGATTTTTATAAAAAAAACTCCACCTATGTTATTAACCAATCCCAATCCTGGGTAAAGGAGGAGGGTTGTGTTAGGTCATCAACAACCATCATAAAACTTTTTTGAGTCTAACATGGATTTAGATAATAGATGTTTTCATGCTAATGCTAGGTTGTTGCCTATAAGGAATGTGTTGCATGGCTCAAGTATAGTGACAAGTAAATTAGAGCTATTGTGTTGGTGCCTAAATGTAGTGTTAAATGATCAAGGGTTGCCATGTTATTCTGGACAAGAACAACTAAAGAAATTAGTCCATATGAGGATTAGATTTGGTACTTGGAATTGAGCTATAAATCCATGGAGGTAGTAGGAGTTATGATTCATAGAAAAATCAAGAACATAGACTAACCTACTTCCTTGTGGTGCAAGATATTCTCTTAGATTCTTAATATAACATCTTAAATTGTTAATCCAAAAAAAATAATTGCTAGTTAGGGGTAAATTAGCAAATTAGTAGATTAATTAAATTATAAGGATTTTAGATGGTGAATTAACATTTTGACTTACTGGAATATTGAATAAATAGGATCAAGTGTTAGAATCATGATTCAACTTGATGCGTGTGAGCTACAATGAGAATGTTCTCACTGTACTATGTGTCGTAGGACGTGACACATAATTTGGATAAGTATTGCATGAATTGGCTCATGAAAGGAAGAGGAAAAAGGAGAAAAGAATGATAGAGGAGAGGAAAAGGTGCAAGGCTCTACTAGGGCCTGCGATCTCGAAGTATTGGGAGATAGTTCCGACCTATCGCTTGCCGATTAAGTTTCCTATCACCCTATGCTCCTATTCAACACTAATTTCTTTGGGTTTGAAATATAGAGAAATTGAATTGGGGAGTTTTAAGGGGTTTTTTCTCACCTTTCATATTTAAAAGATTCTTGGGAGTTAAATTAAGCTTTTGTGACTGGTTTAGGGTCTAATAGTTGAGCTTTGAGGTTTTAAGCTCAATTTAAGCTAAATTATGGAGTTTAAAAGGGAGATAAAGTGTTTGTATTGTAAAGAAGTTAATAGAAAGGATAGAAGGCTTAAGAGGAATATTTAATACCTAAGATTGTTAAGTGAAATTAACTACGATAATTGGTACTTATGATTAATTTAATAATTGACATATAGTGTTAAATTGTGTGGATTAATATGGCATATGTGTGGAACTAACCAAGAGGAAGATGATTGTGTAAAGAGTACTATGTGTAACCTTTCTAGTAATATAAGTGTTGAGGTAATCAATTAATTCATTTTGCCTGTTAATTGGTTCAAATGTTTATAAGTGAATTTGTATATGGTGCATGTGATTTTAATCTTCATCATGACTTGTAAACTTGCATGATTTTGTATTGGAAAGGAATTTATTTTCAAGGTGGTTCATTTGTGACAATAGTTTTAAAAGTAAACTATTGATATATGTGTGTATGTGTGTGTGGGTAGGTGGAAAATGACATGCATATATTTTCATCACTTGCATTAGAGAGGGTGGGAGTTCACCCTATAATAGAGAAAAGCATGTGAAATTCATATGGATTAGCTGACACTAGGGGACCCATGGTGCAGCAAATTATTAGGGGACTATACTATAAAAATCTGAATAGTCTGGCAACTCCCTAATGCCCCTAAGGGTGCGGTGAGGAGTCAACGACACTTGAATTACTCGTAATAGGGAGAATTCATAGTCCTAATGTAAGATCGAACACCTTAGCTTGATAGTTCACCAATAAAAGGTTGAGTGAGGACTAATCTCTTGGGAGATAATCAGAGTCGCATATGAATTCAATCAGAGATGTCAGGAGGATGGATAAATTAGGATGATCACATATGTGAGAAAATAATTTGGTGAAAATAGATTTACATATATTATAGGGAAAACATAACTTTGGGTCCATGTACTTTTTTTAAATATTCTAGATCCCTATACTTTTGTTTTAGTGTTCAAGGTCCCTATAAAAGTATAAGGGCCTAAAGCTAAATATAAACAAAGTGTAGGGACCCAAAGTTATGTTTTTTCCATATTATATATATACTTTGAAATTAAACAGACACAATTATAGTTACTTGTTTATGGTTATTCTCTTTAATAGATAGTTTTGAATTATCTTAGTTTTTGAGATTCTTATCTCACCTCGTGGTTAACATTTTATAGGTCTTGAGACTAGTAGTAGCAAGAGAAAAGGGTCGGGCCATGAGTTGTGAGATTTCTGGAGACCCTAAGTTTTGTCTAATGAATTAGTAATATTGTAAATTAATGCTTATAGGTTGTTATAGGAATGCATGCATATATAGTGTTTAATATACTTGTATGAGTGTGTGTATTATAGCCCTGTGTGTGATAATGTGTTGTTGGTGTGGAATTCGGCCATGTGTATATGTTTTTATGTAAATTTGAGAAAAAGTAGCCCTACTATGTTGTAAAGGGCATATTTGTAGTTAAATTTAAAATATATATGTGTGTGTGTGTGTGTGTGTGTGTGTGTGAAATCATGTGAACTGAGGCTAGGAGGGCTAAATTATAGTGCAAGTACATGATTGTGTGTTTTAAAATATTTATATGAATTTCTAGCCAAGTGAATATGGATTTGTGTATAAGTGTGCAAAAAGCCCTATCGTGTGAGAAGGGCAGTTTACTAGCCAAAATTATGTGTGATGATATCATTAATGATGTATATGGTCTAATTTATTGGTAGACAATGTTTTATTGGATGTGGTCAAGGCCCTAAAAGTAGCTAATGACATATCGTTTGGATTTGGACTCTTGAATGGATAAAAATATCATTAAGTGGTCATTTGGCATTTGGGTGTCCACTTTTCCAATAAAATATCAAATTGAGGTAAAACTATGTTATTAGTTAGATTATGAAATAATCTTTGTGTAAGCACTTGAATCATTCCAATTGGACATTGTATATAGAAACAATACACGTTGGAAGTTTATCAATTGAGCTAATTTGACAGCAAAAACTGATATGTGTACCATGATGCATGGTGCGCATGCCGCGACAACTGGCATAGAGTGAGGATTTATGGTTTTGTACCACATACTGCAGCATATGGCCCATTTTGCCTAAAATTACAATTTTACCCCTGCATTCTCAATTATAGTATTTATGCAGTCCAAATGCTTCCATTATACATAAATGTGTATATTTGAGAGTAAAAACTTTCAAAAGATTATTGGGATCCCTACCTTATAATAAGAATAATTTTTTACACTTTTAATATTGGCGGTTTTGGTAGTTTAGAAGCTTGAGGATTTCTGTTTACCTAAGTTTAGTATGTGTGCATAAGTTAGTAATGTCAAGCAAGTGGACATTACACTTATAACTCTTCCACCTACTGAAATGTTGCTTTAACATTCTCTATTTTAGCACAAGAAAAAGCCTTTTTGGTGTTATCAAATTTTTTATAATTTTTCCCAACAAATGTTAAATTTCATATTGGAATTTAATATTTATTGAAAAAAAAATTGTCTACACGAGGTTAAGAAAATTTTAAATGCACACTTCCTCAACAAGGCATTCCCATAACATATACATTAGAAATAAATCAAAATAGTAGAATGAGAAATAAATGTAGGGACACAAAAATATCCAACAAAACAATTATGAACCCTCTTAGACATCATATATTTCAATGAGCAAGCCTTAACAGGTTTCATGTTAAAGGTTGAACCGTTCAGATCTAATAGTTGTTTTGCTATCTCATTATATCTTTAAATGAAATACCATACCCTAAAATTTTAAAAGATAGAAGGAAAAAAAAACCTACAAACTCTATGGCATCATGCTTCATCTTCCTCATAGATTTAAGCAATTTTTCTATAAAAATAAAATCCAAATTTGGAAACCCATAAATAATGTTATAATAAAAAACCCATTGGAATGAAGAAACTTTGAAACTCCAGTATCATGTGCTTAACATCATAAATATTATAAAAAAAAGGCTCTTGATGCCAATGAGAAATCCTCCAACCCATTGTACAAGACCTAACAAATCAAGTTCTTTACTAGATTCATTCAGTTTATATAAATTTATTAAGGTCTAGAAAGAAACTAGAGAGAAATTTCACAGGAAAAACCAAAACTAAATTGTAGGAAGGAAAGGAAGATAATACCTAGAGCAAGAAGGATGAAGAAGAAACATGATGGTGGAAGCTTCACTTCATTGTTATTACTTGAAGGACTATGATGCCAAGAATGGGAGTGAAGAGGAATCTTAAAGTAGAGGTATGCATGCCCAATGGAAAAGAGGTTCTATAACGAAAAAGCGGTGAAGAAGTTTTCTCAAGTGTAGTTGCAATCTGATTCTTCAACATGAGTTGCTTCTTGTGTGCCCTAGATTTCAAGGATCCATGTTTGAATTTTTGTTGGTGATGTGGATAACAAAAGCAATGTCATCGTTTAAAAAAAAGATGGACATGAATTCTCAAAAATAAAAATAATTTTTTAAAAAACTTTTCATGTCAGAGTGACATGGCTTTCTCTATTCATGTCATTTTTTATAAGGCAATGTAAATTGCTCTATTTACTTAATAGTTATTTACAAAAATGTTATTGATCATATTTTGTGCATCTCAATTTTTTAAGTGATATAAATTAGCATGGTAAAAACTATTTTTTATAGTAGTGCACCTAACTTTAATTGAATGGTTTATTTACACGTCTAAATTAATCCATAAAAGACAAAAAAGCTCTAGCATCATGTGTTTAATATTGCTCATTTCCAGCACTCAAACTTAAGACCTCTTATCACAGCACTTGCACTTGCAATTTGTGGTTAATTGGTAAAACTTGTTACCTATACATTTAAATGGATGCTCTATGTAACAATTTCCCTGAGTATTAGTAAAAGCACATCGCAATTAAAATAAAAAACAAAGAAAGCAAAGTGGGGTTAAGGAGATGTTCCTAGTACCAACTTAGAAGACAACCCATATCAATTAATGTACTATCCAACCATAGTATAATACACATGTAAAACAATTTAGAAAAGTATAAAGATTCAACATTTATGTATGGAAGCAAAACTAGGTGAAACTGGGGCAAAAAGTTGCTGCCATGACAATCCTCTTAAGCCAATTTCTATAAGACATCATTTCACCATCTAACCTCCGATAAAGGTGATTTTAAAGTCCACACATCACTTTTAAAGAGTACTACTAATGTTCCAAATTTCAAGAAAATCCAATATTCAACTTGGAATTTATGCATGTTGTAACATTAGTTGTTGTTGCTGTCATGACAAATTTATCTTACTATCATGACAATACTTCTGGACTAACTTTTAGAGTACACTGTTTCTCCATCTGACATCCATCAAGGTGATTCTAAGGCTGACATGAAGCCTATAAAAAGTTTGACTTGTGATCCAAAATTTAAGAAAATCCAACGGTTGTATTGAGATTTGGATATCCGGATGCAAAAGTGCTACTTTTAGGTAAAAACCATTTTCAAAGTTGTCTAAATCACATCCTAATGGTTACAAACTTGTGGGATACTTGGACACATCAAATAAGACTAGAAATACTTGATAGAATAGTTAAGTGATAGAAAAATTTCTTATATTAAAATTTGACCACCCAATTGCCATTTTCTAAAATGGACTCTTAACTCCAAAATTCACAAAAAAACATACAAGGGTGGCTAGAAACCATTCCAACATCATATACGCATATAAATATACATGCTAAATATTCTCACTTGGCTCAGAGATCCTCATGGGGCCCACACAGCCATTCTCCTTATCTAAGATATATGTTTGCCTATACCATATAATTCTCAATACAATTACTTTACATTTCTGCTTGTAAAACCATATATATGTATATCTTAAAATAAAACATTTGCTTGTAGTGTAAACTTAGTCTGCCATATGAATATCTAAAAACACACATACCATAATCAAGTTTCCTAGCCACAAGCCTATAAGAAAACAAACACCATACACAAGCATACAATCCACACACATATTTACATATATATACAATCACATTCTATTGGCACCCTATATCTAAATATATTACAATACACATGCTCAAAAGAAAGGGGTTGCTATTTTTATAGTCCACAAATACAAATCTCTAGCTTGGCTCTTTTTCCCCGTCCACTATTAGATCCCTCACCAAGACCCAAAAATATTGAAAAAAAGGGGGTGAAATAATTACAGTCTTAGTAATAGAGAAATCTATATTTATAATTACAAAGAAAGCCATAGTTGAATAAATAAATAATAGATTCAACATAACATATAACTAAGTCATTTAAAATACATGAATGCATAATATAGGCTGATGTAGCCTTTCTTGACTAACAGAATGCCCCTAGAACTTTCTGTTGGTAAATAAACCTTATATTTACTTGTACCTCCATAGGAACAAAATATAATTTAAGGCATGATTTAATCTGTCAAACTGCCTATGCCCCTTTGATGTGAACATTGAGCTATTAAAGCTATCACGCCTTAAAAATTAAACGTGATTAGTATGGGATATATGCACAAACATACATCCTTTTAGCCTTAATTAAGGAAACTTTATTCTAATATTTTCATTTAATTAAAAATAGGATGGAAAGTTTTTATAATATTTTTATATAAATAAAAGATCATTAAATTTTTTTTTTCATAAAAAAAATTCTGAGAGAACCTTAATTGTAAATAGGACTTACCAAAATCTTTACAACACCAAGGTACAATCTGACTTAGAAATGTAGAGCTTTGCTTCTCTACAATAGACAAATAAATGACATATCAAATCCTATTTATAGTTAACATGGAGCACCTAATCATGATTTTTAAAGTATAGTGCATAATTAAACATTTACATCAAAAGGAAGGTATCCTCAAAAAGTTTCCTCATCAATTCAACAATGAGCCCCTCAAAGATCAACAAGCGATAGGTCATCAGCTATGCTATCTGAGACTAAAAATATTTCCAGTGAATAACATCCCAACAATAAACAATTGAACATGAATAAAAGGAAAATTTAAAATGATTCTATAAGTTAGAGATAACAATTCTCATAAAAATTTAATAAACTTCAAAATAAAATGGCTTTATATAACTTTAAATAGAATTTTAAATCGTTAATTTATTAGATCAAATATTAGTGTCACGTCGTTTCAAGAAAGCAAATTAACAAAATAAATAATTCTATATAAATTACTAAATAAAAAACCAATGAGATGTAAAATCACCAAATTATCAAATTTTTCATCATAGGGACTTATCAGAACAATTAGCAAACATGGATACACAGTCTATGAGGGTAAATAACTAAATGTGGCTCATGCCATGAAGACAAATGTAGACACATAGTCCACGAGGGTAAGTAACCAAATGCAGCTGAAGCCACAAAATAAACATAGACACACAATCCATGAAGGTAACTAAACAAATGCGGCCGAAGCCACGAAACAAATGTGAGTACAGTGCTCACGAATAATCATCCCTCCGTTCCACGTGCATTGGCCATCGCATGGGGCTAGCACCTCCTATAAGCACCTTGCTAGCTAGGTGAACCATGGCACGCCAAGGGCTAATGAAACTGCTATTAGCAACCAATGTTCTGTATAAAGTTCCTTTTTAAATCCACTTTCAAACATGTGAGAAAATTATTACTTGTTAAGTATAATTTTTCTTCTAAGTATCAAACTCGCATGAAACATGTGAAACATCAATCTTTTTAAATTTGAAAATTCATAATTAATATTTCATAAATTGTTCACTAATTTTTTATATTTGGCTTTATCAAATAACAGACTACTAAAATTTTTTAAAGTATTCTGTCAATTCGAAAAGTATAAGGCATGACTCCGAGGGGTAAAACAATTTAATTAACAAAAGGAGCTAATTCCTTATAGACCTCTCAATTATCTAAAGAAAATTGTTAAATCAATATTTTTATAAAGAAAATTTTCTAATTTATAAATTAATTGAGACGTTATCCACTTACGTGATAAACTCCCAAGATAATAACTTATTCCTTATAAACCTCTCAATTATCTTTAAACTCCTCTATTATCTAGACAAGATAACAAATAAATTTCTTTAGCAATAACTATACCACACAAATCTACATCAATCATTCAGCAACCCGATTTCTTAACTAAGCCTTGACAAAATTTGATTTGTCCCTAAAACCCCAATCATATTTAAAATATACATTCTTATTTTTCCATCAAACCTACCATAAGCTCAAATATTTTTAAGCTTCAGCATATAAATTTACCATGCTTCCCAATGAATCAATTTCTCATTAAAAACCAATTTGAGATCAAGGAAAACCAAACCTCAATCTCGTCAATCCTTTCAATACTTTACATACTCACTTCTCTATCTAATCACACAATTCTCAAGAATTCATCTAATAACATACTAGCTCCATAATTGACAAAATCTCTTACAATATTCAAATTAAACTCACAAATAATTAATATCCGCCCCAAATATGCTTCATGAGAATTACTAAAATTTCTTAAAGTGCAATAACAAACAAGATTTTCCCTAACAAACATTTTATGGAACATCTTGTAGGCATTAATATTATAATTTTAATACTAAGCTCTTCTCTTCAATCTCATCCTAACAACTCTACAATATCTATATTTGAATTAACCCAACTTCTTAACTTTCATTCTTTCAACAGAATCAATATAAATTCAAATAAAATTCAAAGCCATATTACTTCATCTTACTCAATAACTAAAAAGTTTCAGCTTGTTCAAACCCCTCCTTTCTTGTTCAAACATACATAACAACAGAGCAAGGGGAAAATGATCACAATTACCCCCATTTTAGCACACACAACAAAATAAAAGAGATCATAGAGTTCTAAGATCCTCACCTTTAAGCAATATAACAGAACAGGGAGAAAATTTTAGATCCCTCCTTCAAGCTAGATGAGCAACAACAATACATGGGAGAAGAATAGTGACAACATAAGTCACGAAGGAAGAAGCTGGGTGTTCGATGAGGCTTTTATAGTAGTGAACGATGGTGACACAACATAAGGGAGTGGAAGATTTTCACACACCCCTACAACTGCTTGAACGGACGAGAAGGGGTGATGGAGCAGAGAAAATAGAAGCCGCTGTGAGCTTAAGAAGGAGGGGAAAATGTCTACGCATTCCCATAGCCACACCAAAATGGCAATGCACCTGAATCTTCTTATTGCTCGAAAGGATTAGAGAACCTCAGTGGCCAAATAAAGAGGGAGGAAGCTCAATGATGATGGCCGAAGTTTTTGCTCACATAAGCAAATTTGAGGCTTTCGCTGGCGATGCCATGATGATGGAGAAGGATGAAGGAAATGATAAAGGGTGGTGAGACGATGAGAGCTCTCTTACTTTTGATGAGTTCTAGAGAGATCGAAGAAGGAATAAGGAAAAGTGACATGCATAAGCTCTCTATTTTCTAATGCAACTAGAGGGACAAAATGGTAAATTTTACCATAAGTTACAGCAAAAAAATTAAAATTCCTCCTTTGGTTCTAAGAGGGTTCAAACACACGATTAGTTGAAGGAAAGCCAAGAAGAATACCATAAGGCCACCAACACACCTTGTAAATATTTTCTAACAAATGATAAAAATACAATAAATTTTATCTTAATGCCATTTTATCTTTATAATTATTTTCTAGGTTATTATAGAAGCTAACTCCTTCTTAGAGCCAGCTCGACTTACTCTTCATGTGAGGGCTACCTTGGCTTAGGTACTTAACCTCACACTTCACATGTTGAATTCCCTCTTTTACTAAGAGGTGTCAAATACTTAATCCACTGAACCGTTTAGTGCACTGAGGTCACAAATAAGTAAGGAAACATTGAGTACTTGTAGTGTGCCATAGAATATCACAAGTCCACATCTCCCCATTGGTGAACTCTCACCAAGATCATGCCTCCTACTCTTTTCTACCTTTCCCAAGTATTGACTACTTTAATACTCTAAGGTAGTATTAGACATATAATTTCTCCCTTAACCGGTTCCTTAGCCTATCTAAGGTACCTAACTCAGTTACACTTCCTTAAGGGCAACTTTCGCTCTTTATGATCACAATTTGTGCTAACAATATCATATCCATAAAGAACACCATTGTTAAACAAATAAAAATACAAATGTATTATTATTAAAGTAATACCCTATAAACCCTCGTAAAACATATTTGATTACATTCAATTGTTTAAAACACGTAATGTATGCTAGATAGTGTTATTTATTCAAAAATGGCTAAACAAAGCAATAAGAAATATAAATTTTCCTATTACCTCAACCCTTTAGTACTAAAAGGGTTCCCCCTATATAAGAATAAGACTTATCTTGTTTCTTTGGCTCAAAGTAGGTTCCACTAACAATTCTTACAACATATAAATGATCCAAATCACTTATAATGCAAATAGCATAAAGAAGGCTATGACCCATACTACACGACTTGGATCAAAAGAACATAATCTATCCCAATGGTCTAAATATCAAACCAACAATTCACATAGTATCACTTAACCACTAAAACCATTTATAAGCCACTATTAGAACAATTTCTAAACCATACAGCTTTTATTCAATCAAAAACTAACACTTTGCATTTCTAACTTTCACAATTAGCCATGATGATAATAACCAAAGCTTAATTTAAACCTTAATGGCTTCAAATAGTATAATTATAATCAAATCAATTGGCTTGAACCATTGAAGAGCAAAACCCAAACTCCAAAGGTTTATTTTTGTCCAAAATCACCCTCTTTTTATCCAATCATTCAAGTAACAAAACACCATATAGAAACTCAAGAATCTCCTTAGGACACAAGGAAACCAAAGCTCACAAGAACAAGGCCCTTGGGACCAAAATCTAGAAATCCTTCTTTTAAAAAAATGAAGAAAAATAAGAGGAGAGGAAGAAGATTGAAGTAGGGAGCTTACCTAACTTATAACTGAGCTCAAAACACTACAAAACCTCTATGATCTAAGCCCAAACTTCCCTCCCTTCCTCCTCTCCTTTATCGCTGAACTCTCCCTCTCTTTAGACTCCTCTCACTCTCTCATGCTCCCTTGTTTATTCCTTCCCTTCTCTTTCTTTGTCTTGGTCCTTCCTTTTTTTAAAATAACTGATCACATTCTTTTTAAAACATGCCCATAAATTAAGGGCATCTGTCACAACTTTTAATTCCCAATACCAATTTTTCCAATTACTAAATTATCCTTAATTTAATTGATTAATTTAAATGCAGGCTTATTAAAAAATTTGGGATGTTACACTTTATGATGAGAGTTAGGACATAGAGTCTCATTTAAAAAGAAGAAAAAGTTGCATTGCAGTTTTTCCTCCTTCTTGTTATTCTCTCTCTATTTTTTTTTGTCTTTGCCTCCTATTCTCTCATGCATATACACACAATTAGCGATCTCTCCATTAATGACTCAATCAATTTCTAATCTTTATTAAATCATAATCATTCATTATTTTCCTTTTCATGTAATATCATTATCATTTATGATATGTAAATCTCTATTATCGTTTCATTCAAATCAAAATCTTTTGTCGTTAGTTTTTTTTATATGGTATAGAATCTTGAAAATTTTGAAAAAGACATAAAAGAGGAGGTGTCTAGCTCTTTGAAATTATTATTATTATTATTATTATTATTATTATTATTATTATTATTATTTTTTATTTATTTTCAAAATTATCAAATGACTTGAAAGTTTATCTGGACAATTTGAAACTACAGTAAAGACATAAAAAGAATTTTTTAAATGATTAAATTTGAACCATTCAAATGTTAATCTAAACATGAACAAAATTAGGGGTACAATATTTTATTATATTTGTCTCCTATAAAAATATGTATATAATGAATACCACATATTTAAATAGATTTGGATTTGCTCATACTATTAATTGAGTTGAATGATGGTAAATTATTACCTAAAACATTGCCACTAAATATGAACAAAATTTAATGTGGATTACAAACTTACATTGTAAAGTAAATTAAGTATTACATGTCAAATTAAAGTGTCATTAGGCCTTAAATAGAGATACCTCTTCCAATAACATCTTTTACAATGAATAATTGTTATAGAATATATCATAAACTGCTCCCAATACTCATAGGGGGACTCCCCAAATATTTGTCGACAGCCACATATGTCCTTCCTAATTGAGGGAGTGCATGCAAGATATAGGAAAATACTTTTCCAAATGCAACTTCTTAAATTGATCCCATGTTATGGTAATGAATCCAAGGGGTAACCAAAGCAACCAATTTTTAGTAGACCCCACTAAAGAAATTTGTAAGGCAAGCATTATCTTAATTTGATTCTCAAACACACCATTATGTATTGTAGCTATGCAAATCATATGAAAAAATATTTAAATGGTTGTATGGATCTTCACCTGCAAGGCCATTAAATTTTGGAAGTGAGTATATGAATCTAGATTTGAATTCAGCATCAATGTCAAGATAATTATTGCACCAATTTTGAAAATGTAAATAAGATGAAACTAACTCTTTATTGGTTCAAAAAGGAAGATTATTATTAGAATTTGCTTTAACATTAACATTTAATTGATTGTCCCCTTCCATTTTGACTTTATAATTAGAAGAATCTATAGATGAATTAAGAAAATAGCTACTATCTACAAGCTGAACAACAACTTGAATCCATCTTCATTGATGAAATGTCTTCTCAATTTTAGGATCAAGTTGAAACAATTTTTCAAAAGAAGGTTTGGTCACTCACTAAAAAAATTACAAATACCGAATAAAAACTCAAGAAGCTCAAAGAAAAATTAAAAAACGAATTCTAGAATTTTTCAACGAAAGTGTTGGAGAAAAGAAAGAAAGTGCACCAAAAATCTAAATATAATTATGTCAAACAACCATCGAAGCTTTGAAAGTGGTATTAAAAGACACTAATAAAGATATCCAAAGGCTTAGCACAACAAACGGAAAATCAGAAAAAATAAACTAAAAAACCTTGGAAAAAAATAAAAAATCAAAGAAAATTTGAAAAAAAAAATAAAAAGAATTGGGAAACTCAATGAAAACTGCTGAATGTGGCAAACCTAATCCACAAATAGTAGCAAGAGGTATACCACAATTTATTAGCAAACTTAGGATACCAAAAATCAGAATTTTCTAGGGAAAAATAGGGAAATTTGACAAGATATTTATGAAAAATCAATCAAAATGCAAAATGCAAATTATCAAAGAAAGATAAAAAGAAATAAACCTAAGAACTCATATCTTAAGACTAACAATTGCTCCCCCTGACAATGGCGCCAAAGTTGATTGTGCCACTACTACTGGAAGTATTTTTATGTTGATTATTTTATACTTTTTATGTCAGTTTAAAGGGAGTCGCTAGAAATTCTATCATAGAAAGTAGGACTTTCCACATTTGTTACAAACTCAACCAATGTGGAATGCGAGACATTCCATGTTGTCTTATTATTTTCACAAATGTGTACTTTCCACATCGGTTGTGTCTGGAATGGACGTGGAAAGTCCATATTTTTTATATGCAATTTGTTTTCTTGTGCATCCATAATTTAAACCTATAAACTATACAAAATATCCAGTAGGAAAAAATAGCCAACCAAAAAGCATAATCAATTACTATACAAAAAATTAAATTAGACATATACACAACTAGCATAATATTTGTCCATTGTATCTAAATTAATCAATCTAGCTATTTGGTCAACAAATTGTAACTAGCATAATATTTTTCTGTTGTATGTAATCTAGTCAATATACATATATGTTCAACTAACAATTTGGCAACCTTGCACATTAAAAAGTGCTCTTTTTAATAAACATATATGATATATCCTTGTCATTATAGGGATCCAAATTATAAAAAATCTAAATAATAAATCAATCAAAATAATACTATAAGATGTTAATTGAAAGAATTTAACATAAAATTACAAAACCAAATAAATACCATATGATAACATGGCAACTTCATATTTGCTATTTGATTTATCATGTATGTCATCCTCCAATGTATTGCGTTATTCTTCCCGTACAAAACTTTCTGGCATAGAAATCCTTTTCATTTTTTTTTCCAATTTCACAGCAAACATTACAAAGGTGTCTATCATTGAAATGTGATCAAAACATTAGTGCTATGAAAGAAAACTAAGAAAAATGGAGAAAAGTAAATAGAAAAGTTACAAGGTTCTTGATTTGACAAATGAGATGTCTAACCCCTTTAAAGTTAGAAACTCCTTGAGGTCTTTTTTGTCAATTGGAAAGATATATTGAATTTTCACACCCACAACACCCAATGACATTTTAATGTTAATAGCCTTTGTCATATTCTTGTAAACCTGATGTAGTATTGCCAGACAAGAAAAATTTCTCAACATCTTTAGGTTCTTATTACAACAAGAAGAGTTTTATATGAAATTAAATAGCACAAAAAATCACCATTAAGGTGCTCTTTACCTTTGGCAAAGTTACATCAGTATTTGATGTAATGTCCGCCTCGACATTACTAGGACAACAACCATACACGCCATTATGATAACTAGGATTAAATTAAATCCCATAAGGAAGTTATCACAACTCAATGGTTTAAAAAATAATTAGTTTAAAACATTGAAATCCCAAGAAAACCCTTTTTAAAATATTGTTTGAGCTCAAACCATAATTAAAAATTAATTAAGAACAAGTATGGAAGCATGGAAATCAAATCACTTCAAAACAAGCTAAAACAAGCCTTTTTGCAAAAATTCTGGCTCGTCCGCCACGGCAGATGGCATAGAGAGACAAGTCCCTTGAAGGCCGCTTGCGCCAAGGCGATCACTTACTGTCATGACAGTAGATTGCTGTCATGACAACCCTCCAAACTTTTGGAGTGCACTGTTTCACCATTCGACGTCTGATTTAAGCAATTCAAGTGTCCACACGAAACTCTTTGAGCCTCTAGCTAATGGCACTCACACTTAAACAATCATCCATTAAAAGATGGGACACCGTACCCAAAATGGTTCATTTTCACCTCAAAATACACACAAAGGTGTCCAACTCATAATGTCAATTGCCGTTAGTCCCAGAGACACTTTGATCACCACAAATGGACCACACAAACATGACAATTTAATCATAACACATAATTAAGCATTCACACTCAAAATGACCATTAAAACCCCAATTCACAACTACATAAGGGGTGGATAAAACCTAATACATATATCAACTTGGTCATTTTGGCATATCAATCATTTTAAATAGGGAGAATGACAATTAAGGACCTTCTAAGAATATTAATCTCAATTACAGACCATAAAATTTTGAAATTTCAGTTAAGAACCATGGTCCTTAATTGTGATAAAAAAATATAGTTTGTGAGGTGGAATTCACTATTGCTACTTAGGCATTCATTAACCCAACTTGAGAAAATTTGTAATGTATATTGTGAAAACATGAAACCCCACTTGGAAATCAATTGTTTAACAAAAAACGCTATTCGAGATTTCACTAACTCGACTTGAAAAAATTTCTAACGTATATTGTGAAAACATGAAACTCCACTTGAGAATCAATTGTTTAATAAAAAACATCAATTTGTACAAGTCACTTTTTATTAAACAATTGATTCTCAATTGGGGTTTTATTTTTTCACAATATACATTAGAAATTTTTTCAAGTCTAGTTAGTGAATTCTCAAGTGGCGCTTTTTGTTAAACATTCAATTCTCAAGTAAAATTTCATATTTTCACAATATACGTTAGAAATTTTTTCAAGTTGGGTAGTGAATTTCCAAGTGAAACTTTTTGTTAAATAATTCATTTTCAAGTGGGGTTTCATGTTTTCACAATATACGTTAGTAATTTTCTCAAGTTGGGTTAGTGAATTCCCAAATCGTGTTAGTGAATCCCACCTCACAAATTATATTTTTTTATCATAATTAAGGACCATAGTCCTTAACTAGAATTTCAAAATTTTATGGTCCGTAATTCGGATTAGTGTTCTTAGAAGGTCCTTAATTGTCATTCTCCCTTTTAAATATATCATATGTAAGTGTAACTTGGCCAAGCACACACACTTAATCCACAACATCAACTTTAGACCAAGATACACACACTCTTATCACAAATTCATATTAAGGGATAATCACAATAATGTCATGTTTCTAAGTTGGCATTATATATTGACAATATTTATTACAATACCCAAAAAGAAGAAAGGAAAGAGCCATACAACTATGCTCTTCACTCTTCAAATGCCCTTTCCTTCCCCTTGCTCCTACCGGAGCCCTCACCTGTAAAATATAATCACGGGGTGAGATAAACATCTCAATAATAGAATAATTCACTACTATTAATTAACATGCACAACCATAAGAGAGTAAAACTATAAAAATCCAAAATATACTTTTAGCATGTCACTACAAACTCTTTTCATTAGTACAAATCTTTTACCACTAGTATGATCATTTTACCATCCGAACCTCCATATTACCCCAATGAAACCATAGGCTCTTAGACCAAGTGCACATTCACAATGATCCGATCTTTCTTTAGTAGTAGGATCACCTGGCTAAAGGTGTCCTATCTTACTTTTAGACTATGGCTTCCCCCTATCACAAACAAATTAGGGTGTCATTACTCTAACATCACATCATTGATACTAAGGAGTGTTACTCTCCAACGTCATATCTCGCATAGATACTAAGGAGAAAATCTCAAATATCGTGCCTCATTAGATACTAAGGAGATATATGCCATATGCATTTTCACTACTCCTTTCTATGGGTGAACTCCTACCCCCTAACATGGTCATGCCCATACTCAACATATATATCACATATACATTTCAAATTTCTCAACCTATTCATATATAACTTTTATCATTCTTATCATTTGCAAATAGATTTTTCATGCACAAAACCACATTTGCAATATGCAAGGTTATCAAATCTTAAATAATAGATTTAACCTAAATACTCACATACAATTAAGCAATATAATTGAATAGTGTAAATCATTCTGTTACCTTAACCCTTTATCACACAAAAGGGTATCGTGGCTTAACATTAGCTCTACACGTTCTATACGCACGATATAGCTCGAGCAATGCTCAATCTACACAATCAAGTGACAATCATCAATTATCACTCTAGAAAACTCTAAATTCACTAGGTTCTAAGTGTTTAAAATACTCAAATTCCTTTTCTAACAACATCAACCATTTCCAAACACTCTAACCATCCTATTAAATATCCCAACACACCAAAATCACTAACTAATATCCCACATTGTCTTAAAATCTTTAAATTATACCTAGAGTTTGTCCAAACCCTTACCAAAAATTTTCAATCACCGCAAAAATGATAAACTTAGTGTTAGAGGCTTGATTTAACTCCTTAATGCCTTAAATAAACTAATGGATTTAGTATAAACCTAAGGGAACTGAAATCAAGGCCCTTATTGCCTAAATGTCCATATTTTCACATAATGAGGGAGAGGGAGAAGAAAGGAAGGCTTACCCAATGTATATGAAGCTTGAAAAGCCTCCAAAATCACATTAGAAGCAAGCCCTAATAGTCACAACTTTATCGCTGCTCTCAAGTTCCTTCTTTCTCTCCTATTTTTTGAGGCTAATTCATAATCTGATAAGTGCAGATTTTGCATGTGCATCATGGTGCATTGACATGCCCACCGCGGCACATAGCATAAAAATTTCCATAAAATTTTAAACTCCCTTCCATGCCATGGCCCGCTCAAACATAGCCCTAGCCCTCTTCTAAGACTATCCAAAGATGCAAAAACTATATTAGTTTCCTATAAACCTCGTTAATCAATAATTATTTAAATTGACTAAATTACCCTTAGAAATACTGAAATTTACAAATTAGAAAACTTAGGATGTTACATTTGATGCAAAACTTTTAGGATGTAAAATGAAAGCTCATTTTACTCGGGCTACTATTGCAACCTCAAGGGTAGGAAATGGAACTAATACATTATCCTCACCTGTTTGAATATGTGTAACTGTCACCGTAACTTGATCCTCTCAAATTTTTTAATAATGGATTGTAGACCCAAGAGCATTGTATGCTTAACCTTAGATGACAACATGTTTTTTTTAGAAGCTCCAAATACAGATATCAAAGAGTTTCATTATCATTTGGTACAGGAGGATTAGGGTCAACTAGTACCAGTGCCAATGCTAGTGCCTTCAGTGGATTACAATGGTCTTTAGTGCTTTGCATCATAGGAGAAGTCTAGATGAAATTAATACTAGCAATTCAAGAAAATAAGTAAAACTCATATTGGTCCACCCACATCTTGCCTTTAAGTTGACCAATCTCAAAACACCCATCAAACGTGTGTACTTTTTACACCTCGAATACAAAGGCTTCTCTGAATCACTCTGCAAGCTTTCGTATGCATATGCTTGTGTAAAGGACTTCATTCCAATATCATGGATCATATCCTCCATCCTATCATCTCAAGCAATCTCACCAACTTCTTTCTTTTGGGACAACTCAATCCTTCAGTTTCACTATGCCATATCTATTTCCTATACCTCAAGTTTATGCCATCATAAAGTAAATACTCTCTTATTTCATCAATACCTAGTCAACTCCCATTTAAATATTTTACGCATGGAAAAAAATATAGTCCATTTTCACTAGGAACATCCTTTTAGCGAATTCAAGAAAATATTCCACCCTATTCTCATATTTTTCACTTGTTCTTCTAGCGTTCATATCCAGCAACGGCCTATGTTTAATTCCTAATTGATTTACATAAAAATATTACATTTAAAATTTTCCAAACTTAATTTAAAAATTTTTGGAAATGTTCTCCTTAAACTAGGACCTCCCAAAATTTTAACAAAAATAAAAAACCAACTCAAATCAATGAAGTTCAAATCAAACTCCTCGGAACTATAAAATTTAACAATTTCTAAACACTTAACAATTTAAAAGAAACAAACACAAAATAATTTCTAAACACACAAGTGTAAGTATTTATAAAATGTTCTTAATTCAATCATATTTGTTTATCCATTTATAAAGTTTTAAAAAATTTTGGTAGAATTTTCCCTTAAAGAAGAACATCCTAAAATTTCAACAATCACCAAATTTTCACCAGCCACAATTGAAAATTAATTATATAATGGAAACATGTATAATAATTTTCCAAAGTTATAAATTCCACATAAAAGTTCAATAGAAAACAAAAATGAAAGGTTAAAGCAAAAAACAAAATCAAATATACAAATACCAAAATTAATTAAAATTCTGAAATCAATGGAAAAATAGAAAATAAACCAATTTGCATAACTCACCCAAAATCCAATTAGGAAGACATGCAACCACTTGAAGCAACAATAATGGAGACCCACAAACAATAGAGATTGTAGAAGAAGAAGAATAAAAATTATCCACCTACAATGGATGGAGGGAAAAAAAATAAGAAATGGAGAAAACCCACAGATAGAGTAGAAGGAATGGAGAAATGCAAAAATGGGAAGAAGAAATTTGGAATTGGAGAAAACCTTTGAAGAATTTGTTGCAATGGAGAAGAAGAGGAGGGGACTCACAACAAAAAATGGAGAAACTCACGGCAGTGGTGATGGTTGACGATGGGCACAGCTTGAACAATAGTTAGTGACTGGCTGAGGATGATTGGCGATAGCAATGGCCGCCGATGGAGGTTGGAGAGAAAAATGTCAGCAAAAAAAAATGGGCAGAATGGAAATGAAGAATCAAAACTAATTCTTGAAATTTAAAGCAAAAAACCATGTTAGTTATCTCCAGAACTGACTTGGTTTCTACATTCCATGTTGGTTTTTTCAAAACTAATGGGAAAAAGTTAACACTATTTCTTTTATTTTTTATACATTTTCCATATTGGTTATTTATATAATTGATGTTGAATACTTATTTAATGTCAGTTGTAGTAACAACCAAGTTAAAAGTTTTATACTTATTTACACTTTTGCCACTGCCTTTTTGACCTTTTTTTTTTGCATAATTGACATTAAAAGATGACGTAAAAGAGATTTTTCATAGTAGTGTGCCTTAATCATATTGGCACTCAACTAAATTAAGATTAACTTAATATAGCATAGGCCAACCTTAGGTCCTTCTTTCCAAGGAGCAATTTAGGAGTTATCTTAAGTTGGTTCTAAGTATTCATATACATGAGAAAAGATATATAAGTGCTAGATGTCTACACTAAATGCAAAACGAGAAAATATAATTTATGAAATTAAACCTACCTAGATGGATGCTAATGCTTATATCTAAAACCTAAGTTCCATTATGCTATGCATGAGTCTTGAATTATGATTGGGGGGGTTTCTTTCAAGAGAATTAAAATTCAAACTAAAGAAGTTTATTAAGTAAGAGAATTAAAATTCAAACTAAAGAAATTAAAAAAAAGTTTGATTCAATTATGGTAAAGTAGACAGCTTAGTACTTCATATTGAATTGACTTTTCTAACCTAATTCAATTAGCTAGACTAGAGGTAAATGATAGGAGAATGAAAATTATAAATTTGAATAGCTAATTAAAGAAAATGAAACCCTCAAGTACAAAAGTCTAACTCCACTAGAGAACTCATAGTGAACCAAGTGATACAACTATGAATTAGGCTAATTAAATCCATTAAAATCAATAATGGTTAATTCAAAATTAATATGAAAAATATGTTTAACTTATCTAATTGAACAATTTGACAAACTACCAACTTCATTGAACAATCAAGAGGTTAAAGCAATATATCCCAAATTTGCAACAAATATTGCAATGACAATTAAGTTAACAATGAGAATGCATTCATTAGTCTAATTGGCAAAGAAAGGGTTATATAAACATAAATTCCAAAAATTCATTCACATAATTTCAATTCTATTGAATAAGGCTGGCACCCAAGAGGAGGAGTGAATTGGGTGTTTATGAATTTTTCTGGACTTCTCAACTCAAGTAAGTGCAAAAATGAAAACAACATGAAATCTGAAAATTCTAAGATATTTGGGAGAAATACTTTGCCACAATTGATTTATTTTGGTTTAGCCTAACTACTTGGCTTACATCCAGTCCTTAATATCACCCTTGTGATTTTCAACTATAATCACAAACTTCAATGGGTGCTTGTTACCACAATACACACTCTCAAGACTTGAAAAATCTTGATTCAACAACAATACTTGCTACACCAGTAAGATGCTACAAATCACTAGAAATCTCTTTCTAAGTCACTCTAGTATAATGAAAATCTCTTAAAGAAAAACTTTATGTAAAGAGTAGATGAAATATAATTAAAACTTATGAAATAATAAGAAACTTTTTTGCAAATCTGTCAAAGAGTTGATATGAAAATGAATGCAATTACCTTTCAAGTTGAATTAGAGCACAAAAGCATTTTTAAGACATTTCCCACACAAAGTGCTAATTCAAGCATGACTCATCCTAATTCAAACTTGAAATGACTCACATTGTAGTATCTAACTTCTATATTCTAATTCAAGTGTGATTCATTCTCTTTCAAGCTTGAATTGATACCACTAAGTCCTATCATGCACTAAGGATGGCCAATTCAAGCACAGATCATCCTAGATTAAGCTTGAAATGGACAAATGAACATAGATGCATTCTAAAATGTTTGACATTTAATATAAAAGGACTTATAAGCTTAAGTTGATTCTAAAATGATGCATTCTTATCAAATCAATGACATGTGATTAAACTCTCATCATTTTCATATTGAATCTAAGAAAAGTGAATAAATAAACTATTAAACTCAATCTTCTCTCGATCTCATGCTCTTGGAAGTTTTGTTACTTCATTTGATCTTGAAATTTGCATGAGTTACAAATACCTCTTTTCTTGGTTTTATAATCATCAAAACACATGGTTAACAAATCCAAATATCAATTCAATCTAAGATTCAAAATATTGATAACCTAGAACTAGATTGTCTTCAAGCATTACAACTAAGAATCACTTAAAACAAAAAAATTCTAAGCTCTTGAACAAAAAAGATAAATGAAAAATCACTCCCCTATGGTCTTCAAGTGTGACTCCTAGGCTCTAGCTTCCTCCATGCTCAACCCAAGCTAGCTCCAAGCTCTTATGAATTTTTTTCCTCCTCCTTTCACCTTAGGAAACCACGGCCATCAGACGATTAATGGAGATGGAGTTAATAAATGTGTGAATGGGTTGGGAGAAGGAGTTTGGAGAGGTGAGATGGCGCCAAGAGATTGGAAGGAGAATGAAGAGTGAATGATGAAGTGGTCCGTGAGTGTTGAAGAGAGGAAGCTACCATGAATTATTTAAATAGTATTGATGGATGATAGTGAATGATTGTTTGGTCAATGGAGTCGGCTTCCCTGGCTTCTTCTCACCTCTGCTAATGGAGTGCTAATTTGGACTGTCTCAAAATTTAATATTCAGATTCAATGTTTTTTTATTTTTATTTTTATATCGATCAAAATAAAAATTTAATATAAATTGTAAAAAATTTTAATATCATCTATTAACCAGTTTCAACAATTTAAATTTAACATGAATGGTCCATATTTAAAATTTAAAATTTTATTATTTTTATAATTAACTATTCAGATATATTATTCTGGATAACACAGGTTTAATATTAAAATTTAATAGCGAAAATATTAATTTCATATGATAGTGATGAAGAAGCCATGCAGGGAGCGATAAACTATAAATAACAAACATATCAAGGGCGCCAATATATAGCCACGTCACCAGCTTAATTACAAACAACCCTAAACATTTACACACACACACACACACACACA